>NC_137693.1:18313894-18681394 GCF_963989245.1 Nansenia antarctica
AATAACCCTGAACCCTGTAGACTGTACCTCATAAAGTGTCTCCTGTCTCTGAGGTTGGTGTTCTGAGGTTGGTCAGGGTTAGGGTCCGGGACTCAGGGTTAGGGTCAGGGTTAGGGTCAGGGTTATTACCTGGTACGTCTACTGGACCTGAGGCCTTTAGCTGCTTTAGGACGCCAGACACACAGCTGCCCCATTGTCTCCACACCTGCTAATTGGTCAGAGGGGTGTGTGTGTCCCAGCAGGATGGTGTGATTGGTCAGTGTGTGTGTGTGTGTGTGTGTGTGTGTCCCAGCCGGGTGGTGTGATTGGTCAGAGGGGTGTGTGTGTCCCAGCCGGGTGGTGTGATTGGTCAGAGGGGTGTGTGTGTCCCAGCAGGGTGGTGTGATTGGTCAGAGGGGTGTGTGTGTCCCAGCAGGGTGGTGTGATTGGTCAGAGGGGTGTGTGTGTCCCAGCAGGGTGGTGTGATTGGTCAGAGGGGTGTGTGTGTGTCCCAGCAGGTACCCTCAGGGATTCAACCCTTATCCTGGAGCTGCAGTGGGATGGTTCTTGGTTTTTGCTACAGAGCAGGTTACAATATCCCAAATGAGTTTATTACCCAGGCACTAAAGTGTGAACGGTCAACAAAGTGAGAAAATACAAATACTGCTACACCAGGTGAACCACGTTACAATAATAATGAAAAGGACTTAAGCATGACGTCATTCTCTTTTGAACAAAAAAACTGAAAGAACAATAAGCATTCCGAACGACCCTTTACCCTGGAATGTAATGATGTCATAGAGGTTCAGAGACCAGGCGAGGAACAACAAAAGAGGAGAGAGTTTAGTAGCCTGAGAGACTGAACCCCACAGTAACCGAACCGCACAATAAGATGACTCTGAGGGGGGGGGGGGGGGGTAGGCCACACACCGCAATCAGCACAGAATCATTGATACTGTATTTGGTTACAGGAAACAAATGACTGTGTTTTGTATTAGGGTTAGCGATCTTCAAATCTGACCAACCTTTCTAAGGAAATAAACATTTACATTATGAAACATTTACATGATTATTTCCATACAGTAGATACGGTTACAGCTAAAATAACTCTGTCCCGCTCTCTCACCACAGCGGCGTACTACTTTGTATCTTGTCTTCAATCCCTTTCTCTTTTAATTTTGTATGTTCCCTCAAAGCTTCAATAGATACTATTTCCGCATAAACAATGACTATAACTATGGTGTCAGTGTGCCTCTTTCATTATCAACAGTGACACGGCTAAACGTTAGTGGCTTGTAATGCTAATGTTGCATTTGCCAGTTTTAAAGGTCGTAGTGGTGAGGGTGACCAGTCCTGATTCAGCTGAAGGTCTCAAGGTGAACCGGACCGTGGCGTATGTCAGTGTGTGAACCTACCTGCTTGGTCAGTGTGTAAGCCTACCTGCTTGGTCAGTGTGTATACAGTGTGTGACCCTGTAGGTAAGCCTACCTGCTTGTATGTCAGTGTGTAAACCCACCTGCTTGTATGTCAGTGTTAGGGTTAGGGTTAGCCTACCTGCTTGTATGTCAGTGTGTAACCCTGTAGGTAAGCCTATCTGCTTGTGTGTCAGTGTTAGGGTTGGGGTTAGGGTTAGGGTTAGCCTACCTGCTTGCCGTCGATGGTGTAGATCTTCTTGACGACGCCGCTCTCCAGCTTGATGGCCTCTGTGATGTCGGTGAGGACCTGCTCGAAGGAGTGCGCCGTCTTCTTGTTGAGCAGGACGCGGACGGCCTTGCGCGGCTTCACGCCGCTGCGCATCACCGTCACCAGCTTGGGACGCACAAAGTCCTTGGTCTCGCGGTGCTCGCCAGACGCCTTGCTGGTCAAGGACTGCAGGTTCTTCTGGCTGGCCGAGGCCTTCACGTTCACAGACCAGTTAGGGTTGACGTTCTTCGTGTAGTCGACTTTCTTGTACATGTTCTCAGACGCACAGACGTAGCTCTCTCCTGGAGGCAGATAGACGGGGAGAAGCACAGATATGATGAATATGAGATACAGGCGTCAGTATTCAATAGTTCCCCACTCCCCCACTCCCTGAGTACACTGAAGAAAGATTTGTCTCATCAGGACCCCATGTAATATGAGACATCAGTGCTATAATGTAGGGTGGGGGCTGTAATTATGACTTTCAGGACAACCAGCTCAGATATCAGATAATGGCAGGTCATATACAAGGCACATACAAAAACAAAAATGAATCACTTCTGATTCTGATACTAGATGGATGATTAAGGAGGATGGTACTGAATGTGATTCTGTGTTGAAGACAAACAAGCAGCTATTTCCCCTACATTTCTAAACTAGGACAGTGACATGTGCTTTCTGCCTGTCAGTAATTGCTGTAGAATCTACATTAACTTAATCCAGAGCAGGATGACCCATGCACTGAACCCTCTCCTATCTGCACACAGCAGAGAGAGTCTGTCTGCTGCACTACAGACATGAAGAGTCTGCTGCTCTACAGATGTGGAAGGTAGCAGAGAAATGGGCTAGACAATAAAGAAACACTCCCGCGCACACTGCTGCAATATCACTCCATGAGTACACCTCCATGAGTACACCACCATGAGTACACCACCATGAGTACACCACCAGGCCAGCTGGCTGTGAGGAAGTGATGCTCACTATTGGAAATTGTTCATCTTCATCATCGTCCTCATCAACAGCCCCACACCCTATACTGGACTTCCTATTACATCATCCACACTCAATGACCTGTACTCAGGGGACACCTAATCCAACACATAGTAACCATGACAACATGGTTCCCTGGGAAACCATGTTGGGGAGATCAGGTTCTCTGCTAGGTGCACTAGCAGGATGAGCTTTGCCATTTGTCCTGTTTTGAAAACTGATATGAAGATGTGTGGTGACACTGTGACCTACTGTCGGTGAGTTGTATGCTGAGGGTGTAACAGGACTCGTGGATGCACAGTTCTGGCAGCTATTCTTTTCTATAGGCAGATTGACACCGTCGCTGACCTCAAGTTAACACTTAATCAGCCATGAGGAGTAAGTCAGTAAAAAGAAACGTTATATCTTTGCACTCGATCAAATTTCAGGACCCTCCTTTCATGACTTTTCCTAGATATGTGCGTTCTACCACCCAGTATCCTTACATTTTTAAAAATCACATCAAGATAAGCTAATGTAAAGCTATTTTTCAGTTTTTCTGTGTAGGAAGCAGGCTAATTTACAAGCGGACAACTAGTGGTCGTTGTGTGTAAATAGCAGCTTAGTATTGTAAAGACTTGACATTTGACCCCCGAGGCGGCTCTTATTAGTAACCCTGTACAGTGGTAAATGTCATGAGTCCACAACCCTGTACAGTGGTAAATGAGTCCACAACCCCCGCCCTCGAATGGTAAATTGCTTTTCTACAACAGCCACCACATAATATAGAAAAAAAATACACAGTTGTAACATTAAATTCATGTATTTACAATCATTAATCGTTTCAGAATACATATATCCTTCCGCCACAGAATATAGTCCCATAAACAAGATCAACCATTGCATTGTAGGCCAGCACAGGTGTTCTTAATCAGATTGATTGGGAGGCGCATTGATACTGGAAATGCGGTCTGAACTGAAGGTTGTTGGGATATTTACCACTGTTGCTAGCCAATCAGAATCCAGTATCCAAACATGCTGTTGGAGAATAGCTATTTGAACATCAAAATGCTGTCATAATACTGCATGTCTAGCCTGAACGTTTGCCTCAATTTCTGTGGCCCTAGAAATGTTACATTCATTCTGTCATAACCTCTCCCGTCAGTGTATTTCTGCAGCTATGTTTTCCAATGGAAAGTGAATAAATTAAGCAAAAAAGAGAGGCGAAAGAGAACATCAAACTAAACCTGTCCTGTTTTATACAGTGCATTGAGACAGCTTTCAAAGAGTGTGTTATGACAGCATTTACCTAGGGTGCTTACTCACAGTAAAAAGAACACTGTCTCTCTGTCATCCACCTCATTCAGTCACCCGTCAGTCATACTGTCTCCTATCCAGGGACAGCATAGGGGGGGTAGTAAGAGCCAGTCTGGGTAGAATCTCTCTGATGAGGGAGGACTTCTACTAAAGCTGCTGAGGAGGTGCGGCCAAGCTGGTGTCATATAAGCCTTGCCCAGCAGGGGGTCACCCACATGCCACTGTGTGTTAGTGACCTAAATAGGAAACAGGAGGGGCCACCCCCCCCACCCCCCCCACACACACACACACACACACACACACACACACCTCCAATCGCCATCCTTTCCCCACCACTATCCTATCTCTTTTTCATCTTTCTATCTCCCTGGTGTCTCCTCCATCCTGTTCCCTAGACACGGTCCTGCTCTTGCCCAGGGAAGCAGGGAGAGGCAGAGACAGGGCTGGGGGCAGGGAGAGGCAGAGGCAGGGCAGGGAGAGACAGAGACAGGGCTGGAGGCAGGGAGAGGCAGAGACAGGGCTGGAGGCAGGGAGAGGCAGAGACAGGGCTGGAGGCAGGGAGAGAGGCAGAGACAGGGCAGGGAGAGACAGAGACAGGGCTGGGGGCAGGGAGAGACAGAGACAGGGCTGGAGGCAGGGAGAGGCAGAGGCAGGGCAGGGAGAGACAGAGACAGGGCTGGAGGCAGGGAGAGGCAGAGACATGGCAGGGAGAGGCAGACAGGGCTGGAGGCAGGGAGAGAGGCAGAGAGGCAGGGAGAGGCAGAGACAGGGCTGGAGGCAGGGAGAGAGGCAGAGAGGCAGGGAGAGGCAGAGACAGGGCTGGAGGCAGGGAGAGACAGAGACAGGGCTGGAGGCAGGGAGAGGCAGAGACAGGGCTGGAGGCAGGGAGAGAGGCAGAGGCAGGGCTGGAGGCAGGGAGAGAGGCAGAGACAGGGCAGGGAGAGACAGAGACAGGGCTGGGGGCAGGGAGAGACAGAGACAGGGCTGGAGGCAGGGAAAGAGGCAGAGGCAGGGCTGGAGGCAGGGAGAGAGGCAGAGACAGGGCTGGAGGCAGGGAGAGAGGCAGACACAGGGCAGGGAGAGGCAGAGACAGGGCTGGAGGCAGGGAGAGACAGAGACAGGGCTGGAGGCAGGGAGAGAGGCAGAGACAGGGCTGGAGGCAGGGAGAGGCAGAGACAAGGCTGGAGGCAGGGAGAGGCAGGGAGAGGCAGAGACAAGGCAGGGAGAGGCAGAGACAGGGCTGGAGGCAGGGAGAGAGGCAGAGACAGGGCTGGAGGCAGGGAGAGAGGCAGAGGACATCAATCAAGCCAGGCTCCCTCCCTGTGCCAGGGTAGACAAAGGACAGTGCAGAGGGATGATACAGTGCAGAGCGGAGGAGAGCCAGAGAGGGGTTAATTATCCTCCATGTCCCCATTAACAACCCCAAATAGGGGGGGACATAACAACCATGTCACAATTTAACACCATCGATTACAAGACCCTAGATAAAATCATGTCACGTCTTAAACCATCCACCTGTGCCCTTGATGTCCTGCCAACAAGCTTTTTAAAAAACATATTTAGCTGCATGGCAGGCGAAGTAATACAAATAATCAACACCTCCCTTTCATCAGGAATCTTCCCTGAAGCCCTGAAAACTGCAGTTATTAAGCCTCTACTAAAAAAGACCGGCCTAGACCCATTTGTACTAAACAACTACAGACCCATATCAAACCTTCCCTGTACAGGAAAAATTACTGAAATGGTTGCCCACGAACAACTTAGCAATTATTTGACCCTAAATGATCTCTTTGATGACTTTCAATCAGGCTTTCGGCCCCTACATAGCACTGAAACGGCCCTTATTAAGGTCCTTAATTACATTCGCATTAACACAGACTCTGGAAAAAAAAAGATCTAAACTTCAACAACCACATAAACTCGATAACTAAATCAGCCTACTATCACCTGAAAAACATAACAAGAATGAGAGGTTTCATGTCCAAGCAAGACCTTGAAAAACTCATCCATGCATTTGTTTCGAGTAGACTTGATTATTGTAATGGTCTACTAACAGGCCTATCTAAGGGAGCTGTTCGTAAATTGCAGCTCATCCAAAATGCCACTGCTAGGGTCCTAACAAAAACAAAACAATTTGAACACATTACACCAATCCTGAGATCCCTGCACTGGCTACCAGTCTCTCAGAGAATTGAATTCAAAATCCTCCTAATTACATACAAATCGCAAAATGGTCTTCGACCAAAATACATATCAGATCTCCTCCCACCCTATATTCCAGCAAGGTCCCTAAGGTCAGCTGAGACTAATCAGCTAATAATTCCAAGAGTAAAAACAAAACACGATGCAGCAGCTTTCAGTCACACTGCTGCATGCTCCTGAAACAAACTCCCTGAAGAAATCAAACAGGCCCAAACCCTAAAAATATTTAAATCTAAGCTAAAAACCTTCATGTTTTGCATCAGTTATGATTAAACACAAACACTTCTATCAATGTATTTTATCCATTAACTATTGTCTTATTAAATCTATTTACTTCTTATATTTGCTTTTATTCATTGTAATTTATTATTTATTAATATTATTATTATTATTTATTATTTATTATTATTTTCTTACTATGCTCCTCTTGCTGTATTTTATATGTATGTAAAGCACTTTGAATTGGATTTCTCTAGATAGGAGAACCCTCTCCAGGCCTTCCAAGCTTCTTTGGAAGTATTTCTGCCACACAGAAGAATTAAAATGTTGTCTTGTGTTCAAAGCTGATCTATGAGGGAGGGAGAGCGTTTCGGGGGAGGGGAAGTGAACAGTTGCTCAATTAGCCGGGGGGTGTTCAGTGTAATTGAAAAACTCCTGCCTCCGGGACAGATGGCATGGAAAAGAGAGACTTAACAAAATACTGGCAGAGGATGGATACTCAATTCCCCGGTCACACGAGTCGAGAGGAGTTTATTGCATCAAAAGGAAGAGTAAGGTTACGGGGTTGTCTTACAGTGAGGGGGCGTGGTCACAGGTAGAGAGACTAGTAGGACTGATGGACTGATGGACTGACCCCTGGCTTTGACCACTGATGTGCTAACCATGTGCAATGTAATATAATGTCCAACGCCTGTCTTTCCTTCTAAGCTGTTCAGGACTACGGATGAAAACTAGCCTTCTTGGCTAATTCTGGTGCATTCTTTGATGTGCGCTGTCCCTGCCAAATACACTATAATAATAATAATAATAATAATAATAATAATAATAATACTAATACTAATAATAATAAGAATAATAAGATTCACATACTGCACAGACAGCTGACTACTATGTGCAATATGACAACCCTAGTCGTCTTATCTGTACAGTATAGTATAGTGGATAGTGTACATAGCCTTTATTTATGTAAACCAGCTCCTTTCCCTTCTTGTAACCCCTCCCAAATTTCGTTGTTTGGTACCTGTACTATAGCAATGACAATAAAGACCATTCATTCATTCATTCATTCATTCATTCATTCATTCATTCATTCATTCATTCATTCATTCATTCATTCATTCATTCATTCATTCATACTCCTCTCTACTTCATCCCTCCTCTCTTCCTATCACTCTATCACTCTATTACTCTATCACGCTATCACACTATTACTCTATCACTCTATCTCTATCACTCTATCACTATCACTCTATCACTCTATCATTCTATCACTCTATTACTCTATCACTATCACTCTATCACTATCACTCTATCTCTATTACTCTATCACTCTATTACTCTATTACTCTATTACTATATTACTCTATCTCTATCTCTATTATCTCTATCTCTATCACTATCACTCTATCACTCTATCATTCTATCACTCTATTACTCTATCACTATCACTCTATCACTATCACTCTATCTCTATTACTCTATCACTCTATTACTCTATTACTCTATTACTCTATTACTATATTACTCTATCTCTATCTCTATTACTCTATCATTCTATCACTCTATCACTCTATTACTCTATCACTATCACTCTATCACTATCACTCTATTACTCTATTACTCTATTACTCTATTACTATATTACTCTATCTCTATCTCTATTACTCTATCATTCTATCACTCTATCACTCTATTACTCTATTACTCTATCACTCTATTACTCTATTACTCTATTACTCTATTACTCTATCACTCTATCACTCTATCTATATTACTCTATCACTCTATTACTCTATTACTCTATCACTCTATTACTCTATTACTCTATTACTCTATTACTCTATCACTCTATCACTCTATCTATATTACTCTATCACTCTATTACTCTATTACTCTATTACTCTATTACTCTATTACTCTATTACTCTATTACTCTATTACTCTATCACTCTATTACTCTTGTCCTCTGTGGTCTGCTTCTGTTTCCTCATCAAGCAGCAGATGACAAACCAGCTGCATCACAACACTGAAACCTTTCAGAAAGACAAGAGGCTGTGAGATCGGTTTCTGTTTCATGAATAGGCACCAACGAGGTCTCTAATTCTTCTGGCTTGAGCTTAAGGAAGGTCTCTCTCCCTCTCTCTCTCTGTCTCTCTCTCTCTCTCTCTCTCTCTGTCTCTCTCTCTCTCTCTCTCCCTCTCTCTCTCTGTCTCTCTCTCTCTCTGTGTCTCTCTCTCTCTCTCTCTCTCTCTCTCTCTCTCTCTCTCTCTCTCTCTCTCTCTCTCTCTCTCTCTCTGTGTCTCTCTCTCTCTGTGCAGAGAACCAGCTGGTGTCAGGACAGAAAGCTTTACACCACCTACCTGTCAGATTCCCTAGACTGTGTGCTTAGTTCATTTCAAGAAGAGCATGTTTCATGTAGTTTCCTTCTAATTCAATAGAGATCTCTGATTCATAACGGTAATGGTGAGAGCTTCCAAGAGATTTTCTGGGATGTCCAAAATATTGGGCAATCTACATTATATTCTGGTAAATCATGATTTCAGGAACCTGAGGACTCTAGCAGAGGCATAGAGAGACGGTAGGCTGGGAACTCTGGCCTGGGTGAGGATGAAGAGTCTGTCTAGGACTCCATGATGACATCACAGGTGGAGGAGTTCTCTAATGAGGGGAGGAGACGTGGACGCTCATCACACAGAACAGAGCTGCAGGCGGAAGGTTCCACAGGGAGGACAGGCTCCATTAAGACCCATTCCTGGCAGGAGAGGCGGTTATTACGGGTTTGGATACGGGGGACAGAACGCTGCCAGCCAAGCACTTCTGTGGGGAGTATTACACTCCTCCACGTGTGTGTGTGTGTGTGTGTGTGTGTGTGTGTGTGTGTGTGTGTGTGTGTGTGTGTGCCAGTGAGAGTCACTGACCCAATAAAAATGTAGTGAGCATCTCTAATATCAGTGTCGGGTTTCACATAATGAGAACAGCAGACCACTGCTCTGTGTATCACTGTGAGTCAGTAACGACCGAACCCTAACTAACTAACCCTAACCCTTACTATGATGATGACAACAGCATAAATTATCATCATAATACTCAAAGGAGTAGGATAATAATGGGCTAGTAAACGCTAGTAATGGTCTTCCACCACAACCTCAGCTTCTCTTGAAAGTGACATGCCGCTGTGTACTCTGAGTTAAACCTCTATTTTTATTGCTCCTGGGAGCGTCTATGTGAAACAGATGAATTATTGAAGCAGAACAGCGAGACTGTACTTCAGCTCACTCACACAACATCATTTAGCAGAGTGCCAGAGAAACCTCTGGAGGACGCTGTGTAAACTAACACTTACTGTGCCTGCTACAGTACTGCTCCACCCCTGAATACACTATCAGATTAGGAGTTCAAATCAAAGATTGATAAGCCAGCCAGGATCCTAATCTTCTACATGCTTCTCAGTCTTCTCAGTCTGCTGGTACAGTACTGTTCCCTTCAGCATACTGCAGACTAACATCTCCTGTGGCGCAGGAGGTAGAGCCGGCGTCTAATGATCGTAAGGTTGGCAGATCGGCGGTTTGAGCCCCGGCTGGCCACATGTCGAGGTGTCCTTGTGAGCGGGCTGGCCGGCGCCTTGCATGGTAGCTTGCCACCATTGGTGTGTGAATGTGTGTGTGAATGGGTGAATGAGAGGCCGTTGTAAAGCGCTTTGGAATAAGTTAGTCCATTTACCATTTGATGTGATACAGGATCAGGGTTAGGTTTGGAAACCGACTCTGTCAATGAAGATGAAAATTCACTGCAAGTGTTCTGAACTGTCTCTCAACTGTGAGGGATACGCTGTTATATTAAATTAAATTTGACAAATGTTAAATTGTTACACTCATACATTAAGACTGAGAACATATACTGCCAAAAAAACCTCTATAAATGTGTCATAAAAATGTTTTGGGTTGTCGGTGGGTATGACTCCCACTCCCTGCCCTGACCCCTGACCCCTGACCCCAGTGAGCTCACCTTCCTCCAGCTCCTCCAGGGTGGTGATCTTGCGTAAGCCGTCGATGCTGAAGATGAAGCGGACCCCCTGAGGCAGGTTGATGTGGTCGGAGAGGGAGCGTGTGAGGTCTGCCAGGAGGGCGTCAAAGGTGCGGAATCGGTCAACGGCCACGGCGTACACGATGCCCTTGAAGTAGCGGTCTCCGTTGCGGTAGAAGCGCACCTTCTTGGCCTTCTTCTCGTTGGTGAGCGCCTGCAGGGTGCGCGTGCGGTAGAAGCTGCAGTGGGCGCTGTGGGTGGGGCTGGGCAGCCCGTTCATGCGCCCGCCCCGCGGGGTGCGGGGTTTGTCTCGCTCGTCAAAATGGCCGAAGTCCAGCTCCATGGCGACGGAGGTCAGGGAGGGTCTGTGGTAGAAGTGTGCTGGTGGTGGAGAGCTCTGGTCTGTCGTTGGGAGAAAAAATACAACAGTTACGCCTGGTTAGAATGATGTGGATCAGTTAAGTCTACAACACTGAAACACAACTGTGAACATTTCAAACCTGCAAACTGCGACACTTTAAATGAATATGCAATAACACTATGTGCAATATGACAACCCTCGGGTACATAAGGTTCAGAGATAGGAAATGTTAGAATAGGTATAGCATAGCATAGAGTACAGCACAGTGTTTTATTTGTATAGTATAGTATAGTGGATAGTGTACATAGCCTTTATTTATGTAAACCAGCTCTTTTCCCTTCTTGTTTTTAGTTTGTTTCCTAGCACCAGGGGAGCCCCCCCTCCCAAATTTCGTTGTATGATACCTGTACTATATCAATGACAATAAAGACCATTCATTCATTCATTCATGTACAGGTAACAGTTATGATCTAAAGTCTACTTCATGGACAGGTAACAGTTATGATCTAAACCAAATGGGAATTGGTAAAACATTCATTCATTCAGGAATATGCATTTGAAAAAAAGTGTGAGCTTCAAATGACAAAATACCATGACAACACTCTAAACACCATGACAACACTCATGATAACACCATGACAACACTCTAAACACCATGACAACACTCTACTTGATATATTCCACCACCTTCCTACTCTGCAGTTCCCTCCACTGTGGGTATTAGCCTCTGTTCCCAGCCCCCTCCTCCTACAGTAGGTCACCATAGACCCCAGCCCCCTCCTCCTACAGTAGGTCACCATAGACCCCAGCCCCCTCCTCCTACAGTACTTCACCATAGACCCTGGGTGTGCTGGTGTTCACAGGCAGTAAACCGAGCCAGCCCTGGTCTCTCCAGAGGGTGTTTGATTTCTGCAGAGATGAACAGAGCTCTGGCCAGCCAATCAATTAGAGCCTCAGCGTGGACGAGCCCTCCTCTCACAGACCCTAACCCCCTCCCTCCCTGTGTCGGCTAACAGTATAGAGTACATGTTCTTTACGTGAGAAGAACATCCTCTATGACTGGACTGAAACACAAGCCTTATTTGGGAAGTTCTCAGGTCAACAAGGTATCAATATTTCACGCCAGGTGAGTCACTCTAGAATCCTCTAGTTGTCCCAGTCCGACCATCCTAAAACCATGATGGTAAAACTAAGCCCACTCTGAACATGGCCAAAGTGAACGGGCTACCCATATAGTACACTAGCCCTCCATATGTAGGCTGAACCTGCCCCGCCCGTGTGGCTGTGTGGCTGTGTGGCTGTGTACTGTGTGTCTGTGTGTCTGTGTGTCTGTGTGTCTGTGTGTCTGTATGTCTGTGTGCTGTGTGTCTGTGTGTCTGTGTGTCTGTGTGTCTGTGTGTCTGTGTTCTGTGTGTCTGTGTGTCTGTGTGCTGTGTGTCTGTGTGCTGTGTGCTGTGTGTCTGTGTGTCTGTGTGTCTGTGTGCTGTGTGCTGTGTGCTGTGTGTCTGTGTGTCTGTGTCTGTGTGGCTGTGTGTCTGTGTGTCTGTGTGCTGTGTGTCTGTGTGTCTGTGTGCTGTGTTCTGTCCTACATTCAGCTTGTGCCCTTGAGGAAGGGGAAGCCTGGCCAGTAAGAGGCTATTATTAAGAAGCCCCAGCGGATGACGGTTGTCTCTCTAGAAAAGTGTCTCATCTGAGTGAACGCTGCTGTTTGTGGTCTAACCAGGTTGTTTGTGGTCTAACCAGGCTGTTTGTGTATGTTTAGGATGTGCATCATGTGACCCAGTGAAAGTACAGTATACTTCCCCCATCGAGTGTTTGAGGGTACTATTTTTTCGATTTATGACTGCACTTTATGCTAGTTCTACACCGCAGGAACAAGAGAAGGGTGATTCACCCACACAGGTATCACAGAATCTCAGAAACACAAGTCAGCTAACCAAACATATGCAAATAGAACCACTACTCTGGATACCCTGGGCATGTTTGCATCCCACATGGAAAATGTCCAAAAATAACTAAAATGTGCTATACAAATGGTAACAACTAAGGCAGAGCAACTACGTTTGAGAAAACAATTAGCCTAGGCCTGCTCATTTATTTACATTTCTAGAGGGCTTTGAGTTGATGTCTATTGGTAGAATAGCCATGTAAAGACATGAGCAGCCTAGGAATGGGCATTTTCTTTTCTCCTGGAGTTACTGGAGTTCCTCTCTATAAAAGCCCCATGGTGCTTGCTTACAGCACTGAGCTAGCCGCTGTGAGGGGTAGAAAGCACAGTAACACTCGTGCCAAACTCTCCACTAACATCTGCTCTTTTTAAACACAAACAAACTTTTTGTAATCCCCTCCGAAACAACACAGAAGAAAAGAGGAGTGTGGGAGGGGCTGCTGGCCAGAGAGACGCTGTCTGCCCCCCCAGCTCCAACTGGAACTTCAGAACAGGCCGTTGGAATAATTAGGAGATTAGACACTTAAATAGGCAGAGAGCAACTAGTCCATTACCATGACATTTCCACTGGCCAGCCCGCAGCCACCCTCTCTGCCACCACTCAGATCTCAGGCCAGTCAGTCGTACATGTCTATCTCTGCTGCGGGAGGACAGAGGGCATAATGAAGGTCATCAGTGCCACCCACACCCATCACTTGGAGCATGATGGGGGGTCTTGCCCTGGTGAGACTGGCGGCCTGTTTGTTGCCACGCTAGCTTCGGCGGTGAGCGTTCAAGGAATTGCCCGTCTCTGTGGAACTGCCCGACTGCAGAGACAAAGGAAGACGTCGGGGTCTCTCTAGCCCAGCGAGGCAGGTCGCTCCGCCGCAGCGAGACACAATGCCCCCTTTCTAATGCATCTCATTAGTCATCTTTGTGTGATTTAATCAGATGAACAGAATTCCTCTGAATGATATGAGACGGAACTGTTAAAAGAGTGCGTATGACGACACCCCTCGAGGCAGATTGTAGCCATTCCGTTGTCAGAACAAAGACTTCCCGCACTACTACCGCTAGGCTAGGCTACATGCTTGTGTTGTACTGTACCACATGCACAGCGACAGCCACGCTGAACTGTACATGCACTCGTGCATAGCAGCAGGAATCGCAAGAACCTTCATCTGGCTCACTGTGCCAATACCCAGGGCTAGACCCCTACCTAGGTAGAGGCTGTGGTAACCATGCTTCCTCAGCTGACAGCATGGCTGTACATGGCTGGACAGTAAAGAGAGAGAATCGTCAACAAACAAACATCATTACTGTGTCCTGGGAGCCGCTGAGCCCATCAACAGGCTTTAGTACTTCTCATAGCTCGCTGGCTCAATACCCTGATGCACTTTCCCATACGATTATACAAGAATGGTCCATAATCCCCACCCCCGCCCCTGCCCACACACCCCAATTGAATTCAGTAGCCCAAAAAGTGTTCTCCTAAACAATTCTGATCAATATAAGCACTCATCAATAATCCAATACTCTGTCAGACCCATTGTTGAAATACAAAGCACTCTGTCAATATCCCCAGACCCCCATTCTGACACCTTCTGATAGGCCAGTTGTGTGTGTTGTTAACCAGGCGGGGGAGGGGGGTGTTTACGCTTGGGCCACTACAGGACCAGATGATGTGTGATAAATCAAACACATCGCAGACAGTCCAACCTCCCGCCCTGTCCCCTGTCCTCCTCCTCCCCAGTCCCCTGTCCTCCGGAGCCCCACAGAGACAACATCCCCTGCCTGGGGTGCGGAACAGACAGATGCCAAGGAGACACACACACACCCCCCCTCCACCCCTACTATCGCCAAGTCCCTCGCTCTGCCTGACATCCCGAGACAAGCCCTTTTCACGTGGCCTCAGCCCACCCCAAAAATAACCACCCCAAAAATGTTGCGAGTCCCCTGGGGTGCTTTGATATTAAACGTGTCTGTTAAATTCTTAATGCCATATTTGTATTAGCGAGGCTGGAGGTGGAGCTCACTGTGGGGACGTGGAGCAGAACTGGTCTGTGCTCAGGAACACTGGTGACTGACTGACTAACCCGTTATTAAAGAGCTTCTATTATACATGTGTGCACTCTAGCAATGTTAAAGAAGACTATACTAAGTTTACTAACATGTAGTACAGCCAATTAAGAACTATAACTTGTGCAGGAAACAACAATCACAGGTAGTATTAGGTAGTAGGCTAATCAGTGATTAGTGATCAATCGATACACAGTGAGTAGCTGTCCATTCTAAGGTGTAGCAGGTGTAGTTGTCCCGGTCTAAGGTGTAGCAGGTGGAGTTGTCCTGTTCTAAGGTGTAGCAGGTGGAGCTGTCCCGTTCTAAGGTGTAGCAGGTGGAGCTGTCCCGTTCTAAGGTGTAGCAGGTGGAGCTGTCCTGTTCTAAGGTGTAGCAGGTGTAGTTGTCCTGTTCTAAGGTGTAGCAGGTGGAGCTGTCCTGTTCTAAGGTGTAGCAGGTGGAGCTGTCCTGTTCTAAGGTGTAGCAGGTGGAGCTGTCCTGTTCTAAGGTGTAGCAGGTGGAGCTGTCCCGTTCTAAGGTGTAGCAGGTGTAGTTGTCCTGTTCTAAGGTGTAGCAGGTGTAGTTGTCCCGTTCTAAGGTGTAGCAGGTGGAGCTGTCCCGTTCTAAGGTGTAGCAGGTGGAGCTGTCCCGTTCTAAGGTGTAGCAGGTGGAGCTGTCCTGTTCTAAGGTGTAGCAGGTGTAGTTGTCCCGTTCTAAGGTGTAGCAGGTGTAGTTGTCCCGTTCTAAGGTGTAGCAGGTGTAGCTGTCCTGTTCTAAGGTGTAGCAGGTGTAGTTGTCCCGTTCTAAGGTGTAGCAGGTGGAGCTGTTCCGTTCTAAGGTGTAGCAGGTGGAGCTGTCCCGTTCTAAGGTGTAGCAGGTGGAGCTGTCCCGTTCTAAGGTGTAGCAGGTGGAGCTGTCCCGTTCTAAGGTGTAGCAGGTGTAGTTGTCCCGTTCTAAGGTGTAGCAGGTGGAGTTGTCCTGTTCTAAGGTGTAGCAGGTGTAGTTGTCCCGTTCTAAGGTGTAGCAGGTGTAGTTGTCCCGTTCTAAGGTGTAGCAGGTGGAGCTGTCCCGTTCTAAGGTGTAGCAGGTGGAGCTGTCCTGTTCTAAGGTGTAGCAGGTGGAGCTGTCCTGTTCTAAGGTGTAGCAGGTGGAGCTGTCCTGTTCTAAGGTGTAGCAGGTGGAGCTGTCCTGTTCTAAGGTGTAGCAGGTGTAGTTGTCCTGTTCTAAGGTGTAGCAGGTGTAGTTGTCCTGTTCTAAGGTGTAGCAGGTGTAGTTGTCCCGTTCTAAGGTGTAGCAGGTGGAGCTGTCCCGTTCTAAGGTGTAGCAGGTGTAGTTGTCCCGTTCTAAGGTGTAGCAGGTGGAGCTGTCCCGTTCTAAGGTGTAGCAGGTGGAGGTGTCCCGTTCTAAGGTGTAGCCTACATCCTGAAGGGACTATGTGGTTGAATCAACTCTTAATTAGGCTAGCACATAAATCCTCCAAGCTCTATTCTTAGCCACACAATTATTGGATTTCTAGGTGTTAGATCTGGGCTTGTCAGTTTGATTATCGGTATGGGCAGAAATCCTGACGTGATCTAACAACTCCTGAGAGTCGCCTGGCAGAGCCTCTGCCCTGGCCCAAAACACCAACATGGAGAACAAGATGAGGTCAGTAGCCGACCGCTGACCAACACAGTGGGGGGGACGTAGCCTAACTAACGGCCACACAAAGCATAATCACAAATGACATCATGTCACGACCTCAAAAATAGTTTCGGTCCGTAAAATTAGCTTTGACACACATCATTATCAATCAATCTTGTTCACATTGCCTATTAGTGATGGTGGAGTAGAGGCTGCTGCCTGTGACATTTAAGTCTGTGATTTGTGCCAGGGCTGGCAGAGTCCAGAGCTTGGGCCAAGGATCTGAGCAGCTTTTCCAATTAAAGCCTGGCCACTTCCTGCCAATTCCTCACCTACTGGCTGTGACCACACCTCCATAGCCTCAAACACCTCCATAGCCTCAAACAAAGACATTCAGCCTAACCCCTCAACCCCTCCACACCCACCCCCCCTCCCTATCTCCATACAGACACACACACACACACACACACACACACACACACAATGCTGACACATCGTTGCGCTGTTACACATTGGTGAGCTGCTACTACAGTATGTCATTCATACCAAATTTAGACTTGACACAACTGGATGACAACAAGGGCTCGCTAACCCATTTCTGCGTTTAACAGTGATGATATAGGACAAGGCAACGCCCCGATGTGAAAGGCAATGAAGCACAATGAAGCACACCACCACTCCTAATGGATTAAGAAAACGACTGATTTATATCTACTCCTCCCCTAATCCCCCTACAGCTCTATTACACGCGTGTGCCCCACCGTACAGACAAACAGAGGAAGTTAGAATAGAGATGACCACATTTTCATCATCACCCAGGGATGAGCTTGGGACCTCCTCTCCCCCTCCCACCCCTCCCCCTCCCACCCCTCCTCTCCCCCTCCCACCCCCTGAACCTAACTGAGGTTTTTATGACAGGCCCTGTGATGGGGGGTGGGACACAGGGTGAGATGGGTATTCCTCAACTGACGGAGGGGCAGGCTCCCGAGCCCATCTGCTCCCCTTATGGACAGGCTAAACCATGCTGACCCTTCCCCACCACCACCACGTCACCTGGGACAGCCCATTGTCTCAAGGAGAAGGGCTGCCACTGACATCAGCATTACGACCACGACAACTACCACTACTACGACTAGCTCTATAGTACCACACTGCATACAGCTACATATTCACCAGCACATAGAGTTACTACTGATAATACATCACTGCACTGCACTCCAACACTACGACTACAACTATAACTATAACTATAACTATAACTATAACTATAACTATAACTATAACTATAGGCTTATAACTCACTTATGGTTTTATCAATGCACCCTGAAAGCATCGCTTAATCAACCATCCATCGCCCCACGTTCATCACTGTGAGAGACAGGAGAGGTTTCTAATTCCTGCACACTGTGCATCAGACATCCCCAGCAGTTCTATTGTGTGACAGAGTTACATGTTCAACTGCACTACAGAAAGAAATATGAGGCTAGGTCTGTGCCTCTTTCACAGCCACCGGTTAAACGAACCCTGTGACCACACATCTAGCCCACATCACATTATGTCACCCTAAACATCCTTATGTCACCCTAAACATCCTTATGTCACCCTAAACATCCTTATTACACCCTAAACATCCTTATGTCACCCTAAACATCCTTATTACACCCTAAACATCCTTATTACACCCTAAACATCCTTATTACACCCTAAACATCCTTATTACACCCTAAACATCCTTATGTCACCCTAAACATCCTTATTACAGCTGATCTGGCTGACTTATCTCAGAACACTAAGCCAGTCTGAGCTGGTTTTAAGTCAAATTCGAAAGGAAAAAAAGTTTCTAAGCACTCCTTTCCCCATTTCAAATGACAAGAAAAGGTTCGCTTGTGCATGACCTCAGAGCACGGCGGTGGGTGCAGCAGTCTCCCATCTCCATAGGTTATTTGACAGCATATGAAGGCGTGGAGCACACACACCTTACAACCACCTGCTCACATAACTGACAGTCTAAATAAATATAACAACAACAACAACAACAACGTGAATTGTTGAAAAACACATTGCAAATACTGACATCATATTAGTTTTTGCATTTAACTAAAGTGAAGCCCTGGCTCTGCTGGAGGTAGGCTGGCTACTCACCCCGTTGGAGCGTGTGGAGTGGAGTGGGTGTGGATGCTGCAGGATGCCGGCGCACGAGCTCTCTGCCTTTGTCTGCCTCTCTCGGTCCTGCGCTGCGCTGCGTTGCCTGCCTGCCCGCCTTCCCTCTGCGCTGCTGGGTCCTAGAGCCGACAGGGCTGCTGAACCCGCCCTAGTATGACATATACAGTATATTGATGATGACGTAAACCTTTCTATATGTTCTAAAGGTGTTGTTACTGTACACAGAATAGGCAAGGCAAGGCAAGTTTATTTGTATAGTGTAGTGCCGGAGGAAAAAGGAAAGACGTAGGCAACGTAATGATAACTGTTTAATCAAAATAACAACTTGTACTCTCAGTACAGGACCAGAAAATAGATCACCAAAACTCTTGTCTCTAAACAGGAAGGTGCAACGTTAATAATCTTCCCCTCTGCCCCTAGTGCCAGAACTGGTTCCCTCCCACTACACAACCAACAGTAAGAGGAGAACATGAACCCATAATGTAGTCACTACACCAGCCCCCCCAGTGTTCACCTCAATATTGGAAATCCTCACGGCGAGGAGGGCGTATGGCCCGGCCCCTACGATCGTAGGTAAAGTCAGGAGGTGCGGGAGGAGGTGTGACATCGCCCACCACGTCCTCCTGCAGGGAAGGACGGGGGGCAGTGACGACCGGGGGCTCGCGAGCTGCGGGGGGTTGTCGGGGTCGGAGGGGGGAATGTCCAGGGCGCGGCAGGGGAGGTAGGACTGGAGGCCGGCCTCTGCGCGGTGGCAGGGCCAAGTCCAGGGGCAGTTCAAGGTCCAAGTGGGCCGGTTTGAGGCGATCAACGGACACACACTCAGGCCTACCCCCCATGTCAACCATGAAGTTCTTGGCTCCGGCCTCGATGACACGGAAAGGCCCGTCATAAGGAGGACGTAGTGGAGTCCTGTGGCCATCATGACGAATGAAAACGAACCTCGCTGAGTGCAGCTCCGGGGGCACCCTCGAAGTAGGGACACCATGCTGCGTAGTCGGGACCGGGACGAAGGTCCTGGCGCTGTCCAGCAGGGAGGCGCGCTGAGCGGCGGCGGACCAGGGCTCCGTTGACTTGGGAATGAAGTCACCGGGGACCCGCAGCGGCTGTCCAAACACCAGCTCAGCGGACGACGACTGGAGGTCCTCCTTAGGCGCTGTCCTGAGCCCCAGCATGACCCACGGCAGCTTGTCAAGCCAGTCGCTGTCCGTGAGGCTGGCTCGAAGGGCGGCCTTCATGGATCGATGGAAACGCTCACAGAGCCCGTTCGCCTGCGGGTGATAGGCGGTCGTGCGGTGGAGCTTGACCCCCAGATTCTCCGCCACCGCTGCCCACAGCTCTGAAGTAAACTGTGAGCCACGGTCAGAGGAGAGATCAGCAGGGGTGCCGTAGCGGGAGACCCACACCGCGATGAACGCCCGGGCCAGGTCGGGGGCTGTCGTTGAGGAGAGCGGAACTGCCTCCGGCCAGCGAGTCGTCCTGTCCACCATGGTAAAGAGATAGGTGTATCCGTGCGAGGGGGGCAGCGGCCCTACCAGGTCCACGTTTACATGATCGAACCTCCGCTCAGGCACAGAGAACTGCTCCAGGGGGGCCTTGACGTGTCGATGCACCTTGGCGCGCTGGCAGGCGATGCACGTGTCTACCCAGGCCCTCACATCCCTCTTGAGCCCATGCCAGACGAATTTCTCTGACACCAGCCGTGAGGACGGTTTCCTACCAGGGTGAGACAAGCCGTGTATCGCCTCGAAGGCGGGGCGCCTCCAGTTGGCGGGGACCACCGGTCGTGGCTGACCCATGGAGACGTCGCACAGGAGCGTGGCCCCTGCGTCACCGAAAACCACCTCTTCTAGGCGCAGTCCTGTGTCCGACAACTTGAGAGCCTGGACGGCGGGGTCGGCGGCCTGGTCTGCAGCCATGCGCGCGTAGTCCAAACCCAGTTGGACCGCACCAACCACCGCCCTGGAGAGACAATCCGCGACCTGGTTGGACTTCCCAGCAACGTGCTGGATGTCTGTGGTGAACTCGGATATGTAGGCGAGCTGGCGCTGTTGGCGGTCGGACCACGGCTCCGCCACCTTGGACATGGCGTGCGTGAGTGGCTTGTGGTCCACGTAGGCCGTAAACTCGCGGCCCTCAAGTAAAAAACGGAAGTGTCTGACAGCAAGCCACAGCCCGAGGAGCTCCCTGTCGAATGTGCTGTACCTTTGCTCTCTGGGAGACAGCTGGCGGCTGAAGAATGCAAGAGGCTGCCAGGCGTCCCCAACCCACTGTTCGTACACCGCTCCCACAGCAAAGTCAGAGGCGTCCGTGGTGAGAGCAGTGGGTGCCGAGGGCGAGGGGTGGGCCAACATGGCAGCGCGGGCCAGGGCCGCCTTGGTGTCCTGAAAGGCTTTGACACGCTCCGCCGTCCAGTCCACCGGCTGCTTCAGAGTCTTGCCCTTCTGGGCATCGTACAGAGGCCGCAGGATGTGAGCGATGTGGTGGAGGAAGCGATAGTAGAAGGTTACCATCCCGATGAACCCCTTGAGCTCGCTGATTGTGCTGGGGCGCGGGAAAGCAGCGACAGCTTCCACCTTCGAGGGGAGGGGGGTCACCCCCTCTGCGGAGACCCGGTGCCCGAGAAAGTCGATGGTGTTCCGTCCGAACTCACACTTCGCCGGATTGACAATCAGCCCATGTTGGCTGAGCCGTGTGAAAAGGGCCCGGAGGTGGGACAGGTGCTCCTCCTCCGTGGTGCTTGCGACGAGGATGTCATCCAAGTAGACGAAGAGGAATGGTAGGTCCCGGAGCACCGAGTGCATGAGGCGTTGGAAGGTCTGCGCCGCGTTCTTCAGGCCGAACGGCATCCGCAGAAACTCGAAGAGTCCAAATGGCGTGATTACGGCCGTCTTAGGGACGTCCTCGGGGTGCACCGGCACCTGATGGTACCCCCGTACCAGGTCCACTTTGGAGAAGAAGCGTTTGCCTGCCAGGTTCGCTGAAAAGTCCTGGACATGTGGGACCGGGTAGCGGTCAGGCTTGGACGCGTCGTTGAGGCGGCGGTAGTCCCCACATGGGCGCCACCCGCCGTCTGACTTAGGGACGATGTGCAGGGGAGACGCCCAGGGGCTGCTCGAGCGCCGAACGATGCCCACCTGCTCCATATGCGCAAACTCCGCCCTGGCGATGGCCAGCTTCTCCGGGTTGAGGCGCCTGGCCCTGGCGTGGAGGGGAGGCCCCTCGGTCTCGATGTGGTGCTCCACTCCGTGTTTCACCGTGGGCGCGGAGAAGGTGGGCTTGGTAAGGTCGGGGAATTCGGCGAGCAGCCGAAGGTACTGGTCACTTTCGGCGAGCGTATTGGACCACCCGCTGTAGACCGCCTCCCCCTGCGTACAGGCGAAGGAAGCGAAAGTCTGTGAGTTGACCAGGCGCCTGTTCCCCACGTCCACCAACAGGTTGTGGGCGCACAGAAAATCCGCACCAAGGAGGGGAAATGTGACAGCCGCTATGACAAAATCCCACGAAAAGCATTGCCCTCCGAAGCACACGTCCACCGCCCTAGTGCCATAAGAGCAGATAGGTGTGCCGTCCGCGCCTGCCAACTGCGGACCACGCTCCTCCTTCGCCACATCCGATCTCTCTGCCGGAATGATGCTCCACTGGGCACCTGTGTCACAAAGGAAACTGCGACCAGAGGCGGTGTCTTGTATGAAGAGCAGCCTGTTGTTGACGCCAGCGCTCAGGGCCACTACTGAGTGCCGGCCCCGCCGTTTCCCGTCGGTCCGAAGGTGCAGGGTGAGCGGCACCGTTTGGCCTTGGCGCCAAAAGTGGCGTGGTAGAAACAATGGCCCGCAGCGTTACCCTGCTGGCCAGAAGGTCTGGCGTCATCCTTCGCTCTCCTGCGACGGTCGGGTGGCGGGGCGGCCGCGGGAGCGAGCAGGTCGGGGGACCGTTGAGGCATGGCCAAGACGAACCGGTCCGCCTCCCTGGCCAGGGCGCGGGGCTCCATGATGGCGGTGTTGGCCAGCGCCATCCTAACTTGAGCTGGCAATGTGCGCATGAACAGCTCTGTGAAGAGGATCATGGGGTCTTCTGTACCGAGCAGGTTTAGCATCCTCTCCATGCGCGCAGAAGGCCTCTCGTCACCCAAGTCCGACATGGCAAATAGGCGCCGCACCCTCTCCGCAGTGGACAGTTCAAATGTCTCTAGAAGCAGGGCCTTGAGGCGCTCATATTTGTTCGTCGTCGGGGGAGCAGACAAAAAACCTACCACTCGAGCTGCGGTGGAGCTGCCCAACATTGCCACAGCATGGTTGTACCGGTCGTCGTCGTCATCGATGTCACTTTTGTTGAAATGTGCCTCTACAATAGCAAACCATGCAGCAGGCGTTGAGTCCCAGAACTCTGGTAGCTTGAGAGTGGGAGTGTGCGCACCACGCGTTACCCTGACAGGGGATGGTGATGGCTGCCGCTGGTTTGAACGTCTTCCTCGCCCGGACATTTTGCAGGATTGTAATGTTCGCTCGCTGGTTTTTGTACACAATTACGTTAACAAAAATCCACGTCGGGGGTCACCAGTGTAGTGCCGGAGGAAAAAGGAAAGACGTAGGCAACGTAATGATAACTGTTTAATCAAAATAACAACTTGTACTCTCAGTACAGGACCAGAAAATAGATCACCAAAACTCTTGTCTCTAAACAGGAAGGTGCAACGTTAATAATCTTCCCCTCTGCCCCTAGTGCCAGAACTGGTTCCCTCCCACTACACAACCAACAGTAAGAGGAGAACATGAACCCATAATGTAGTCACTACACCAGCACATTTCATACAACAGGGGCAATTCAAAGTGTTTTACATGCATTATTTAAAAATACAGCAAGAGGAGCATAAGAAAATAAAAATTACAATGAATAAAAGCAAATATAAGAAGTAAATAGATAAAACATTTAAAAAGACAATAGTTAATGGAAAAAAGACATTGATAGAAGTGTTTGTGTTTAATCATAACTGGTGCAAAATATGAAGGTTTTTAGCTTAGATGTAAATATTTTAAGGGTTTGGGCCTGTTTGATTTCTTCAGGGAGTTTGTTCCAGGAGCATGCAGCAGCGTGACTGAAAGCTGCTGCTTACAGGTTGTAACTTCTCAAACGAAATGCTTACTTTGCGAGCTTCTTCCTAACATTGCTATTAGGACATACGAATAAAAACAAAAATAACACAATAGGCAATAAGCGTTGTAGGCATAAGTGTAAGATAAAGTTTAACCCTAACCCTAACACAATACAGTAATAAATACCGGTACTAGCACTGATGATAATGAGTGTAAGTGTGAGTGAGTGTGTGTGTTTGTGTGTGTGATAGGAGGGAGCGTGTGTGTGTATATGTGGGTTGGGTTAGCTGTCCAAAAGTTATGGTCTGGAGGTAGAAACCTCTCAGTCTCAGTCTCTGTATAGGTCAGCCATATCTAGACCAGAGGCCCCGGTACCATGGTAACAGAACAGCATGGCTGGTACCATGGTAACAGAACAGCATGGCTGGTACCATGGTAACAGAACAGCATGGTACCATGGTAACAGAACAGCATGGTACCATGGTAACAGAACAGCATGGCTGGTACCATGGTAACAGAACAGCATGGCTGGTACCATGGTAATAGAACAGCATGGCTGGTACCATGGTAACAGAACAGCATGGTACCATGGTAACAGAGAACAGCTGGTGCCATGGTAACAGAACAGCATGGCTGGTACCATGGTAACAGAACAGCATGGTACCATGGTAACAGAACAGCATGGCTGGTACCATGGTAACAGAACAGCATGGTACCATGGTAACAGAACAGCATGGTACCATGGTAACAGAGAGAACAGTTGGCTGGGGGGGCTGAGGTCCTTGGTGATCTTAGGGGCCTTCCAGCTGGGTCAGCCCCAGAGCTTTTATTCAGGCATTAGGATTGTTGTATTGTTATGTTATTAACTTACATTTGACATAATGGAAGGAAAAGTAGAGGTAGAGAGAGAGAGAGAGAAAACAAGAACACTTCTCCATAGAGGATGACTGTTGTGTGGGTGTTGCTCCTCTCTCCACACGTTACATTTTCAGAGGCAGAGGAGGACTTGAGTGTGTGTGTGTGTGTGTGTGTGTGTGAGTGTGTGTGTGAGTGTGTGTGTGTGTGTGCGTGTGTGCGTGTGTGTGTGTGCGTGTGTGCGTGTGTGTGTGCGTGTGTGTGTGTGTGTGTGTGTGTGTGTGTGTGTGTGTGCGTGCGTGTGTGTGTGTGTGTGTGTGTGTGTGTGTGTGCGTGTGTGTGTGTGTGTGTGTGTGTGTGTGTGTGTGTGTGTGTGTGTGTGTGTGTGTGTGGGTGTGTGTGTGCGTGTGGGTGTGTGTGCGTGTGCGTGTGGGTGGCTGTGTTTCGGCCGGATGTGTTCAGAAAGTAAAAGGCCATTTATCTACACCACTGCCAAGACTGAGAGGAGAGAGGAGAGAGCTCTGAGAGAGATAATGTTCCAGATAAGAGTCTATTAGATGACAAAGCAGCGTTACATTACATGTGTAGTAGGTGTGTGAACGTATGGGTGAGAGTGGGTGTGCATTGGCATCTGTTTATATAAACATGCATATGCTGTGTATGTGTGTGCATGTGTGCAGTGTGTGTGTCTTGTATCTGTCAAGAAATGTTGTCCTGCTGTGTTCAGTCAACTGAGACAAAGTCATCAGAGTGCATCTCTTTGAAACTAATCACTAATGACATTGGCACTCTTTAGGGAGAAAAGATAAAAGCCTAAAAACACCTCAATGCCTGCATCTGTCCTGCCTGCATCTGTCCTGCCTGCATCTGTCCTGCCTGCATCTGTCCTGCCTGCATCTGTCCTGCCTGCATCTGTCCTGCCTGCCTGCCTGGCCTTGTTAGAGACCTCTGGGAGTTGGTGTTTTAAGGACAGCAAACCCTGTGTTTTAGTTATGTTAGGCCCACTCAACCCTGTGTTTTAGTTATGTTAGGCCCACTCAACCCTTATGTTAGGGCCCACTCAACAACAGCAACTACACCACCCTGTGTTTCAGTTATGTTAGGCCCACTCAACAACAGAAGCTACATCACCCTGTGTTTTAGTTATGTTAGTGCCACTCAACAACAGCAGCTACACCACCCTGTGTTTTAGTTATGTTAGGGCCACTCAACAACAGCAGCTACACCACCCTGTGTTTTAGTTATGTTAGGGCCACTCAACAACAGCAGCTACATCACCCTGTGCTGGAAGAGGAGTAAGGTGATAAACGCCTTGTTATGAGTCCCTGTCAGCTTGAATAATAACAATGCTGCTGTCCATCAGGATCCACTGGACTCTGTCCAAGTCAGTCCCTGTAGAATTGGATATCGTTGATGTCATACGGAATTACCAAGCTGTCCTGTCAACGTTTTCTCATGGCTTTGTATGATGTGTCATGAAACGAAAGCACAGTCAGTCGTCAAAGTGATTGATTTCACTCACACCTCTGACAAGAGACTACCGGCTCCATAGGTGGTGTCATGGGATGTGTGGCCCAGGTGAGATCTGTGGCCCAGGTGAGATCCCATGACCTGGAGGATGTCATGGGATACCCTGGGTGCCACAGAGCACCAGATCTCTGATGACGTATCAATAGGCCAAAGTGTGTCAAAGAGGAACAATTATGTTGGAACACAATGGCAAAAAAAGTCAAATAAAAAGTGTAAAACTCCCACTACCCACATAAAAGAAAGCTGGAGCAAGAGATTGGTTTTCTGCATTTTTCTCATTATTTTAGACAGTAGGCCACTCACATATTTTAAAGAAACTGCCCCCAACAACCTTCTCAACAGTTTTTATTTGTTCAATTCACAACAATAAGAAATAACCTGTGGCTCTGTATGATACCTAATCCTAACTAGCCCAATGCCTCTGTTCTATACATATCACACTGTACCTATCATACTGTCCATATCTATACTGTACATATCTATACTGTACATATCACACTGTACATATCATACTATACATATCATACTGTCCATATCTATACTGTCCATATCTATACTGTACATATCACACTGTACATATCATACTGTACATATCTATACTGTACATATCTATACTGTACATATCACACTGTACATATCATACTGTACATATCTATACTGTACATATCTATACTGTCCATATCTGTACTGTACATACCTATACTGTACATATCTATACTGTCCATATCGGTACTGTACATACCTATACTGTACATATCTATACTGTACATATATATATACTGTACATATCACACTGTACATATCTATACTGTACATATCACACTGTACATATATATACTGTACATATCACACTGTACATATATATATACTGTACATATCATACTGTACATATCTATACTGTACATATCTATACTGTACATATCACACTGTACATATCACACTGTACATATCATACAGTACATATCATATTGATATTCATCTTGTGTATATTCACTTTTATATTAATTCTAAAATGTTCAGGATGTTTCTAGGCGCCTACAGCTTGCTGTGTGCGTGTAACCTGCGACTTGCGTGTGTGTGTGACTCATTGGCTACCTCCAATACTGCCTGCAAGAGTAGGGAGAGAGGAGGAGGCACTATTCTGAGTTGTCATTACAATTCCTATTGCAGTGAAAAGAGGGCGCCATCTTTAAGACGGGTCCCTTTAGAAAACAACACAAGAACAGGATCCGTTCTCTTAGAGGGGTTATGCATGTTGACTGGGCCAGCCTCAGGCCTGGTGTAAAAGCCACACTTTTGGACTCAGCTGTTGCTGCATTCTGGAGCCTCTCCTGTGCATGTCACACATAACTCCCTCTGACCGCCGCCTCCTCACCACCTCCCTCAGCTGTCTGAGAGTGGCTCGGCCCGCTGCCCGACAGGGACGCAGACAGAGGGAGGGGTTGGGAGGGGGGGGGCAGAGGGAGGGGTTGGGAGGGGGGGAGACAGGGGGAGGGGTTGGGAGGGGGGGGACAGAGGGAGGGGTTGGGAGGGGGGGGACAGAGGGAGAGGTTGGGAGGGGGGGACAGAGGGAGGGGTTGGGCCGTACATTTGGTTGGGGGGGGGGGGGGCATGCAGAGTGAGGCAGATTTAGAAATTAGCCACTCAGTGGGGTGCGGTGTCACACAATGCATCCACCAAACTGTTATCTACACTACACGCACTGTGCCTCATTTAAAAGCTGTTCTGGATTACGCCTGGTTCAGCTAAACTGCAGGACACCTAGATCAGACAGGCCGAGCTCATTCCTATTTGTTTGACTCCTGGATTATTGTACAGTAGCCTACTAACCCTAACCCTTAACCCAGGAGAGAGGTTTGGGGTACAGAGTGGTCACCAGGCAGGAGAGAGGTTTGGGGTAGAGAGTGGCACACCAGGCAGGAGAGAAGAGTGTGACATGAGTCAGACTAAAAGGCTCCCAGCTGGTGTTTTTTGGGAAACATGAGGAAAGGGAGGAGGGGCCTGCAGAGGGGAGGAGCTTGGCATTTGGGTTGAGGGTGCTGCTATGACGACCGAGGGGATGAGGATGTAAACAGATGATCTGTCATGGAGGCAGATGTCCCCAGGCTGGCAGGGAGTGGGACTGGCCAGGCATGCAGAGCTGCGAGGAGACAGGTGTCTGTGGAGGGGGGACAGTTTAGACCACCAAGCGAATGTGAGACCCAGCAGGGGTTGTCCTGACAACAGAGGTTGTCCTCCACATATGCCCACAGTACAGCTTACCCACAATCCCTCTGTCAGACACACTGGAGTAAAATCCAAAAAGAAAAAAAAAAGACTCAAAGTTTACAATCAGTCTATAAATAGTGCATGTGTTCTGTATCTTTAGCGGTTGTGTGTCTCATCATCATCTATTACACTGTCAGTAATGTGAAACCAAATCCATGAAAATATTTATATACGTATTTCTACCCTGATCGAATAAGGGCCCTGAGATAAAATCCTGCCCTGGAAATGGATCCCATAATTCAGTTTGTGTTCGATTTGATTTCATCAAGCTGATGTATATGCGTCTCTCAGAACCCAGCTGTTCCTCCCCCATGTTACCAAGGAGCCAATCAAACCAGATGAATAGATACGTTTAAATATGTGACATGTCTCTTGATAAATGTTATGTGATGTAACTTTCCACTGTATAGTATAAATGCTGATGAGACTCATTTTGAGATAGCACAGACTATCACTGGTCACTGGTCACTGGTCTCTCCTCTCCATCAGGTTTTGATGGAGAAATGACATGTGTATCTCGCTGACTGGAACAGTGTTACGTCTGACAAGCCAGAGGGGAGGTGTATGTGTGTGTGTGTGTGTGTGTGTGTGTGTGTGTGTGTGTGTGTGTGTGTGTGTGTGTGTGTGTGGCAGGGGGGGGGGGTGTTGCCACAGAGACAAGGAGACTGGATGGACCTGGCTGGTTCAGCTGACAGCCACTAGAACAGCCATAGGTGGGGTCATCTGACCCTGTGAGTAAACATTTTTATATCTTTGCACTCGATCAAATTTCAGGACCCTCCTTTCATGACTTTTCCTAGATATGTGCGTTCTACCACCCAGTATCCTTACATTTTCAAAATCACATCAGGATAAGCTAGTATAAAGCTATTTTGCAATGGCTGTTCTAGTGTTAATAAGATGTAGACCCTTTCGTGCATCTGTGTGTCTAATGACCCCAGTCATCCAGTCATCCAGTCATGCATTGAGCAGCCAGCAGAGGCTTACTACAGTCACTCTGTCCAGAAGCCAAGGTGAACACCAGAGAACTAGAAGAGGCCGAGCTCATTTGAAATAAGCCAGTGGCTTTCTTGGGTTTTTATCCTGTTAGTTGACCTTGTATGTAATATGTACTTTCATGTACCTACTTCTGCAAATCTTCTAATAAAGTTTTCAATCAATCAATCAAAGATGATGTCATGTCTACTACATGTGTGGATCTCGTGTGTTTCTCTGCCTCATAGACTGCTCTACACACCTCCGTCTGTGTGTGTGTGTGTGTGTGTGTGTGTGTGTGTGTGTGTGTGTGTGTGTGCATGTGTGTGTGCGTGCGTGTGTGTGTGTGTGTGTGTGTGTGTGTGTGTGTGTGTGTGTGCGTGCGTGTGTGTGCATGTGTGTGCGTGCGTGCGTGCGTGCGTGCGTGTGTGTGTGTGTGCGTGTGCATCACACATCATCACATGCATTTCTGTGTGTGTGATGTTGACGATTTTGCAGGGTGATAGACTGACCAAACAGAAGCACTCTGCCTGTCAGCGGCGGGCGGCTTTGTCTCTGCCAGCGGCAGGTCAGACAGAGGTGAACCCACCGCCTGGCACAACCCTCCACAACTCCACCCCTCCACCCCCACACCCCTCCACCCCTCCACCCCTCCGCCAGACTACAGGAGCTGAGGAGCTGCTGTACAACAGTCTGCTGCCCTGCCTCCTCTCCCTCCGCCCCCCCCTGTCCCCCTCCTCCTCCTCCTCCTTGTTATTGTATCAAACATTCCCACAAACGGACGACCTAAAGAGAGCAAAGAAGAACATCTAGAGATGCTGTATGATATTAAGCATCCCTTGTTACTGCTCGTTTATTTTCATGGCGAATACTTTTCATTCTCACTCACTGATGTGAAGTTTCTCAGCTGTGTGCTCCTCTCCTCCGCACCTGAATACAGAGCAGAATGAGACACTGGATCTACAGGCTACTTTATTGTGGTTTAATGATCATTACTTTAAAGGCTACTCTATTGTGGTTTAATGATCATTACTTTAAAGGCTACTTTATGGTGGTTTAATGACGGCCATTGCAGTGACAGATCTATCCATTTATCCTTGCGTAATTTCTTTTGGGGTCTTGTCATATGCTGCACTATGTGAAAACAGAGATGACTGTTTGACAGTAAAAGGGTGTCATAGAGAGTGTGCAGGCATGTAGATTCTGAATGTTGCCATCATATTTACAGAAAGGTGTGGGCTAAATAACATTTGGTGCGTGGGTATGAGGAAAGGGAGGATAGGGAGGAAAGGGAGGAAAGGGCAGCAGTGGTCTAAAGAAGAAGACATGACCTGGATTTCCTTTATCTGCTCTGCCGTCACTATGGTAACCACAGCCAGTTACCTTTTGTGCAGAGTCACAAGTAGCATTGTCTCCTTTCTCTAATGAGGGGGTTTTCAGAGAGGGATGACAGCAAACGGGAGGAGGGGCATCGAGAAGGACTGGCCATTATGATGTCCATGGGACCGCCTCAGACCCCCCCTCCCCCATAGTCCTGCTGGCAGCTTGGCCACGCAGACAGACAGACAGGGGGTGCCGTTAGTCTGCAACACTTATTTCACCCCCTGAATGTCAGCCCTCTGAAAGCCTCTAATCTAGATACAGCGTCTGATAGTAAACCTGATAGTAAACCAAACACCAAATGGGGCAACTGACAAAGACCATTACAGGTGAGCCCAAGCTGCCCTCGTGGATCAAACCCAGGCACGCCTCCCCTGTGACCTGGATACAAGAAAGCACTTGTACATGAAGGAGAGATTGAATGAGACACTGCCTTAAACATTTCAGGGCTCGGTTAACTGTATAGAGGGTCAATAGGAAGGTCAGCCATTCTGTAGGGCCACTTCTCTGTGAACTGTAAAGGAACATCTGATAGATAGACAGACAGACAGACAGACAGACAGACAGACAGACAGACAGAGAGACAGATAGATAGATAGATAGATAGATAGATAGATAGATAGATAGATAGATAGATAGATAGATAGATAGATAGATAGATAGATAGATAGATAGATAGATAGATAGATAGATAGATAGATAGATAGATAGATAGAAAGGCAGGCAGGCACAAATATTATTTGCATTGAAGCGACACCTGGTGGAGAACCTTAAAACTTGCCCTAGAATCACATATTTATTTATTTTTCATTCCAGTTGCATTGTACGGTTACCGAAGAGAGGGCCAGACATGATTCATGTTCCTGCTCTCATATTGGATACAACATGTTATCCCTGTGAAAGGCAAATGTACGTCTCTGCTTTTGTAGTTCTGCAGTTGCCAATGTTTTCTGCACCTAATATTTAAAAACAGCAATTGAGGTTTGTCAGCTAGCGACCCTAACCCTAACCCTAACCCTAACCTACTAGTCTATCAACACTGAGGCTAAACCCTAACACTGAACATTCATAAAACCATAACACTGAACATTCATAAAACCATAACACTGAACATTCATAAAACCATAACACTGAACATTCATAAAACCATAACACTGAACATTCATAAAACCATAACACTGAACATTCATAAAACCATAACACTGAATATTCATAAAACCATAACACTGAATATTCATAAAACCATAACACTGAACATTCATAAAACCATAACACTGAACATTCATAAAACCCTAACACTGAACATTCATAAAACCATAACACTGAACATTCATAAAACCATAACACTGAACATTCATAAAACCATAACACTGAACATTCATGAAACCATAACACTGAACATTCATAAAACCATAACACTGAACATTTATAAAACCATAACACTGAACATTCATAAAACCATAACACTGAACATTCATAAAACCCTAACATTGTACATCAGAGAAATCTAACGATTTCAGCCTAAAATGGAAAATCTCTGAATGAGCATCTGTTCTGAGCCTCAGGGACACTATGGCCAAATCTCAAAAGATTCCTCACATCGTCTCTCCTCACCTCCTTCTCAAAGCTCATTGGAGGAGAAGGTCTGAGCATCTTCCCCTTGGACATTCTCCTCCAATGCATTCTGGGAAGGAGGTGAGGAGAGAGAAGAGAGGAGAGAGGACTTGAGGAATCAAAGGTCATTTGGGCTGCAAGTCGGCAACCAATCAAAATATTCCGACTTTTACTTTGAAACACGGAAATACATTTGTTGAAAATCACAACAAAACTCGCTAGTCAAGTCAAAGTACTGTAATGCAACGGACTGGGTGAGTAATCTCCATCGTTACCTAGTTAATTAGAACACTACGTTACATTGTTACCTAGTTAACTAGAACACTACGTTACATTGTTACCTAGTTAACTAGAACACTACTTTACATTGTTACCTAGTTAACTAGAACACTACTTTACATTGTTACCTAGTTAACTAGAACACTACTTTACATTGTTACCTAGTTAACTACAACACTACTTTACATTGTTACCTAGTTAACTAGAACACTACTTTACATTGTTACCTAGTTAACTACAACACTACTTTACATTGTTACCTAGTTAACTACAACACTACTTTACATTGTTACCTAGTTAACTACAACACTACTTTACATTGTTACCTAGTTAACTAGAACACTACTTTACATTTTACCTAGTTAACTACAACACTACGTTACATTGTTACCTAGTTAACTACAACACTACGTTACATTGTTACCTAGTTAACTAGAACACTACTTTACATTGTTACCTAGTTAACTAGAACACTACTTTACATTGTTACCTAGTTAACTAGAACACTACTTTACATTGTTACCTAGTTAACTACAACACTACGTTACATTGTTACCTAGTTAACTAGAACACTACTTTACATTGTTACCTAGTTAACTAGAACACTACTTTACATTGTTACCTAGTTAACTAGAACACTACTTTACATTGTTACCTAGTTAACTACAACACTACTTGACATTGTTACCTAGTTAACTAGAACACTACTTTACATTGTTACCTAGTTAACTACAACACTACTTTACATTGTTACCTAGTTAACTACAACACTACTTTACATTGTTACCTAGTTAACTAGAACACTACTTTACATTGTTACCTAGTCAACTAGAACACTACTTTACATTGTTACCTAGTTAACTAGAACACTACTTTACATTGTTACCTAGTTAACTAGAACTACTTTACATTGTTACCTAGTTAACTAGAACTACTTTACATTGTTACCTAGTAAACTACAACACTACTTTACATTGTTAGATAGTTAACTAGAACACTACTTTACATTGTTACCTAGTTAACTACAACACTACTTTACATTGTTACCTAGTTAACTACAACACTACTTTACATTGTTACCTAGTTAACTAGAACACTACTTTACATTGTTACCTAGTTGATTAGAACACTACTTTACATTGTTACCTAGTTAACTAGAACACTACTTTACATTGTTACCTAGTTAACTAGAACACTACTTTACATTGTTACCTAGTTAACTAGAACACTACTTTACATTGTTACCTAGTTAACTAGAACACTACTTTACATTGTTACCTAGTTAACTAGAACAATACTTTACATTGTTACCTAGTTAACTAGAACACTACTTTACATTGTTACCTAGTTAACTACAACACTACTTTACATTGTTACCTAGTTAACTACAACACTACGTTACATTGTTACCTAGTTAACTAGAACACTACTTTACATTGTTACCTAGTTAACTAGAACACTACTTTACATTGTTACCTAGTTAACTAGAACACTACTTTACATTGTTACCTAGTTAACTACAACACTACTTTACATTGTTACCTAGTTAACTAGAACACTACTTTACATTGTTACCTAGTTAACTACAACACTACTTTACATTGTTACCTAGTTAACTACAACACTACTTTACATTGTTACCTAGTTAACTAGAACACTACTTTACATTGTTACCTAGTTAACTAGAACACTACTTTACATTGTTACCTAGTTAACTACAACACTACGTTACATTGTTACCTAGTTAACTACAACACTACGTTACATTGTTACCTAGTTAACTAGAACACTACTTTACATTGTTACCTAGTTAACTAGAACACTACTTTACATTGTTACCTAGTTAACTAGAACACTACTTTACATTGTTACCTAGTTAACTACAACACTACGTTACATTGTTACCTAGTTAACTACAACACTACTTTACATTGTTACCTAGTTAACTAGAACACTACTTTACATTGTTACCTAGTTAACTAGAACACTACTTTACATTGTTACCTAGTTAACTAGAACACTACTTTACATTGTTACCTAGTTAACTAGAACACTACTTTACATTGTTACCTAGTTAACTAGAACTACTTTACATTGTTACCTAGTTAACTCGAACTACTTTACATTGTTACCTAGTTAACTACAACACTACTTTACATTGTTCGATAGTTAACTAGAACACTACTTTACATTGTTACCTAGTTAACTACAACACTACTTTACATTGTTACCTAGTTAACTACAACACTACTTTACATTGTTACCTAGTTAACTAGAACACTACTTTACATTGTTACCTAGTTAATTAGAACACTACTTTACATTGTTACCTAGTTAACTAGAACACTACTTTACATTGTTACCTAGTTAACTAGAACACTACTTTACATTGTTACCTAGTTAACTAGAACACTACTTTACATTGTTACCTAGTTAACTAGAACACTACTTTACATTGTTACCTAGTTAACTAGAACACTACTTTACATTGTTACCTAGTTAACTAGAACACTACTTTACATTGTTACCTAGTTAATTAGAACACTACTTTACATTGTTACCTAGTTAACTAGAACACTACTTTACATTGTTACCTAGTTAACTAGAACACTACTTTACATTGTTACCTAGTTAACTAGAACACTACTTTACATTGTTACCTAGTTAACTACAACACTACTTTACATTGTTACCTAGTTAACTACAACACTACTTTACATTGTTACCTAGTTAACTACAACACTACTTTACATTGTTACCTAGTTAACTATAACACTACTTTACATTGTTACCTAGTTAACTAGAACACTACTTTACATTGTTACCTAGTTAACTACAACACTACTTTACATTGTTACCTAGTTAACTACAACACTACTTTACATTGTTACCTAGTTAACTACAACACTACGTTACATTGTTACCTAGTTAACTAGAACACTACTTTACATTGTTACCTAGTTAACTAGAACACTACTTTACATTGTTACCTTGTTAACTAGAACACTACTTTACATTGTTACCTAGTTAACTACAACACTACTTTACATTGTTACCTAGTTAACTACAACACTACTTTACATTGTTACCTAGTTAACTACAACACTACTTTACATTGTTACCTAGTTAACTACAACACTACTTTACATTGTTACCTAGTTAATTAGAACACCACGTTACATTGTTACCTAGTTAACTAGAACACTACGTTACATTGTTACCTAGTTAACTAGAACACTACTTTACATTGTTACCTAGTTAACTAGAACACTACTTTACATTGTTACCTAGTTAACTAGAACACTACTTTACATTGTTACCTAGTTAACTACAACACTACTTTACATTGTTACCTAGTTAACTAGAACACTACTTTACATTGTTACCTAGTTAACTACAACACTACTTTACATTGTTACCTAGTTAACTACAACACTACTTTACATTGTTACCTAGTTAACTACAACACTACTTTACATTGTTACCTAGTTAACTAGAACACTACTTTACATTGTTACCTAGTTAACTACAACACTACGTTACATTGTTACCTAGTTAACTACAACACTACGTTACATTGTTACCTAGTTAACTAGAACACTACTTTACATTGTTACCTAGTTAACTAGAACACTACTTTACATTGTTACCTAGTTAACTAGAACACTACTTTACATTGTTACCTAGTTAACTACAACACTACGTTACATTGTTACCTAGTTAACTAGAACACTACTTTACATTGTTACCTAGTTAACTAGAACACTACTTTACATTGTTACCTAGTTAACTACAACACTACTTGACATTGTTACCTAGTTAACTAGAACACTACTTTACATTGTTACCTAGTTAACTACAACACTACTTTACATTGTTACCTAGTTAACTACAACACTACTTTACATTGTTACCTAGTTAACTAGAACACTACTTTACATTGTTACCTAGTCAACTAGAACACTACTTTACATTGTTACCTAGTTAACTAGAACACTACTTTACATTGTTACCTAGTTAACTAGAACTACTTTACATTGTTACCTAGTTAACTAGAACTACTTTACATTGTTACCTAGTAAACTACAACACTACTTTACATTGTTAGATAGTTAACTAGAACACTACTTTACATTGTTACCTAGTTAACTACAACACTACTTTACATTGTTACCTAGTTAACTACAACACTACTTTACATTGTTACCTAGTTAACTAGAACACTACTTTACATTGTTACCTAGTTAATTAGAACACTACTTTACATTGTTACCTAGTTAACTAGAACACTACTTTACATTGTTACCTAGTTAACTAGAACACTACTTTACATTGTTACCTAGTTAACTAGAACACTACTTTACATTGTTACCTAGTTAACTAGAACACTACTTTACATTGTTACCTAGTTAACTAGAACAATACTTTACATTGTTACCTAGTTAACTAGAACACTACTTTACATTGTTACCTAGTTAACTACAACACTACTTTACATTGTTACCTAGTTAACTACAACACTACGTTACATTGTTACCTAGTTAACTAGAACACTACTTTACATTGTTACCTAGTTAACTAGAACACTACTTTACATTGTTACCTAGTTAACTAGAACACTACTTTACATTGTTACCTAGTTAACTACAACACTACTTTACATTGTTACCTAGTTAACTAGAACACTACTTTACATTGTTACCTAGTTAACTACAACACTACTTTACATTGTTACCTAGTTAACTACAACACTACTTTACATTGTTACCTAGTTAACTAGAACACTACTTTACATTGTTACCTAGTTAACTAGAACACTACTTTACATTGTTACCTAGTTAACTACAACACTACGTTACATTGTTACCTAGTTAACTACAACACTACGTTACATTGTTACCTAGTTAACTAGAACACTACTTTACATTGTTACCTAGTTAACTAGAACACTACTTTACATTGTTACCTAGTTAACTAGAACACTACTTTACATTGTTACCTAGTTAACTACAACACTACGTTACATTGTTACCTAGTTAACTACAACACTACTTTACATTGTTACCTAGTTAACTAGAACACTACTTTACATTGTTACCTAGTTAACTAGAACACTACTTTACATTGTTACCTAGTTAACTAGAACACTACTTTACATTGTTACCTAGTTAACTAGAACACTACTTTACATTGTTACCTAGTTAACTAGAACTACTTTACATTGTTACCTAGTTAACTCGAACTACTTTACATTGTTACCTAGTTAACTACAACACTACTTTACATTGTTCGATAGTTAACTAGAACACTACTTTACATTGTTACCTAGTTAACTACAACACTACTTTACATTGTTACCTAGTTAACTACAACACTACTTTACATTGTTACCTAGTTAACTAGAACACTACTTTACATTGTTACCTAGTTAATTAGAACACTACTTTACATTGTTACCTAGTTAACTAGAACACTACTTTACATTGTTACCTAGTTAACTAGAACACTACTTTACATTGTTACCTAGTTAACTAGAACACTACTTTACATTGTTACCTAGTTAACTAGAACACTACTTTACATTGTTACCTAGTTAACTAGAACACTACTTTACATTGTTACCTAGTTAACTAGAACACTACTTTACATTGTTACCTAGTTAATTAGAACACTACTTTACATTGTTACCTAGTTAACTAGAACACTACTTTACATTGTTACCTAGTTAACTAGAACACTACTTTACATTGTTACCTAGTTAACTAGAACACTACTTTACATTGTTACCTAGTTAACTACAACACTACTTTACATTGTTACCTAGTTAACTACAACACTACTTTACATTGTTACCTAGTTAACTACAACACTACTTTACATTGTTACCTAGTTAACTATAACACTACTTTACATTGTTACCTAGTTAACTAGAACACTACTTTACATTGTTACCTAGTTAACTACAACACTACTTTACATTGTTACCTAGTTAACTACAACACTACTTTACATTGTTACCTAGTTAACTACAACACTACGTTACATTGTTACCTAGTTAACTAGAACACTACTTTACATTGTTACCTAGTTAACTAGAACACTACTTTACATTGTTACCTTGTTAACTAGAACACTACTTTACATTGTTACCTAGTTAACTACAACACTACTTTACATTGTTACCTAGTTAACTACAACACTACTTTACATTGTTACCTAGTTAACTACAACACTACTTTACATTGTTACCTAGTTAACTACAACACTACTTTACATTGTTACCTAGTTAACTACAACACTACTTTACATTGTTACCTAGTTAACTAGAACACTACTTTACATTGTTACCTAGTTAACTACAACACTACATTACATTGTTACCTAGTTAACTAGAACACTACGTTACATTGTTACCTAGTTAACTAGAACACTACTTTACATTGTTACCTAGTTAACTAGAACACTACTTTACATTGTTACCTAGTTAACTAGAACACTACTTTACATTGTTACCTAGTTAACTACAACACTACGTTACATTGTTACCTAGTTAACTAGAACACTACTTTACATTGTTACCTAGTTAACTAGAACACTACTTTACATTGTTACCTAGTTAACTAGAACACTACTTTACATTGTTACCTAGTTAACTAGAACACTACTTTACATTGTTACCTAGTTAACTAGAACACTACTTTACATTGTTACCTAGTTAACTAGAACACTACTTTACATTGTTACCTAGTTAACTAGAACACTACTTTACATTGTTACCTAGTTAACTACAACACTACTTTACATTGTTACCTAGTTAACTACAACACTACTTTACATTGTTACCTAGTTAACTAGAACACTACTTTACATTGTTACCTAGTTAACTAGAACTACTTTACATTGTTACCTAGTTAACTAGAACTACTTTACATTGTTACCTAGTTAACTACAACACTACTTTACATTGTTACCTAGTTAACTAGAACACTACTTTACATTGTTACCTAGTTAACTAGAACACTACTTTACATTGTTAGCTAGTTAACTACAACACTACTTTACATTGTTACCTAGTTAACTACAACACTACTTTACATTGTTACCTAGTTAACTAGAACACTACTTTACATTGTTACCTAGTTAACTATAACACTACTTTACATTGTTACCTAGTTAACTAGAACACTACTTTACAATGTTACCTAGTTAACTACAACACTACTTTACATTGTTACCTAGTTAACTACAACACTACTTTACATTGTTACCTAGTTAACTACAACACTACTTTACATTGTTACCTAGTTAACTAGAACACTACTTTACATTGTTACCTAGTTAACTAGAACACTACTTTACATTGTTACCTAGTTAACTAGAACACTACTTTACATTGTTACCTAGTTAACTAGAACACTACTTTACATTGTTACCTAGTTAACTAGAACACTACTTTACATTGTTACCTAGTTAACTAGAACACTACTTTACATTGTTACATAGTTAACTAGAACACTACTTTACATTGTTACCTAGTTAACTAGAACACTACTTTACATTGTTACATAGTTAACTACAACACTACTTTACATTGTTACCTAGTTAACTAGAACACTACTTTACATTGTTACCTAGTTAACTAGAACACTACTTTACATTGTTACCTAGTTAACTACAACACTACTTTACATTGTTACCTAGTTAACTAGAACACTACTTTACATTGTTACCTAGTTAACTACAACACTACTTTACATTGTTACCTAGTTAACTAGAACACTACTTTACATTGTTACCTAGTTAACTAGAACACTACTTTACATTGTTACCTAGTTAACTACAACACTACTTTACATTGTTACCTAGTTAACTAGAACACTACTTTACATGGTTACCTAGTTAACTACAACACTACTTTACATTGTTACCTAGTTAACTACAACACTACTTTACATTGTTACCTAGTTAACTACAACACTACTTTACATTGTTACCTAGTTAACTACAACACTACTTTACATTGTTACCTAGTTAACTAGAACACTACTTTACATTGTTACCTAGTCAACTAGAACACTACTTTACATTGTTACCTAGTTAACTAGAACACTACTTTACATTGTTACCTAGTTAACTAGAACTACTTTACATTGTTACCTAGTTAACTAGAACTACTTTACATTGTTACCTAGTTAACTAGAACTACTTTACATTGTTACCTAGTTAACTAGAACTACTTTACATTGTTACCTAGTTAACTAGAACACTACTTTACATTGTTACCTAGTTAACTAGAACACTACTTTACATTGTTACTTAGTTAACTACAACACTACTTTACATTGTTACCTAGTTAACAATAACTACTTTACATTGTTACCTAGTTAACTAGAACACTACTTTACACTGTTACCTAGTTAACTACAACACTACTTTACATTATTACCTAGTTAACTAGAACACTACTTTACATTGTTACCTAGTTAACTAGAACACTTATTTACATTGTTACCTAGTTAACTAGAACACTACTTTACATTGTTACCTAGTTAACTAGAACTACTTTACATTGTTACCTAGTTAACTAGAACACTACTTTACATTGTTACCTAGTTAACTAGAACACTACTTTACATTGTTACCTAGTTAACTAGAAAACTACTTTACATTGTTACCTAGTTAACTACAACACTACTTTACATTGTTACCTAGTTAACTACAACACTACTTTACATTGTTACCTAGTTAACTACAACACTACTTTACATTGTTACCTAGTTAACTAGAAAACTACTTTACATTGTTACCTAGTTAACTACAACACTACTTTACATTGTTACCTAGTTAACTACAACACTACTTTACATTGTTACCTAGTTAACTACAACACTACTTTACATTGTTACCTAGTTAACTAGAACACTACTTTACATTGTTACCTAGTTAACTACAACACTACTTTACATTGTTACTTAGTTAACTAGAACACTACTTTACATTGTTACCTAGTTAACTAGAACACTACTTTACATTGTTACCTAGTTAACTAGAACTACTTTACATTGTTACCTAGTTAACTAGAACTACTTTACATTGTTACCTAGTTAACTAGAACTACTTTACATTGTTACCTAGTTAACTAGAACACTACTTTACATTGTTACCTAGTTAACTAGAACACTACTTTACATTGTTACCTTGTTAACTACAACACTACTTTACATTGTTACCTAGTTAACTAGAACACTACTTTACATTGTTACCTAGTTAACTACAACACTACTTTACATTGTTAGCAGGATCACAGAACAAGCTGTGTTAGTTGACTAGCGAGTCTGTCATTCATTTTCAACAACGCTGAAATGTATTTACATTACAACATTAAATCGGATGCCGACTTGCGGACCGATTGACCAGACCGTGTCACAAATACTTTTGAGATTCAGCCTGTAGTATGTAGCGCCCCCTGGTGGAGACTCATAACAACACAAGTATCAGCGTCAGGGTGAGATAGAGTCTGCAAGCACAATGGGCCCCGACGCCATGAACAGATTAGGGCCGGGCTGGGGCAGGTTTTATTTGGCATAGAGGGTTTGGGCCGGGCCGGGCTATTTGACGCAGACACACGTAGCGTTCCCGATGTAAACATCTATAAAAATAGATCAATAGGCTTCGGGCCCGGGTAGGGCTCGGGCCAGGGGAAAGAGCTGGACAGATACACTGTCTCCCAGTTGTAAGGTCCCATCCATCCATCTAAAATGAACAGGAAAGACTTCTCACTCCAAATTAAAACAAAATATTTAGGCATTAATAGGCATCAATAACAACAATAGGCATTGCTCTGAACTAAAACCTCTGTTAATATGATTGGTCTTACTTTCCACTGTAATAACTATCAAGGATGAATTCCCTCTGAGGGTCACAGTTACCTGACAGCGGCAGCACTCTGACTAAGCATCGCCATAGCAATAGAGGGACTCGGGACTGATACAGTAATCGTCTCCCAGAATGCAGTGGGCTTCCATCCCCTCATTTAATCTGGGAAAGATGTGTCATGACCTAAACATCAAAACTAAAATCTCCAAACAACACCTGCTCCGTCCGTGGTGATGATGTCAGCATCTCTCCAGGGCTACAGAGCTGGGGAAGCAATTACTGGGCAAAAGAATCAGAAAATAACATCAGCAAATACAGCCTTCTGAGTAAATAGTGTGCCCTCAAGGGCTTTGCGCTCACAAGGCTCTGCCCTGTTGACTGTGCTTCCGTGCACCAACTCTCTGGAACCGTCTTCTATTGGACATCAGACAGGCATGCTCAGTGAAAGTGTTCAAAACTAAGTTAAAGACCCACCTGTTTTCTGTTGTCTATATGTCATAGCCTGTGTATTTGTGCTGTGAAATTATGTGTGTTTTTAAATCGAAATAGGCCTAGTTGTGTTGAAATTGTTTTAAATTGTTGTTTACCTATTGTATTTGTGCTGTGAAATTATGTGTGTTTTTAAATTGAAATAGTTGTTTTAAATTGTTTTTATTTTGTTGCTTACCTATTTTAAAGCACTTTGATGTAAAGTTACATTATGTAAAGTTATTATTATATTATTATTATTATAAATAGAGGAGGTGAAATTGTGGTGTCTGTGGAGAAAGACTCCCTTCCTTTCCCCCTCACTAACACAGTGAGTCTTCATGTTGGTCTCATCTCTGATTGAGAGAAAGACTCTCTTCCTTTCCCCCTCACTAACACAGTGAGTCTTCCTTTCCCCCTCACTAACACAGTGAGTCTTCCTTTCCCCCTCACTAACACAGTGAGTCTTCCTTTCCCCCTCACTAACACAGTGAGTCTTCATGTTGGTCTCATCTCTGATTGAGAGGCGGTCAGACAACATGGCTTCTTCTGAACATTAGCAAAACAAGATAAAACACACAAAAGTGTCAATTCAAACCTAGGTTTATCATACTGTAAAATATTTAATCAAAGAAGCATCCCTTGCAAAGGGAAATGAGTGACATGAAACAAAAAATCATACAATAAAACGCTACATTGTGGTGATGAACCTAGAAGGTGCTAGAAGGAAACATGGAGACATGAGGAAGCTGCATACAGAAGGCTTGGTGATAAACATCCTGAACATACAAACATCATAATTCACACAGATGTGCACATGTAATGTTGTCTGGTCAAAAAAATAACGTTATGAGACACTAACTACAAAGGTGCCAATTTACCCAACAAATAATTCAGATAATTCACCCACAGAAACTACTGTGAGAGACCAAAAGATCAAACAGTACATTCAAGAAGGCACATCAAAAGTGTAAAATAATGTTCGTTAAAACAATGGTGAACACGGTCTGGTTCAAAGGTCTGCATGTCGGCAATTCTCAAGTTGCGCAAATGACCAAATGTCACGCAAATGTCTCGATGCACTCGATATAACAAAAAACTGTTTTAGGATCGCTAAATACTTATAATTGATTAATTGGATTCGCTGTGTCGTCTGCATAGGCTATAGGTTAGTGATACATGGCTTGTAAACAAATTTACGTTTTAAGACGTGTTCAAAAGCAAGGACTGTGTGATCATCTAATTGTGTGTAGTTATGTGTTTTTAGCATGTTGATGTTCTATCAGCATGTTGTGATGTGCTTAACATGCAGTTAGATGTTCATAGCCATGTTATGTCTTAGCTGCTACCTAGCTACCAACGCGATGATAGCAAACGCATTCAAATAAGCATCTTCTTCAACTATTTTCAGATTTCAATGTATGACACATCATTTGAAAGCTTACGATGGACTTCTTCACCAGACCATGTCACATGGAAATATGGTGCTCTTAATTCCTCTCAGCCTATTACAGTGGGGTGGGGGACCCCTAGTCAAAATGCTTTTTACAATTAATATCTTGAAAAGAAGCAAACCTCTAAATGGTACTAAGTTAAACATGACACATTTCATCACATTTTAAAGAAAGATGAATTGTTATTTTTAACCTTTTAGTTTCAAAATAATAAAACAAGGAAAAAGGCAAAAGTTTGGGAACATTGTCAGCAAGTACTTTTTAACTCCTCCTCGGGCAACTATAACAGCTTGCAAACGCTTCCTGTAGCCAGCTAAGAGTCTTTCAATTCTTGTTTTGGGAATTTTCCCCCATTCTTCCTGGCAGAACACCTCTAGCTCCAAAATATTCTTCAGCCTTCTTGCATGCACGGCATGTTTGAGATCTCTCCACAGACTTTCAATAATATTAAAGTCTGGGAACCATGATGGCCATTCCAAAACCTTCATCCGTCTTTCCTGGAGGTACTTCATGGTTGATTTTGAGGTATGCTTCGGGTCATTGTCTTGCTGGAATACCCAACCTCTCTTCAACTTCAATTTCTGGACTGACCTTCGAACATTGGTGTGGAAATGGGTAGTTTGAAACGGTTGGTGGAAGTGAACTATCTTGATTCTGACATCCTTGGACAACTGTTTAGAGGAACCCATGGGTTTTAACACCAGACACAACAGCCACCGCAGTCGGATACTTTAGAAGGCATGGAGTTACTTCAGAATATATAGTTCAACCCTGGAATTATATTCACCTGACTCATTGAAGCCCTAACGAGTAAATCACCTTGGTCAGGGCCTTAGTAATCATCTTCTCAAAAGGTAACAAAGAATAATCCAAAAGGGTTCCCAAACTTTTGCACAAGTCCCTTTTCCTTTTTTATTATTTAAAAACGTTGAAAAAATGTTTTTGGGCAGAAATGTGTCATGTTTAACTTTGTAGCATTTAGTGTTCTGGTTTGTTTTCAATCACTTGGAGATGAGTTGTAACAGACATTTAAACCAGGAGTGCCCAAAGTTTTGCACCCTACTGTATGGTAACACAGCATCAGACAGGTCCCTCTGAGTGTTCATATTGGGCTACAATAGATGAATGTCATGTCTGGTGATCCATCCATTTCATCTGGTGGTGGTTGTGGAGGTGGGGTGGGATAGGGGGGTCGACACTAACCCCTACCAGGCACAGGAACACTAACCAGGCACTCTCTGCTTCAATGATGGTTTTATGCACAGGTCCATTAGCCTCCCACACACCCTTCAAAGGGACAGATCTAAGTGTGCTACAGGAATATTGTAATATTAAGTTCCTGTCATAGCTTTAATTAAGCATTAACACATAAGAAAAGAAAGTGCATTTGAAAAGATGCAGCCTAACCCAGTACACATATGATTGTGTGTGTGTGTGTGTGTGTGTGTGTGTGTGTGTGTGTGTGTGTGTGTGTGTGTGTGTGTGTGTGTGTGTGTGTGTGTGTGTGTGTGTTGTGGGCTCAAAATATCAATGGTCAAACATTTTAAAATTAAAAAAACGTAGGGACCCATACATTAAATATTAAGATGCTTATCAAAAACAAAGACGTTCATAAAATGAACAAGATGGAAGTAGGGCCTATCTATAGAACTTCAAGATGAAATCCATAGCTCTCCATAATCCATATCTGACATCAGTGTTTAAAGTCTGCGGCTCAGAATTGTGTGCAATTACAATGCTCCTTGGCACTTGGCAGTATAATGAATCTACCCCCTGAGCAAGGTTGGGTGAATTGATCATCAATCGTCAATTAAAATCCACAATTAGTATCCTCATCACATCATCGTCTATTCTTAAAACAGCAGACGAATTATTCCAGATGGGAAGTTTCCATCCAAGAACATCTGGAATATCATCTGGTTACATTGTATTGTAATAATAATCATAATAATCATAATAATCATAATAATCATACTAATCATAATAAATACATTCTTTAACGAACCTTATGGTCATAGTCTTTCTGAAATAGACGATGACAATTGGATACGTTCATAATAACTCCATGTGATCTCCAACTACATGTTTTGGCTGATGCGTTATTCCGTGTCACACTGCCGCCAGTTCAACATCTGGGAACATCTCCGCGTTCTCAAGGTCTGATGGCAACGGAGCGACGGTGTGCTTCATTCGGTAAAGCATCACGATAACCAAGGCGAGCAGAAAGATCAGCAAACACACAAAAAGTCCCAGATATGTCGACAAACTTGGTAGCTTTGCGTCTAGTCGTCCGATTTGCGCGACAGTTGTCGTCCAGATGTGCTCCTCCTCGCTGGAGTTGAACGGGAGCTTGGATGAATGATCATTGGGGGTTTGCGTAAGAAAGTGACCCCAGATGATCTGATCATCTACCATGGCGAGCCTTGCCTGTCATCGAGCTGTATAGCTTCGGCTTTCAAGAGAACGAGCGGTTGGTGCTGATCGTTGTGAATTCACTGAGACGCATCAGGTCCGCTGGTTAGAGATGTTCAGTATTCGCTGTTGAATTCGAGGTGCGCGGCGCGCTGGTATGGAACTGGAAGCATATAGCTGACTAAATTCAAATGCTAATGCGATATGAGATTGCAATTGCATGTTCCACTTTTGCATGCATTCTTTCAGACAATATTCAAATGCAATTCTAATGATTTGCATTTTAATTTTCATGTACCTAATGCAAAGCCATTTGACAAGTCATGCGCTGCTTTGTAGCTGACAAAATTCAAAAGTTCATTCTAATGTGCAAATGACTTTGCAATCCCAAAATAGCATATTAATTTGCCACTTTTGCCTGCGTTATTTGAGTCAATATTCAAATTGTAATGCAATAATGTGATTCGCAATTGCATTTACATGTTAATTTTAATTTAATTAATTTGGCCATTTAGCAGACGCTTTTATCCAAAGCGACTTACAATTACGAATTACAGGGACATTCCCCCTGGAGTAACTGAGGGCTAAGTGCCTTACCCAAGGGCACACTAGTAGTGGTGTGGCTTCAGGCGGGATTTGAACTCACAACTTTCCGATCACAAGTCCAACTCACTATCCACTAGACCACCACTACCCCTACATGTTCTCTACCCCTACACCATGTACTACATGTTCGAGTAAACACATCCGCTTTGTAGCTGACAAAATTCAAACGGGAATTTTGTCAGCTACAAAGCAGCGCATGACTTGTCAAATGGCTTTGCGCATGACTTGTCAAATGGCTTTGCATTAGGTACATGAAAATGAAAATGCAAATCATTAGAATTGCATTTGAATTTGAATATTGTCTGAAAGAATGCATGCAAAAGTGGAACATGCAATTGCAATCTCATATCGCATTAGCATTTGAATTTAGTCAGCTATATGCTTCCATACGCTGGGTCTGTCACGCCTGTGACCGTGGCGCTCTGTGTGTTTAGGACACTCGGCACGTCGCTGACTGTTGCATGCAGGTTAGACACATGAGCTAAAATAAACACCAGTTGACATGTAGGATAATCCCCTGGTGCAGAATAGACTTCTGTCATTTTAAACACATGGACAAATAAATCCATCATGCGCGCTGACGTGAACGCGTTACCCAGAGCATCCATCTATGCCTCCTTCGACGACATTTATGAATGAATGAATGAATGAATGAATGAATGAATGAATGGTCTTTATTGATATAGTACAGGTACCATACAACGAAATTTGGGAGCTGGGGCTCCCCTGGTGCTAGGAAAAAAATACTAAAAACAAGAAGAGAAAAGAGCTGGTTTACATAAATAAAGGCTATATACACTATCCACTATACATAGATACTATACAAATAAAACACTGTGCTGTACTCTGTGCTATGCTATAAATATCCTAACATTTCCTATCTCTGAACCTTATGTACCCGAGGGTTGTCATATTGCACATAGTATTATTGCACATTCATCACCATTTAAGGAATTCATGAACGAGAACGACACATACTCACGTGTCGCGGTGGAACATTGAGACAGTGACCTTGGCTTGCATCCTTAAAATGCATCCCGTTTAGGCTTCTTGCATAAATAGAGCTGTAACATGGCGAAAAGGACTGAATCCATTGGTTGTGGGATTTAACGGCTTTATCAATTAATGTTTTTGTCTCTAAAGATTCCATCCCCATTTACCTTTATATTATTGTTTCATTTCAATGTTTTAATGCTCAGTAACCCTAACCCTATATATAACCTATATATATATATATATATATATATATATATATATATATATATATATATATATATATATAGCCCTATATAGGATCTAAGACCTGACTTGATTGTCCTCCAATTTGGATCTGCTGTAGTTTCACGTGACCGAGTCTCAATTTAACAGAGATGTTCTTTTCCATCATCAACGCTTGTAGCCCAGCTGCTGTTCTGACTGGGAGCCTGTCTGTCTGTCTGTTTTAGCATGGGTGGGATCCTACTCCACTTTCACTTGTGAGTTAGATTCCATCCCCCTCTCTCTCTTTCTCTCCTCTCACCCCTCTCACCCCCCTCTCTCTCCTTCTCTCCTCTCACCCCTCTCTTCCCCCTCTCTCTCTTTCTCTCCTCTCACCCCTCTCACCCCCCTCTCTCTCTTTCTCTCCTCTCACCCCTCTCTTCCCCCTCTCTCTCTTTCTCTCCTCTCACCCCTCTCACCCCCCTCTCTCTCTTTCTCTCCTCTCACCCCTCTCATCCCCCTCTCTCTCTTTCCTCTCACCCCTCTCTTCCCCCTCTCTCTCTCTCCTCTCACCCCTCTCATCCCCCTCTCTCTCTTTCTCTCCTCTCACCCCTCTCTTCCCCCTCTCTCTCTTTCTCTCCTCTCACCCCTCTCTCTCTTTCTCTCCTCTCACCCCTCTCTCACCCCTCTCTCTCTTTCTCTCCTCTCACCCCTCTCTTCCCCCTCTCTCTCTTTCTCTCCTCTCACCCCTCTCTCACCCCTCTCTCTCTTTCTCTTCTCTCACCCCTCCTGTCAATGGAAAATAGAGCCAAGTCAGTATGAATCAAAATTGCAATATTCTTGCACAAAAGCCAAGGCCATTTCTTAGGAGGAATGATAAGGAGCTATTTTGCCCTCAAAATTGTTCTAAAAACCTCTGAATCTAAGAGATTGAATGCCTCTCATTTGAGACTATTCAATATGAACTCATTAAGATGCAGATATGAGTATACACTTTCTAATCAGTCTTGCATTGAGTGTGTGCATGGCAGGATAAGTCATTATTAAAACCACTACGACACATTAGAGTCTGTGAAACAGAGTGTATGAAAATACTCTCTTTAATTCATGTTGCTGCTGCTAAATTAACTAATTCCCACAGCTGCTCTTGAAAACAAGTTAAATTAAAAATATTTTATATATTTTATATTTCATGTAGGCCTAGACTAGAATTGTTCTGTAACAGTAAAATCCCATAAATGAGGTCAAAACAAATGTCCATAAATCACTCAATGGCACTGGCCTGTACAAGTGACCCTCCCGAACCAGCCTTTACAGAGTTAGGGTTAGAGACCCTCCCTAACCAGCCTTTACAGAGTTAGGGTTAGAGAGATTAGGGTTAGAGAGACTGTCCACCAGAGGGCCTGTCAGCACTGTAGTTAATGATGGTCTGTGTCCTTGGCCCAAACACTGAGGGCCGGTTTCACAGACAAGGCTTAAGCCTAGTCCTGGACTAAATCACACTTTCAATGTAAAATCTCCATTGAAGATGCTCTTTAGTCCAGGATTAGGCTTAAGCCTTGTCTGTGAAACCGGCCCTAAAAGTTTTAGAACACCTACATTTTTCCAGTTTTTATTTCAATTTAAGCAGTTCAAGTCCAGTGAATAACCTGAAAGTGTCACGGCCAGAGGGGGGACCCAAACGCAGACACAGGAGAACAGGTAACAGGCAGAGTAGTAGCAGGTAGGTAGGTAGGTAGGTAACAGGTAAGAGTCCAACAATAAACATTTATTTCTCTTTACGCAGCTGATGGGGATAGGCAGGCAGGTCGGCAGACAGGCAGGAGGTCAGGCAGGTAGAGTGATCAGCAGACAGGCAGGGTAGGTCAGGCAGGCAGGAGATCAGCAGGCAGGAGATCCTTCAACAGGGATAAGGAGAACAAGATTAGGCTGGGGAAAACTGAAACACGGGTTATCAGGCAGAGGAGAGGACCGCGCACTAGAACCGACCATGAATGGCTATGATCTGGCGTCGATTGGCAGTAGGTGCAGGGCTTAAGTAGGAGCTGGTCTTGGTCGTAATTGCCTGCAGGTGGCACCACTAATTGACTGCCGAGGACCAGGAGGCGGAGTTGTGATAAATAGGCCCCTGCCTACCTGCAAGCAATGGTCATCCCCAAACTTCAGCCCGCTCACTCCGCTCCTCCACCTCTCTGGCCCCACCACCTCTACGCCAACACGGCAGTCACGCTGCCCAGTCACGTCTCTTCACTACACTGGCTCCCCGCTGGTGGAACGAGCTGCCCACAGCTGTCAGAACTGCAGTCACTCCCCATCTTCCGTCTGAGACTCCCATCACTTCAGGTTACACCTTAACTGCTCCTCCTGAGACACCTACTACTCCCCAGCACTGCGTCTCCTGAGACATCTACTACCCCCCACCACTGTGTCTCCTGAGACATCTACTACCCCCCACCACTGTGTCTCCTGAGACATCTACTACCCCCCACCACTGTGTCTTCTGAGACATCTACTACCCCCCAGCACTGTGTCTCCTGAGACATCTACTACCCCCCACCACTGTGTCTTCTGAGACATCTACTACTCCCCACCACTGTGTCTTCTGAGACATCTACTACCCCCCAGCACTGTGTCTCCTGAGACACCTACTACCCCCCACCACTGTGTCTCCTGAGACATCTACTACCCCCCACCACTGTGTCTCCTGAGACATCTACTACCCCCCAGCACTGTGTCTCCTGAGACATCTACTACCCCCCAGCACTGTGTCTCCTGAGACATCTACTACCCCCCAGCACTGTGTCTCCTGAGACATCTACTACCCCCCACCACTGTGTCTCCTGAGACATCTACTACCCCCCAGCACTGTCCCTCCTGAGACATCTACTACCCCCCAGCACTGTGTCTCCTGAGACATCTACTACCCCCCAGCACTGTGTCTCCTGAGACATCTACTACCCCCCACCACTGTGTCTCCTGAGACATCTACTACCCCCCAGCACTGTGTCTCCTGAGACATCTACTACCCCCCAGCACTGTGTCTCCTGAGACATCTACTACCCCCCAGCACTGTGTCTCCTGAGACATCTACTACCCCCCACCACTGTGTCTCCTGAGACATCTACTACCCCCCACCACTGTGTCTCCTGAGACATACTTCCCCATATACAGTGTCTCCTAAGATGTCTACTTCCCCCTTGTACTGTTTCTCCAGTGTCTATTTAAAAAAAAGATATATATAATAATTATTATTATTATTTCTTCTATCACGACAACTGCCAATGGCTAAACTTGCCAGAGGTTAAAGAAAAAGTTTAGGTTACCAAAATTGTGTAAATAATGTACATTTCTGAGTTATAAAAAATGCCTTTTTCAGGGAACAAGTAATGGATAAACAACTGTTTCCTACACCATCAAAAGGTTCTTGGAAACTGGAGGAAACTCCAGAAAGTGACAGAAAGAACCAAAGCCACAACAGAATCAGAAGACAAGTTTCTGAGAGTCAACAGCTTGCGTGATTAGGCGGCTCACAGACCATCAACACAACTTCAAGCACAGCTCAACAGTGGTTAAAAGTAAGCAAGTCTCAGTTTCAACTGGGAAGAGAAGACTTCGAGTTGCAGGTTTGACAGGTTGAGTGGCAGTGAAATCTAGGGATGTCCCGGTGATCCGATCCACGGCATCGGTATCTGTCTGTTACTGGCCCAGAATGCTCAGAGGTGAGAAACCAGTAGGTTTCGATCTGCGCTCCAATACAGTATGACTCATGTCGTGATGTTAGAATTATAAGGTTCTATCTCCGTTTTTGTCAAAATTTAGTTTTTTACATAATCTGATCCATTAGGTGTTTATTAATGCCTGTGTGGTGTTATTTTTTAAATGTTGAAATTTTTGAGTTAGTAATTCATAAAATACAAAAGTTCCATCTCACAAAACATAATGGAATGTAAAAACTTTGACGCTCAATATCTCTGAACTGCCCTAAACGGAGATAGAACCTTATCATTCTAAACGGAGATAGAACCTTATCATTCTAAACGGAGATAGAACCTTCTCATTCTAAACGGAGATAGAACCTTATCATTCTAAACGGAGATAGAACCTTCTCATTCTAAACGGAGATAGAACCTTATCATTCTAAACGGAGATAGAACCGTATCATTCTAAACGGAGATAGAACCTTATCATTCTAAACGGAGATAGAACCTTATCATTCTAAACGGAGATAGAACCTTATCATTCTAAGCTCACGATTTAACTGCGCGCACGCAAAGTTAATTTATGCGCGTGTGAAACCTAACTGCGAGCGGAGGAACCATGCTGTCAGTCTGTCCAGGCTGTCACCCAGCACTTCCCCCAGCTGCATGCAGACATAACTAATCAATAGTATTTGATTAGAGAACATGAATGTCCTGTCTGTTGATGTGCCCAGGGCCAACCACATAGCTCATATGCTCACTGCTCTGTTATTCATCTAAACAGATTTACAGAAACAGATGACATAGAATGAACATGCCCTTCAATGCGACCTTGGCTGGTACATCAATGGACATTGACTAGGCTGTTCTATTACATGTCCTTCTGCAGTGATGTTCATGCATTCTTCATTAATAGAAATAGAATGAGTATGATGGTAATAACAGCCAATACAGCACACTAAATAAAGCCGTTGAATGTGAATTGTGTTATTCACATATTCACAATTCTGTGTCCTACAAAATGATATATTCCCACCCCTATCTTACACACAGAATACTCAGACAGAGGCAATATGGCTGGTACCTTAATAGTGTCCACTAGGAAGTGTCCATTCTATTAATTATATATCTATGGTCACTCTACGTTCACTCATGATTAAAGCAACCAGTTGCAGGTGTGTGTGCTCCTGCTGACACCTTCTAAAGAGATCTCAATGCTGCTGAAGCGCTGACCTGAGGTTTCTTTATATAAACTCCAGCTTTCTTTGTTTTTATCAGATGAGGTGACAGATTTAATCCTCTTCTAGCACATATGTTTTGGGGACTATAACAGCTGAATGTGTCCAGATGAAAAGCTAAACGCTGAGTTGAACAGCAAATTTGTTTGCTAGATTGGGACTCAGATTGTTGTTTGTGGTCGGAGAAGTTTTATTGTCTGTTTTTTGCCCAACTAGTTCCAGCTTGTTTGAGGCAGTGTGGTGATGCTACAGGCCTCAGTGTGAGTTAGCGTGGAGGTAAGGTCGTTGGTGACGCTACAGGCCTCAGTGTGAGTTAGCGTGGAGGTACGGTCGTTGAGGAAAGCTACAGGCCTCAGTGTGAGTTAGCGTGGAGGTAAGGTCGTTGGTGACGCTACAGGCCTCAGTGTGAGTTAGCGTGGAGGTAAGGTCGTTGGTGACGCTACAGGCCTCAGTGTGAGTTAGCGTGGAGGTAAGGTCGTTGGTGACGCTACAGGCCTCAGTGTGAGTTAGCGTGGAGGTAAGGTCGTTGAGGAAAGCTACAGGCCTCAGTGTGAGTTAGCGTGGAGGTAAGGTCGTTGGTGACGCTACAGGCCTCAGTGTGAGTTAGCGTGGAGGTAAGGTCGTAGAGGAAAGCTACAGGCCTCAGTGTGAGTTAGCGTGGAGGTAAGGTCGTAGAGGAAAGCGTGTAGAGATGAAGGAGGAGATTGCTGCAGCAGTGTTCTTCTTAGTGCGCCTGGCTAAGAGGCACGGCCGTCTGAACAACGACCACAGAGACCGCTTCGCTGCTGCTCTGACCTCCGCTCTGTTTGAGAACTACAAGAACCACTGGTACCCACAGACCCCCAGCAAGGGCCAGGCCTACAGGTTAGCACACACACACACACACACACACGCATACCGACTGGGCCCAATTGTAATCTGATTTGTTACATTTTTGTCTTGTTGCTTTTCCATAACGCCCTCTCTTCCTCTCTCCTGTTTTCTGTGTAGGTGTTTGCGTATGAACCGTGTCCAGCTGAAGGATCCATTGTTGGAGCAGGTGTGTGTGAAGAGCACAGTGTGTTACGAAGATCTGGGGTTGCCACGGGAGCTGACTGTTTGGGTCGACCCAGGAGAGGTGTCCTGCAGGTGAGTCTAGAACAGACGTTGACATTTGAGTATTGAGCTGTGAAATGTGATCTTGGTCAAAAGCATAGAGATTATCTGGCCCTCAAACAAATTAATATCTGCAAGCTTGGATGGGCATGGTCTACTACAGGTTAGAACTAGTGGGTAGGGGACAGGTTGGTCTGAGTAGGTAGTAGCAATACCTGTTTCCTGCGTAGATATGGCGAGCGCAGTGCTCCGTTCTGCGTGTCGCTGCTGGAGGGCTGTCACCGTGGAGACCGGGAGTTCTCTCGCCGCATACATGACGCAGTGGAGCGTGCCGCTACAGACATCCAATCAGGAGAGTCCTCAGATGAAGAGGGTGGGGACATCAGCATGTGTAGCAGCAGCAGCAGCAGCCGATCAGCTCCCTGCCCTGCCCCGGCCCCTGCCCCGGTCTCCAACCTCGAGCCCAAGACCATCCCTACCATCAGCAACCCCAACAGTGTCTACCAGGTACCTGTACCTCCACCCTGACTCCTGTCCTAGACCCCAACTACAATTGCTACAATTGACTCCAGTGGGCAGATGAGTGCTCTAACCCTTTGTCCTTTCTCTCTGTCTCAGTTCAGTGAGTTCGCTGCTCCACCCACCCCCCAGACCTGGGCACCACCTTATCCCAAGAGGAAGGCTTTCCCTGGGGATGGCTATGCTCCACATGGCCCCCCTGGAGGTGGAGGCCAGTTCCCCCAGCACAGCTCGCAATTCGGCTCCCAGAAAGGGTTTAAACCTTACCGACCATACTTCTCTTTCACTGGGCCCCGTGTCGACAAGTACCACTGGGTCAGCAAGACCCGCTCCTAGAGAACAACTTCTGTAGAACCCAGCAGGGTACCTGGACAGTTTAAATTGAAGGTTAAAAGTATGACATTTATTTATGAAATGGTTATCGCAATGCTGATTTGAGCATTCATTTTAAAAGTTGACAGTATTTTAATAAACCCTTTTTATGTTGTCTTAAAATTGTAACGTGGAAAAGATGTCTGAATAAAATAAAAAACATTTTTTAAGAAACCGATTGTCTGACTTAGTTGGTTCAAGGGTTGTCTCTGTCCCAGTCCTGATAGATTGTAGAGTTCGAGTTGTTGTTGTGTTGGCAATATGGTTAGTGATTGCTGTATCACAATGTAACAATCAGTTAATCGACACTGCCTATACACCAACCCCCAATATTACGCCACGCCAAACATTGAGGGACACACACACACAAATTGACAGAACAGTAAACATCATGACCCACCTGTACTCCATTAGTTGCAGCAGTGTAGACATGCTGTCGCTTTGTGCCCTGTTTTAAGATGGAGAGAATGAGTCCATGTGGTCTTGATCTTTCTACTAGGGGGAGAAATCTGTATGATTCTACCTGCTGTACAGACCTGCTGGTCAGACCCGCTGCTGTCACTGTTGCAGAAGTTCTGACTGCTGTGTTGGTCAAACCCAGGTCTAGAACACTGGGGTTTCCACGGTGACTGTGTGTACAGACCTGTGCCCTGCATTGGGTCGTGCCCAGACTTGCCCTAAGGAAGCAAGCAGGTGCTGTCACCAAGGTGATGTTGTGGACTCTGGTTGCTCTCTGCAACAACCAAGAGTCAAAAATTAAATAAAGTTGGTTCTCTAAAAGTTACTATGTGGAATTTTGACCTATTGGGCTAAAGGGAGTCCTCTTAATTTAGAAAATACATAAATATTGTCAAGAAGCCTTACCCCTAAGCTGTGTAGACTGTGTGGTCTAATGAGATGACAACATAAATTAACATGTAATGAACTACACAGTCAACATTCAAGACGAAATATCAAATGTAAAGAATCAGTGACATTTGAGAAGCTACTCTGAAGCTGTATCTATATAGATATTTAAATAATATTTATTATTATTATTATCAAATTAAATTACCAATTATTTTAATAGGGAAGAACAACACAAAAGTTGAACAAAGCTCCTTATTAAAGTATTTAACTGGTCCAGATGACTTTTCAACTGGACTGTTGCCTAGTAACCTGAACACAAACTGGCTACTTTGTATCGTGTACATTTCTTTGTACATTTCCATGTATTGTGCAACCAGTGAAATATGACTCGGTTGACAGTCGCTTTGGTGGCATGTGTGAATGTGATTCAGAGTCAGACGAGTTGACATCAGACAGCACGCTGCTCCATCGTTTTCTGCTCTCGGTGGTCTGATGGTCTCTGATGGTCTCCAGTAACTTTTTAGCAGCTTTCAGACCTTTCATTCATTTAATAGAACACCTGTGCGGCGGAGTGATACATATAGTTAAAAGTCCCAGTGCTGTTATACTGTATATCGTAACTCATGCAATGCCTCTTGGTCGGAACTAACTGTTATAAATTGTCTATAATTTGTACCAAATTAACCTTTCCATTCAGCCACATTTGACAGTTTATGAACATTGATAATGCATTTTACCTGGTGGAGAGAGAATAAGGAGAGATAATGTTATCCTATTGTAATGTTGTAAATCAATGGATTTCAGTGTCAATGTCAATGTTGTTCATAATAACCATGTGTGGACCCAGACATTAAGTGATTCTCCATCAAATGCACATTCAAAAGCACGAGTCAGTTCAAATGTATTTATTTCATACTCATAATCATTCATAGTGCACGGTACAGGATGCATAATGGCCATTGTCATGATCATCATTGATGGTTTTGTTTTAGATCAGTGTCACACTGTTGAAATACAATTAGAATTGCATTAGTAATTAGAATTGAAATAACAATTAGAAATACAGGCCAATACAGCTACAATGTTTCAATATTGGGATCATCATTTCGTGAGTTTAGAATGATAAGGTTCTATCTCCGTTTAGGGCAGTTCAGAGATATTGAGCGTCAACGTTTTTACATTCCATTATGTTTTGTGAGATGGAACCTTTGTATTTTATTAATTACTAACTCAAAAATGTCAACATTTTAAAAATAACACCACACAGGCATTAATAAACACCTAATGGATCAGATTATGTAAAAAAAAAACTCAATTTTGACAAAAATGGAGATAGAACCTTATAATTCTAACGTCACGATTTTGCGGGGCTGTAGTTGGCCTTCATGGCAGGAAAGGGCAGGAAAGTGAAGAAAGAGCACAAGCTTAAGTAGCCAATAGGAGAGCGCTGCCGTTAAAGCGCCCGCTCTCTTTACCCAATCACGGCCGTTCTTATTACAGGGTGGCCAACATCCGGTCGTATAAAAGTTGCCACGAGTTAGCAGAACGCGGAGAGTATCCATCTTGAAAAGGGGCCGCCGGCTTTCAGTTTTTAAACAGTAAGCTTGGAGATATTCGCTCAATATTCCGTTCAAATCGGGTCGATTTACCGTGATTCAACGATTTGGTGTCATTTCGCGTGTAAACTGCCGTTAACTATTATCACCGTGATACGATAGAATCTGGTTCTGGGGCTTCTAGCGGTGAGCTAACGCGATTAGCTGTCTCCGAGGCAAGGCCGCGAGCTCAGCCTGTAGTATCAGCTAGCCTGGTAACATGTTATTGTTGTCTAGATGTTCTCAATGCAGTTGTTAGAACGTGTCAATGTACAGTAAATGTCATGTTTTGTTAATGTAACGTTGACTTATCGTTAAATACAGCTGCTCAGCTAACCTGAAACGGCGATAGTTGGGCTATTTTAGCTAGCTGGCTAGTTTAGCTTAGCGGAGAGACGCCGGTAGCCGCAGGGCCTAACTAACATATAAACCCTCACCTGCTTCTGAATTGAATGTTAATTTCTCTACCATAAGCAGTCTCCGAGAATTGGAATTGGAAAAAGTTTAAGGTAGAGAAATAAACATTACATTCACAGTTAACAGCTCTGGTGTGGACGCGCATGCCAATTGCAGCTACCCCAATATCCAGGGTTTAATGTGCAGGTTGGCGATGCAGGAAACTCGGTTTTGGTCTGCGATTTCCCTTCTCCTCCTAAACACTTCTTTCACCGTTTAGGTAGGCGATCATCATGGCCGATGCTGAGCAACAGATCATGGAACAGGAAACCTCCGAGAACGGCAACGAAGGAGGAGGCGAGGAGGAGCAGAACGGGGCAGCAGGAGTCCAACCAGAGGGAACCACAGACCCGCAGAAACCCGAAGTCTGTACGGGAGAGACGGAGGCCGAGGCTGGGGAGGCTGTGGAGGGAGAGGAGGCTGAGGCAAGGGGAGAGGGAGAGGGAGGCGAGGCTGGGGAAGGAGACATGGAGGCCCTGGCTGAGGGAGAGGGGGACGCCCAGAACGGGGCCGCGGAGGGCGGGCAGATCAACGCGAGCAAAGGCGAGGATGACGCGGGGTGAGTGTTAGTCGTGGTTGTCGTGAGCCATGTTTCTGTTTTACCGACGTTTTAAGAGAACCTTGCTGAATCCCTTTGGCGCCATGGAGCAGCCTGGGGGGGGAAGGGCAGGACAAACAATTATGGCTCTTGCAGAAACTGGCAGCATTTCAGTACTAGTCACACGCACATGCGATCAACTTGATTTTTTGCAATTGGGTGTTTTTTTGGGGGGGGTGCAGTTTCTCTAACAATGCATGTTCTTAAGTTAGTAAACAGTAAGTCTGACCCACCCTTGAACTTGAGTGATGTAATCGTCCAGACGTGCAGGGAAGTGGCCTGGTTTCATGCCCTTAAGGAAACTAACTCGTGTTCCATGTTTCTCTGCAGCAAAATGTTTGTCGGTGGACTCAGCTGGGACACGAGCAAAAAAGACCTTAAAGATTACTTCTCTAAGTTTGGAGAGGTGGCCGACTGCACCATCAAGATGGACTCCAACACGGGGCGGTCACGCGGCTTTGGGTTCATCTTGTTCAAAGAGGCTGTCAGTGTAGATAAGGTGAACGAAACACAACCCAACACTGCCCATACTCAGTTCCATTTCTGTGGGTCAGAGTATTGGCTAGACAAAAGCTAATAATAATGTGTACTTTATTGATCCCTAAGGGGAAATTCTCTTTTTGTTTCAACAATTGCCTTATTGCGGAGTCCTCTTGGAGACTAAACCATAGTTTGTTCTGACCCTGAAGGTTCTGGAACAGAAGGAGCACCGGCTAGATGGGCGTCAGATCGACCCTAAGAAGGCGATGGCCATGAAGAAGGAACCGGCTAAGAAGATCTTCGTTGGAGGTCTGAATCCTGAAGCCTCAGAGGAGACCATCAGAGAATACTTTGGGGCCTTTGGAGAGGTTTGTAAGATGTTGTACAAGTGGAGAAATGACTTAATAAAGGTTGGAATCAAATGCAATGGAATTGCAAAGTAGTGAAAAAGTGACGGTGAACCACAAAATGGGGTTATTTAGAAACCTCACATTCTGAAAGAACGTACACATCGTCTCTGAATGCTTCTGTGTTGTCTTGCTGTGTTTTAACCCTGTCTTTATCTTTCCCTCCAGATTGAATCCATTGAACTTCCCATCGATCCCAAGTTCAAAAAGAGGAGAGGTTTTATCTTCATTACATTCAAAGAAGAGTCGACTGTCAAAAAATGTCTTGAGAAAAAGTACCATAATGTTTGTGGATCCAAGGTAACAAACGGAAAAGAAGGCCTTGTATGTATATTTTTTATTACCTTTTTACATTTTCTTGATGGTGGGGAATGTTGGTGATGGGATGATCAGTACTGCATGCATGTCTGTTTGAAGCATATTATATTGAGTAAACTCCTTACTTACTTGGTGCATGCTAAAATAGTTCCCCTCAAATCCTTTAGGGTATGTTAAAGCAATGTATCCTTATAATATGAATGAGCCATGGCAACAGTAGCCCTTCCCTGGCATGCAGTAGTTTATTGTGCTACTGGCATTCTGCATTCTCTTTGACCCACTTGTATTTTTTCGTGGCAGAATTCAGGTCCAGGTTTCTGTACGTTGAATCATTCATTGCATTTTCATTTACTATGCAATGACAGTTTTCACGCAACTACACAAAGGATTTTGAAAGTGATAACTTGGAACCCATGACTTTGTATAAAATAGCGATGTGACTAAAATCTATATCTTGTCTGTAGTCCCGTTGCATGTTTATGTTAATCATTTTCTGTTCAGCCTGGGCTGTGACTAACCATGCCTCTTCTCTTGGTTGGTTCCAGTGTGAGATCAAGATCGCCCAGCCCAAGGAGGTGTACCAGCAGCAGCAGTTTGGGGGCCGGGGAGGCTACGGAGGAGGCCGGGGAGGCAGGGGACGTGGTGGTGAGTGATGCAACAGACTGGCTCAATCTCAAGTGTTGGCTCCATTCCTTTCATCCTTATTGGTCTCCCCCTCTAAATGCCTTTGTGGAGAAGATCTCTAAGGTTCCTCCCCCAATGTGTTTTGAGAAGGAGGAGAGGGGACACAAGAAATCGAGGGAGAGAACCCACTGTATCGACTAGGGGGGGTGGGGCAGCAGGTCTTCAACAGCAGTTTGTCTGGAGTCTATCGATACTCTTGGATTACTTTATTTTTTTACCCTCCTCTCTCAGGCCAAAGTCAGAACTGGAACCAGGGCTACAACAACTACTGGAGTCAAGGCTACGGTAGCCAGGGTTACGGCTACGGCGGCCAGCAAGGCTACGGCGGCTATGGCAACTATGACTACTCCTCCGGCTACTATGGCTACGGAGGTGGCTACGACTACAGTGAGTATACAGGCAGACAGACGGATGGACACTAGGCAGGCGCCTACCTGATTGTTTGACTTGTCTTTGCACAGAAGCACTCAGTCCTCTCTCTCTATTCCTGCAGACCAGGGAAATACAAGCTATGGGAAAACTCCAAGACGTGGAGGCCACCAGAGTAGCTACAAGCCATACTGATCACATGTAGTGCAGGTATGCATTTTAGTGCCTTTGTAATACTGTGGTGCCATATTAGCTGTTAGATTTGTGGCTGTTTTGCCAAAAACATTACCAGGCCACGATTAACAGTCTGGCTTAAAGGGGAAGGCCTATTTGTGGATTAGAATGAAATTACTCCACTCATCAACAATTGGAACTTTAACTGATTATAAATACATAGTGCTGTTTGAGAACAAGTAACTTGTTTAAGGGTACATTACCTCAAACTTACTTACCAGCACAGAATATATGCATCTAAGATGCACCCCTAAAACTACACTACTGGATCAATAAGGGTTGATGTTGCGGTGGACCATGTTGGAAAGTTAACCACTGGGTTTTCTAAAGAGTCTGAGATGGGAGACTATCTGCTTAAAGCTGCACTACGATCTTTAACCAATGTCTGGCGTTTCCCCTTAATGCTACGCTGCTATGATCAACCTAACCAGCAGTACTGGCTTCCTAACTCATCCCCTGTTTCTTGCATGTCTGTCCCTCCCCCCCTAGCTGTTCTGTGTGCTTGATGCTGGGTGGTGGGGTTGTGTTGCCACTAGTGAATGTGCAACAATGTCTCTTTCTCTCTCGTTCTCTCTTTTCTCAGGACTCAAGTAATTCAATGTTGAGGCCTCAGTGCAGCGGTAACAGAAGTATGCAGGACTTGACTCTTTCCTATGGGATGACAGACACAGACAGACAGACAGACTCGTGCTCCACTTGTACAGAACATCTTCAGAACTGGGGAAGCTAATGTCACTTTTCCACGTTTTTGTTTTATCTTTTTTTTTTTTTTTTTTGGTCCACATTTCCAGAGATGGAAGTGTTATTTTTACTGTACTTTTTGGTACCTTTTTTGAATCTAATGTATTGTATGGTTGTATTTTACATGTCTACTGGATTTACATGAGAATCGGAAGCTGTCAGGGCTTTTGAAATAAAACAATTTTGAGTAATTTTTTTCTGGTGTTTCCTAGATGACTTTCCTTTTCCGACAACAGGTTGCAACAAAGACTCGCAGCAATGAAATTGGGTGTGGGGTTGGGCTATGATGTAAAAGGGATTTGCCTAGCTAAATGTGATTTTCATTTAAAGATTTGTCTAGAAAATGTCAGCATCTTGGCTTGTAGACGAAAGCAACCAGTAGTTCTATTTTGATTTGTTTTAATTTGTGTTAAAGTGCCATTGATAGAAATTACAGTTACAGTTTAATGTCGGCTAAATATTGCAAGTGGGAGTTCCTGTTCCTGGAATCTCTCTTCATCGTGTCTTTGGCAAGTTGTTAGAAATAAACATTTTGGTTATAATATTTGCGTGCTTCTCTAATGATTATTTATGGTTACTGTTAAAAGCTAAAGTTATATAAATGGATACTACCTAGAAGGTTGATTTTTGCCAGGAATGAGTCCCTATCTAAACTTTTTAATTCTATCAGGGGCACACAAGTAGATTTTTTTTTGTTTTTTTTTTGCAATGTGTTCCTGATTTCAGTTTCTATTTCAACACCCGGTTACACTTAGACGTTATAGTTAGGCTAGTGTAGAGTTATTCAGTTTCTTTGTGTTTAGTCATTTCCCCTTTTAGATTCTTTTTACAATATTCAACTTGTTTTCTACCTGAAAACATTCTCACTATTTCTTAGCAGCAGTTTTAAGTGTTATGCAAGGAGGCCATGTGAAAGTGTTACTGGGCAGTTAATCATTCTGAGAGAAGATTCATGACCCGGCCTTGGATATGATCTACTTCGGCGTCGGTGTGTACTGATATATGACTTCTCCTTAGAGACTGTTCTTATGTTCAGGACATGTTGCCCACATGAACATCCTGCAGTGAGACATAAGATTTTATCAAACTCGCAGGATTTATAAGCTTGAAAAAACTGGATTAATTTTGCGGTGCAATGCATTTTCAGCAAATGGTAATTCCTAACCTGTGATGTGTCTCCTAAGTCTGGTTACATTGTTCAGGTTACTTGCTGCCTTACCTCTCAGCAGTGTCTAGGGTGGTGGTTATCATGTATGCCTCACACAGTTTGACTTTATATTGACCTATTCTTGCTGTGTTTTCAGACTGGGTTTGAATCCTCCCTCAAGACACCACTCAGAGCATGTTCTAAATCAGGTGTTCCATGTGACACTACGGGCCGGTTTCACAGACAAGGCTTAAGTCTAATCCTAGACTAAAAAACATCTTCAATGGGGATTTTACATTGAAAGTGTGATTTAGTCCAGGACTAGGCTTAAGCCTTGTCTCTGAAACCGGCCCTACATGTTCTAAATCAGGTGTTCCATGTGACACTACCTGCTGATGATTGAGAAAACATGCCATTTTATGTCACCATTGGTTTTATTTAATGTACTGCACCTTTACGCTGTATTTTACCATGGAAATTTACCATGGGAAGACTGCAGTGGATCTTTCGCACACCCAAATCTTATCAGACTGTTTAGGCAACACACAGCAAGCACTCTGCCTGGAGAGGATCAGACACCTTCCTTCAGGGCAGTACTTGACTTGAAAAGACAGGCCATCTCTTGATCTCGTTGATCTTGACCTAAACATCCTATCATTAAATCTCTTCTCTAAAGAACTTCAACCCTAAGTATACTGTTGATGTTAATGTAAGCATTATACTGTTTTAATACATACCCTGACACGTGTATGTATTCAACTCCACCCACATTTACATTTTAAATTGTTGGCATTTAGCAGACGCCTTATTCCAAAGCGACTTACAATCAATACATTTGACTAAGCAAGTGAATCATCAATCCACCAGTCGTAGCAGGAAGAGTAATCTAGCTCAGGCCCGGGGCCATTGATAGAAGGAAAAAACCTTTTTCTATCACCTTCTTCTAAACCTAGGTATTTTTAATTTTTTATATATATATATATATAGGGGGTCAATAGAAGTTTTTAGGGGACACAGAAGAGGGGAAAAGCGGGTGTCTTCAGGAGACACAGTGCTGGGGGGCAGTAGATGTCTCAGGAGGAGCAGTTAAGATGTAACCTGAAGAGATGGAGGTCTTCAGTCTACAACGGAAGATGGGTAGTGACTGCAGTTCTGACAGCCGTGGGAAGCTCATTCCACCAGCAGGGAGCCAGTGTTGTGAAGAGATGCGATCGGGCAGCGTGACTGCTGTGTTGGTGTAGAGGTGGTGGGGCCAGTCGGCCAGCAGAGGTGGAGGAGCGGAGTGAACAGACTGCAGTTTGGGGGGTGACCATTTCCTTCAGGTAGGCGGGGGCTGTCCCTTTAGCTGCCTGGTATTTACATTTACATTTACATTTTTGGCATTTAGCAGACGCCTTATTCCAAAGCGACTTACAATCAATACATTTGAATACCAAGCATGTGAATCAGCAATCCACCATTCCTTGCAGGAAGAGTAATCTAGCTCAGGCCCGGGGCCACTGATGGAAGGAAAAACCTTCTCCCTATTATCGCTTTCTACTAAAAACTTATTTTTTTTTACTGGAGAAACTGAGAAACAGTACAAGGGGGGCAATAGAAGTTCTTTGGGACACAGAAGAGGGGAAAGCGGGTGTCTTTAGGAGACGTAGTGGTGAGGGTCAGAAGATGTCTCAGGAGGAGCAGTTAAGATGTAAACTGAGGAGATGGAGGTCGTCAGTCTACGACGGAAGATGGGTAGTGACTCTGCCGTTCTGACAGCCGTGGGGAGCTCATTCCACCAGCGGGGACCCAGTGTTGTGAAGAGACGTGATCGGGCAGCCCGACTGCTGTGTAGAGGAGGTGGGGCCAGTCGGCCAGCCGAGGTGGAGGAGCGGAGTGAGCGGGCAGGGGTTTGGGGGGTGACCATTTCCTTCAGGTAGGCAGGGGCTGTCCCTTTAGCTGCCTGGTATGCAAGCACCAGGGTCTTGAATCTGATGCGAGCTGCTATCGGGAGCCAGTGCAGGGTGCGAAGGAGAGGGGTGACATGAGAGTATTTGGGGAGGTTGAATACCAGCCGGGCAGCAGCGTTCTGGATGAGCTGCAGAGGTCTAATGGCTGAAGCGGGGAGCCCAGCCAGGAGTACATTGCACCCTTGATTTATAAAAAAGCACAACTGCTAAACCATGTCCATAACAAATAAGGCAAGGTAGATGTATTTCTATAGCACATATTCATACTTTACATATAACATGAGATAAAATAACAGTAAGTGAAAAGTAAAATGAGCCATTATATAAAATTCATTCAAATGAAAAGCCAAACAAACAAAGACACAGTAACAATTTAAAATGTTCAGGTTTAAAAACAATAAATGACAAATCAATCAGTTAAAGCCTAGCCTACACCCAATTAAAAGTCGAACAGAACATAAAAGTCAAAATAAACAAAACTGTTTTGTAAAAGTAAACCTTGGTTGTATGTCTTTGAACCAAAACAAAAGTTGCATATTTAAAACAATTTGCACGACTGAATGAACTTAAGTTTATTATTATTATTGTAAATAATAATAAATAACCCCCCCCCCCCAAAACAAAAAAAATACAATATGTTGCAATACACAGGAAAACCTGGCCAGTTGTCACTTCCCCTTCTGCACCTCCACCTCTGCTTCTCAGTAGCATACGGCAGACTGTTGGGACTCAGTCCAGGTCATCTCTGTTACCATGCCCTGTGCCTGGTCCAGGTAAACCACTTAGGCAGGGCAGTAGATGTGTTATCCAGTGTGTTTATGAGGACTGTTGCTTCGGCAGCTGGTGACCCTAACCCTAACCTGCGCAGACGGCTGGACGGCTCTTTTCTCCCATGTTTATTGTGCAACACTGCCCCCCTCTGCCTCAACACCGCCCTCCTCTTTGTAATATATATATATAATATTGATATAAAAACACAATATAAAAACATGACAATGATAGTGATAGGTACAGTATGGCATGTACGGTAGTTTAGAGGTATATACAGTTATGAGCTGTACAGTTAAGGTAGCTTATGTACAGTATGTAATGTACAGATGTATAAAAGAGACTATATCAAAAGTGCAATGTGCAAAAATTCGGTATGTGCATCAGTAGTATTATAAACAGCAGTAGTACAAAGGGTAAAGAGTGTTAGTCATAGCAGGAAGAAGTTATCTATGCTCGGGCCAGAGACCATTGGCAATAATGCTAGAAGAAGGACGTTTAAAATATATATATTTGACTGTAGAGAAGCTGTACAGGGGTAGAGAGGATGAAGAGGTCTTAGGAGGGACAGTTAAGGTGTAGCCTGAAGAGATGGGTCTGTACAGAGGGGTAGAGAGGATGAAGAGGTCTTAGGAGGGACAGTTAAGGTGTAGCCTGAAGAGATGGGTCTGTACAGAGGGGTAGAGAGGATGAAGAGGTCTTAGGAGGGACAGTTAAGGTGTAGCCTGAAGAGATGGGTCTGTACAGAGGGGTAGAGGGGATGAAGAGGTCTTAGGAGGGACAGTTGATGTGTAGCCTGAAGAGACGGGTCTTCAGTCACCTCCCAGTAGTGGATAGAAAAAAGGAGTCCATATCAATATCTGTCTCCTGGTCAAAATAATAGAAGCAGACATTTGAACAATTTTAAAAGCATTCTTCATTAATGTTCAGTTTTCATTTTCATTTGTCTTGGTATTTATTAATTTGAGGATTTGCACGCACACACACACACACACCACACAGAGACACGCACACACACACACACACACATACACCACACAGAGACACGCACACACACACACACACACACACACACACACACACACACACACACACACACACATACACCACACAGAGACACGCACACACACAATGATACATGAAAGAAACAAACCTAGTTGTGCAGGAAGGGCTTTCCAGAAGCCCTAAAAACTCATAATGAGAAAATAAAATAGTATAATATTAATAATAAAATAGTATAATATTCATAATAAAATAGTATAATATTCATAATAAAATAGTATAATATTCATAATAAAATAGTATAATATTCATAATAAAATAGTATAATATTCATAATAAAATAGTATAATATTCATAATAAAATTCAAAATGTTTATGAGTCTAAAATGTTTGCTAGTCTAAAATGTGCATTGTGAGACAGAAGTTAAAAACGTGAATGCAAACAGAAACATTGAATTAAATGAAAATGAAAGACATCATTTGAAAAGTAATATTAAGACAGTTATTCCAAGAGATATTTCTTTATGTTCTTTTAAATTGGTAAATGCTTGTGGCGGTGGTCTTCAATTGGCTCAACTACCCTGCATGCTGGCTGGTTGGATTGGCTGGTGTCCCACACTCTGGCCCTCCTATAGGCTGGTCTGTCTGGACCCGCCCTCCTCTGCTCCTTCCTCCATTTCCAAAGCCTTGTTGTCATAGGAACCGCCTTCATCTTCCTCTCTGCAACACAGGGATAGGATTACTAGCAAAAAGAAGTTCCAGAAGAAACTTTGTGGGCTTGTTAAAAGTCTTATTTTCGTGAGTGGGAAAGGTTTAAAAGGTTTTAAACCCTACATTACCCCCCTAACACCCATATTATTACCACCCCCTAACACCCTACATTTACTTACAATGCCATTTTTATAATAGTTGATTCACTTTTCGCCAAGTGTTACTGAAGATTTGACTCAAATGTTTCAATGGCTTCTCAATGACAGAGTGAGTGGGGAGTGAGTGAGTACCCAGGTGGGGGGGGGGGGGGGTAGAGGTGGTCCAGGGGGGGTAGAGGTGGCCCAGTGGATAGTGAATTGGGCTGGTGAGCCGAAGGTCAGGACCGCAAATCCCACCTGGGAACACCACCACCACTAACTAGTTTTCCATTGAGTAAGGCACAACTTAGCCATAAGCTACTCCTGGGAGTAAACAATAGTAAGTAGTAGTACGATCAGTACCTCCATTCCTTCCTGTGTTCTCCTACTCACTCTGAGGCAACACGCACCTTGGGAAGGGCACACACACACACACACACACACACACACACACACACACACACACACACACACCTCCGATACGGCACTTATCTGTACAACCGTAAATGCGTGTGATGGACTTTACCATCCTTGCAGTGACCCTTGAACTCTTGCGCCACTCAACATTCCACGTCCCAGTTTTACTGTTCAGCACCCCCCCTCTGGGGTGGGGGGTATGAGTTGGTGTTGGGGTCATTTTGTTTGTATTGTATTTATTAATTATATGGTTTATTATAGTTCTGGTCGGAAGCACTTTGCGACATTGCCTTTGTCCTTTAAAAATACACTTGATTTGAGCCACTGAAGGTGGTTACAGTCTCATTGGACTATATGTGACACATTCTAATGCTTTGGTCCTCATATCGGCAACCAATCAAAATGCTCAAACTTTTCAACATTGTTGAGAATCACAACACAAACTCGTTAATCAAGGCAAAATACTGCAACGCAGTGGATTTAGTGAGTGATCCCCACTGCTACCCAGTTAACTATAACACTACTTTACATTGTTAGCAGGCTCACCAAACAAGCTGTGTTAGTTGACTAGGGATAAAGAAAAGTCAGATTGTTACATCGGATCCCGATATGAGGACCAAAGCATTAGAATCTCAGAAAAAGCATGTAATAGCTCAACATAGTTGGCACAATCAGAAGAGTTTGCACTCTCATCGTTATTACAAAATGCTAATTCCTGTTTGGCTCGGAAAGGGGTCGTATTAATAAGGTCCACTTTGCTTCTTTGCAACAGATGACGCTGGTCTGTGCTATTTCCTGATTGGCTTAAGAGAAATATCAGACGTTTCATAAAATCTGGACGTTCTGCTGAGATTCAAAGTCAAAAATCGCTGGTGATGCCTCACGATGCCTTGTAACTGCCTTGTACCTGCCTTGTACCTGCCTTGTAACTGCCTTGTAACTGCCTTGTAACTGCCTTGTACCTGCCGTTGCGACGCAGCGACTGGCGTTCCATTGCATCGTGTTGCATAGATGTGAACTGGGTAAGACTATATTAACTATTTTAAGACTTAAAACTATATTAAGATTACATTAAGACTATACTAAACTATATTAAGACTATTAACATTATTAAGACTATATTAACTATATTAAGACTATATTAACTATATAAACTATATTAATGCTTTATTAAGGCTATATTAAGACTACCGTATATGTGACGGCAGCTGGTGAAACCGGGAACAAGTCGGCAACCAATCAAATTGTTCTGAACGTTGAAACAGTCTGAACATTTGACTTGTTCCTGGTTTCACCAGCTGCTGTCACATAATTAAGGCTATATTAACAATAATAAGACTATATTAAGACTATATTAACTATATTAAGACTATTAACTATATTAAGGCTATATTAGGCAGGTAGTCATAATATTTTGGCTCATCAGTGGATGACCCCTGGATGACCCCAGGGCGACGGGAGGCCCTGTCCTCACCTGTCCTTCTTGAAGAAGAGCCTCTGGACAATGATGAAGATGAAGACGATGAAGAGGAATCCCACCACGGCGGCCAGGCCGACCAGCCAGGGCTGCAGGCTCCGTTCCGGGGAGGTGGAAGAGGAGCGTAGGCCTCCTACACCAGCAGGAAGAGACAGTTACACACCACCTCCTCACACAAGTCACTTATATGGCTCCATCGTGTTCAGTGTTAATTAGGGTTGGGTGGTTTCACGGTTAAACCGTGAACCAGGGTTTTTGAAAATAGCAACGATTTTTGTCAAAACCGTCATAAATGGCTATATATTAGTGGACGCTACTGTGAGACACTAATAATTCACCAGTGTGTGTGTGGTGGGAATTGGGCGAGGGCCTCAAGGCTGCATGCTGAGCCCCCTCCTCTACTCCCTCTTCACCCACGACTGCATATCGATGCACGGACGACACCACGGTGACCTGATAAGCAACATGAGGAGTCGGCCAGGGAGGGCGGCGTGGTGTGCTGAGAACAACCTGGCCCTCAACACCAGTAAGACCAAGGAGATCATTGTGAACTTAAGAAAAACTGGACGCTGTGAACACTCCCCCATCTACATCAACGGGATGGAGGTGGAGCATGTTCCCAGCTTTGAGTTTCTGGGGGTCCACATCTCTGAGGACCTCTCTTGGACCCTTAACATCTCTTCCTTGGTCAAAAAGGCGCAGCAGCGCCTATACTTCCTGAGGAGATGGAAGAAAGCCCAGCTGTCTCCCAGGATCCTGACCAACTTCTACCGCTGCACCATTGAGAGCATCCTCACCAACTGCATCACAGTGTGGTATGGTAACTGCAATGTGTCCGACTGGAAGGCCCTGCAACGGGTGGTGAAAACTGCTCAGCGCACAATTGGCATCAAACTCCCATCCGTCGAGTCCCTCCAGGCAACCCAGTGTCGATGGAGGGCGGCAAACATCATAAAGGACACCTCGCTCACCAACCAAGGACAATTTGACCCCCTATACCTTCTAAGACACTCAGGAAGTGCAGGATCCTCAGGCCCCGTACCAGCAGAGCTATCACTCTGATGAACAATCCCCCCCTCCACACACCCTGCTGAACTATTGCCCCCCCCCCCCCCCCCACACACACACACACTTGACTATGACTCTCAGTACCCCCCCCACCTTGGGATACTATGGCTATGACAATGAAAATGACAATATGAATGAACACTATGATGACAATGACAATACTTGATGGCTGCACATCCCTGGTTAAAGTGATTACTCTAACCTTTGCACTACTGATGTTTACAATACTACCTCTGCACATACTGTATATTGCATAGTTACCTATCACTACCATTCTTGTTTTATTTATGTTGTGCTCTTATATCACTATTTGCACTTTTGGTTGGATACTCTGAGATATCCCAGATACCCCAGACCCTTAGCCCAACCACATCCATCACATAATAACTATAATAACAATAGACAGTTCAGTGTTTCAGAGCGAGAACACAATGATTGTTACTCTTTTTCCATGAAGAGCACAATGAGTGGTGTATTATAAAAGATAGGATCAGATGTAGAGAGCACCAGAGTGTGTGTGTGTGTGTGTGTGTGTTTGTGTTTGTGTTTGTGTGTGTGTGTGTGTGTGTGTGAATGTACGTCAGGTGTGAGGATGCGTCAGGTGAAGTGGCCCCAACAGACCGGGACTGGAGCCAGGAACGCCAACCAACCTGTGGAAGCCTAACCCTAACCCCTGACCCCTGACGCACCGCGTACCCCGGAGAGTGGAGGAACCTAAGTGGCACTAAGACGGAGGGTGAGAGTCAGGTACTGGCGATACATTCATTGGTGTTAAAGGGTAACATATTTTATTGACCTTTATTCCCCTGTCAACCTTTGTTTCATGCTAATGAGTTCTGGGTTGCTCTCTAGCCCTAAGTATGCATATTCTCCCCAGTCGAGGCCCCGAGTTGCTACTGTGTGTGTGTGTGTGTGTGTGTGTGTGTGTTTGTGTGTGTGTGTGTGTGTGTTCACTTTAAAAGCTAGGCTGCAGGTTTTACCAACAAAGCTTAACCTCTCCATCTGGCTTCCTGGCGGTCATAGCCCACACTGCATACATCACACTGCATACATCACAGTCACCAGCAGATAACTGAAACCATGCCCCACATCTTGAATGGTTGTCATGCATATAAAGGGCTCTACATATGGAGGCATGATCGAATTGTGGATCTGATTTCAGAGGGTGTCATTTCCATATTCAGGCCTGCCGCAACGCTGTACAAGCACTCCAAGCCTAGCATGTTCAGTCTGTAAAGCCTAGCATGTTCGGTCTGTGTAGTGACGATTCAGAACTGTTCTCTAATATTTCATCAAACACCCCCGATCCTGTAATTGTCAATGAAAATCACAGAGAGGTGCTTATTCTAGAAGTTGGCTGCACCTTTGACCGTAAGAAATGTAATGTTTGAATGTAAGTTAGCCTAGAGGAAGCCTTTTCAACCAAGATATTGAAATACCAACAGTTGGAGCAGGCCATATCACAACTGGGTTACAGATGTCAACTTTTAGTTTTCATATTTGGCAGCCTGGGCCATGTTCATACGTTTGTTGTTAGAGGCCTTCAAATGTCTGGTCTACCTAAGAGAAGGGCCAAACAGTTAGCAAAGTACTGCTCAGTATCTGCTGTTATTGGTAGCCGCTCAATATGGAGAAGGCGGTGCTTCTTGTACCCATGACCTGGATACTGTCTGTTTTACAATATTGATACTGTATCTGTCAATCCACTGTAATCATCATTTAGTGTGAATAACATACTGTGTGTAGGCATAACTGGTTGAATAACATCCTGTGTGTAGCATAACTGGTTGAATAACATACTGTGTGTAGGCATAACTGGTTGTTGGCTCAGCACTACTGTAACTGACTGTTTTCATAATGTCAAAATGCACTGATAGTATTTATGTCCTTTAGATATTGTACATGTATGTGGACATAAATAAAGAATTGAAAATATGTGTGTGTGTGTGTGTGTGTGTGTGTGTGTGTGTGTGAGTGAGTGAGTGTGAGTGAGTGAGTGTGAGTGAGTGTGTGTGAGTGTGAGTGAGTGTGAGTGTGTGAGTGAGTGTGAGTGAGTGTGAGTGAGTGTGAGTGAATAGTCACTTACCAGAGTGAGCCAGACCGATGAAGAGAGCGAGCAACAGACTGGTTGAAAGAGACATCATGAATTCGTCTTCAACTTGCTTTAGTAGGGTGTCTGTGTGTCTGTGTGTGTGAGAGACGCTCTCTCTGGGCTGTGTGTGTGTGTGTGTGTTCTTTCTGGATCCTTTTTTCCCTAAAAGGTTAAAGTGCGAGATCCAGCGAGAAAGACCCAGAATGCACTTTGTCATCAACTGTTTATGAACCACACACACACACACACACACACACACACAGACACACACACACACACACACACACACACAGACACACAGACACACACACACACACAGACACACAGACACACACACACACACACACACACACAGCCGGACTGGGACAATCATTCCCAGTCAGGCCACAGGTCTGGGGCTCCCCCACCAGGAACATATTAGTGACACGGTAATTTCCTGCATTCTGGTAAATTTTAGTGCATGTGTTTGTTTTAGTGCATGTGTTTATTTTAGTGCATGTGTTTATTTTAGTGCATGTGTTTATTTTAGTGCATGTGTTTATTTTAGTGCATGTGTTTATTTTTGTGCATATGAGTCACAAACTAATGAGCCAACAACTGCTTAGTACAATGTACTGTTATGAACCTCAAATAAAACCAAAGGGACATTAAGGAGAGAGACGACACAAGGACTAACGTTACACCATTATTTATTCAATATTAATCTTAAAAACACGTGATGACGAGGTACTGAGAGGAGGGCACGCACGCACCTGGCTCCCGCTCCTATTCCATTTATTCCATTTACTTTGCTTTTTCTATATGAGACTGATATAATTTGCAATACTAAGTACTAGGCTAAATACCAAGTTAACTTATGAGCTCGAAAAATAAGAAATCCAAATCCCCTACCGAGCCGAAAAGAACGACAAGAGCAGAACTACGTCGTCAAGCTGTTATGTTATCACTAGCAAAAGAGTCAAGTGTGGCAGAACCCCAGAACAGACGGACACAAGAGGCAAACTAACAATAAAAGGATTTATTAAAATGATGGACAAAAAAGAATAAACCTACTCTAACTGGGGGGAATGTGTGGATGCCAGAGAACTGGATAATGTAAATGAGGTGTGAGTGGGACTGTACTCTGTGTCTGGGTGTGAGTGTCTAGCGTGCAAAAACTAGTGTGGTGGTGTAGATATGTAGATGAGTGAAGTGTTGAAATATGTACGTGTACTAACCAGTCCAGAGCAGAGAGGGGGAATAGTCGGCAGGCAGGCAGGGGGGGGGTTAGGCAGGAGGATTAGTCGGCAGGCAGGCAGGGGGTTAGGCAGGAGGAGTAGGCGGCAGGCAGGCAGGGGCATAGGCAGGAGGGGTGATCGTTAGGCAGGCAGGGACATAGGCAGGAGACGTAGTCGATAGGCAGGCAGGGGGTCTAGGCAGGGGGAGGCAGGTTCCTTTGGGGAGCGAGGATCAACAAAGAAAACAACTAAAGTTAGCAAAATAACAAACAAACACTCTGAAGTGAAACTACTTGAACGAGAATAGACAACAGGGAGAGCCAAACAACTAACCACATGGGTCAAAATAATCAAGCGTCGGAGGAAGGTTTCTGGGGCTCTTTATAGGGCTGCCTCCTCCTGAGTTGATAGCTGGACCTTCCACAGCAGGTTGTCTCCACTTGAGCCTGATGAGGCTCAACGAGCGCCAACGAGGCAGGAGGGGGCGGAGCCGAAGAGGGATTCACAACAGTACCCCCCCCCTTAGGGGAGGCACCTGACGACCGTCCTGGAGCGTCCGGGTGGGCCTGATAGAAATCCTCCAGGAGTGTGGGGTCGGCGAGGTAGGACGGGGGCACCCAGCTCCGGTCTTCGGGGCCGTAACCCACCCAGTCCACCAGATACTGGAACCCCCGTCCCCTACGGCGGACAGCCAGTAGGCGGTCAACCGTCCACACCTGGTCGCCATCCTTCAGGACCCGGGGAGGTGGGGGGGCTGGAACGGGGGGGGACAGGGGGCTAGTGGAAACAGGCTTGAGGAGGGACACGTGAAATACTGGGTGGACCTTGAGAGCAGGGGGAAGGTTTAATCGAACCGCTGCAGGGTTAATAATCCGGTCAATAGTGTAGGGCCCAACATAACGGGGATTTAGCTTATGGGAGGAGGTCTGGGCGGTCTGGAGGGGCAGGTCCCGGGCCAACAGCCAGACCTTCTGGCCGGGACGATAGGCCGGGGCTGGCACCCTCCGCCGGTCGGCACAGCGACGGGACCGCTCAGTGGCCCGCAGCAGAGCGGTCCGGGTGGTCCTCCAGATGCGCCGACACCGGCGGAGGTGGACCCTGGTGGACGGGACTGCCACCTCCAGCTCCTGTTGGGGAAAGAGAGGAGGTTGATAGCCCAAGGAGCATTCAAAAGGGGACATACCCGTGGCGGAGCTCTCCATGGTGTTAATGGCATACTCCACCCATGGTAGGTACTTGGCCCAGGAGGCGGGGTTGCTGGTGGTGACACAACGCAGGGCTGCCTCCAGGGCCTGGTTGGTCCGCTCGGCCTGTCCGTTGGACTGCGGATGGTATCCAGAGGTGAGGCTGACCGAGGCCCCAATTCCCTTACAGAAGGCCTGCCACACCTTGGAGATGAACTGGGGGCCCCGGTCGGACACAATGTTGTGGGGAATCCCGTGAAGCCTCACCACATGGAGCGTGAGGAGGTCAGCAGTCTCGGCCGCGGAGGGGAGCTTGGGAAGGGCGACAAAGTGGACAGCCTTGGAAAACCTTTCCACAATGGTTAGGATGGTGTCCTTACCCTTGGATAAGGGGAGCCCCGTAACGAAGTCCAAAGCGATGTGGGACCAAGGACGACCGGGGATAGGGAGGGGACATAGGAGGCCCGAAGGAGGACGATGGGAGGCCTTACTCCGGGAGCAGATGGTGCAGGCACCCACAAACTCCTTAACGTCCCCCCGGAGTGTGGGCCACCAAAATCGTCGGCTGATAAACTCCGCTGTCCGGTGGGAGCCAGGGTGGCAGGCAAAGTGACTAGAGTGCCCCCACTCTAGCACTTGCGGCCGGACAGTGGAGGGAACAAAAAGTCTGTGCCGGGGTCCGGTACCTGGGTCCGGCTCGGCACGCTGGGCCTGTCTGACCACCGACTCGATGGCCCAGGTGACGACACCTACCACCCGGGTAGGGGGGAGGATGGTGTCTTGGGTCACCGGCATATCCGGGGACTCCCCCGGGAACAGCCGGGAGAGGGCGTCCGCCCTGACGTTCTTTGACCCCGGGCGGTAGGTGAGGGTGAAGTCGAATCGGCTGAAGAACAGGGCCCAGCGTGCCTGTCTAGGGTTAAGCCTTTTTGCCGTCCTCATATAGGTCAAGTTCTTGTGGTCAGACCACACAAGGAACGGCAGCTTAGCCCCCTCCAGCCAGTGCCTCCACTCTCTGAGGGCAGCGTGGATGGCCAGCAACTCCTTGTTGCCCACATCGTAGTTCCTCTCGGCAGGGTCAAACCGGCGAGAGTAGTAGGCACACGGGTGGACCTTCTGGTCCTCCTCCGACCGCTGGGTGAGAACGGCCCCGACGCCCGTGTCTGAAGCGTCTACCTCCACGATGAACTGCCTGGCTGGATCCGGGTGGGCCAACACCGGCGCGGTCGTAAAGAGGCCCTTCAGGGTGGAGAAGGCCGCCTCAGCCTCAGGGGTCCAAGAGAACGGGCGAACAGTGGAGGTACAAGCAGTGAGAGGGGCCGCCACCTGGCTAAACCCCTTGATGAACCGCCGGGTAAACCCGGCGAACCCGAGGAAGCGCCGGAGTTGTGTTCGGTCGGTGGGTCGTGGCCACTCTGCCACCGCCTTAATCTTAGCCGGGTCGGCGCGCATTTGCCCTTCTTCCACGACGTTACCCAGGTACGTCACTGAGGAGGAGTGGAAGACGCATTTCTCCGCCTTGACGAAGAGACGATTCTCCAGGAGCCGTTGTAGGACCAGGCGCACGTGTTGGTGGTGTTCCTCCATGGTCGGGGAAAAGATCAGGATATCATCCAGGTAAACAACCACGAAAACATTTATCATGTCCCTCAGCACGTCATTGACCAGCTCCTGGAAGACTCCGGGGGCATTGGACAGGCCAAAGGGCATGACCAGGTACTCGAAGTGACCGAGGTGGGTGTTGAACCCGGTCTTCCACTCGTCCCCCTCCTTGACCCTAACCAGATGGTAGGCGTTGCGGAGGTCAAGTTTAGTGAACACCCGGGCGTGAGTGAGTGGCTCGAAAGTGGAACTCATAAGGGGGAGTGGGTATTTATTCTTAACAGTGATGGTGTTTAGACTACGAAAATCTATACAGGGCCTCAGGCCACCATCCTTCTTCGCCACAAAGAAGAAGCCCGCCGCGAGGGGGGAAGACGATGGTCGAATTACACCCGAGGCTAGGGACTCGGCTATATAATTGCGCATCGCCTCCTTCTCCGGGACCGAGAGGTTGTAGAGACGACCCTTGGGAAGGGCTGCCCCGGGAAGGAGGTTGATGGGACAATCATACGGCCGGTGAGGAGGAAGTGAAAGGGCGCGGTCCTTACTAAACACCATGGCCAGGTCAAGATACGTAGAGGGGACACCAGTGAGGTCCGGGGGAGAGACTAAGGGCCTGGGACCGCTGGACGGAGAGAGGGCGGAGCGTAGGCAGTTGGCATGACAGGGGATGCTCCAGCCCAAAATCCGCCCAGTGGTCCAGGAGATGTGGGGATCGTGTCTGTCCAACCACGGCCTACCTAATACTAGGGGTGCAGTGGGGGCGTGGAGGACAAGAAAACGTGCCGTCTCGACGTGATTACCGGACATGGTGAGGGTGAGGGATTCAGTGCTGTGCGTGATCCTACCTAAGGGCCTCCCATCGATGGCTTGGGGGAACAAGGCATGGTCGAGGGGAACGAGCGGGATGCCGGCCTGGCGAGCGAGGGTGATGTCCATCAAGCACTCGTCGGCCCCGGAGTCAATGAGGGCGCCGGCAGAAATGGACTCCTCACCCCAGGAGAGGGTGGCTGGGAACAGCCGGTTTTGGTTCTTGATGGGTTGGGGGATCGAGGCACGGCTCACCAAAAACCCCTCCTTTAGTGAGCCGGGTCTTTTGGCCGCGCCGGGCAGGTTCGGAGGACGTGTCCGGGTCTTCCGCAATACAGGCACAGCCCGCCCCGCATTATGCGTTATGTCTCCCCACCCGCTGTCGGCGGCGAGGATCCGGAACTCTAGGGTGTAGTCCGCGACGGTCCTGGAGCCTTGCCGGAGTTCCAGCATCCTGGAGGCGGCGTCCGCGCCGTCAGAGGGGTGGTCAAATAAAAAGGAAAACTCCCGGCGGAACGCCTCGTAGTCCTGGGCAAGATGTGGGTCTCTGCCCACCACGGCTATGGCCCAGTCTAGAGCCTTGTCCACCAGGAGGGACATAACGAAGGCTACTTTAGCCTCTTCTGACCCATACTTGGATGGTTGGAAAGCAAAAAAAAGTTCACACTGGGTCAGGAACCCTCTGCCCAGATCAAAGTTCCCTCCAAAGGGTCGAGGGGTAACCAGGTTGGGCTCGGGTTGGGCGGGAGCTCGCCCTGGGGGGGCTGGAACCCCCGGTAAATCAGCAGGGGGAGCAGGGACTGCAGCTCCTCCAGGGAGCGTGTTCAGCCTCAGCTGGATGGAAGCCACCGCAGAGGCAAGAGTGCCCATCTGGACAGCAAGGGAGGCGAGAGCAGCTGAGGCGGAGGTGGACGACTTCTGGAGCTCAGCGATGTTACCCTGAACGGAGGGGAAAGCCTTACTCAACTCCGCCTGGAGGGACGCGAGCTCGGCCGCGTGGGCGGAAACAAGCTCGTCAACCGAATGGGAAACTGGGTTGGGCTTAACTGCGGGCGTCTGCCCCGAGGTTCTGCCTTGACTCATTATGGCTTGATTATTCTGTTATGTTATCACTAGCAAAAGAGTCAAGTGTGGCAGAACCCCAGAACAGACGGACACAAGAGGCAAACTAACAATAAAAGGATTTATTAAAATGATGGACAAAAAGAATAAACCTACTCTAACTGGGGGGAATGTGTGGATGCCAGAGAACTGGATAATGTAAATGAGGTGTGAGTGGGACTGTACTCTATGTGTCTGGGTGTGAGTGTCTAGCGTGCAAAAACTAGTGTGGTGTAGATATGTAGATGAGTGAAGTGTTGAAATATGTACGTGTACTAACCAGTCCAGAGCAGAGAGGGGGAATAGTCGGCAGGCAGGCAGGGGGGGGGTTAGGCAGGAGGATTAGTCGGCAGGCAGGCAGGGGGTTAGGCAGGAGGAGTAGGCGGCAGGCAGGAGGGGTGGTCGTTAGGCAGGCAGGGACATAGGCAGGAGACGTAGTCGATAGGCAGGCAGGGGGTCTAGGCAGGGGGAGGCAGGTTCCTTTGGGGAGCGAGGATCAACAAAGAAAACAACTAAAGTTAGCAAAATAACAAACAAACAACACTCTGAAGTGAAACTACTTGAACGAGAATAGACAACAGGGAGAGCCAAACAACTAACCACATGGGTCAAAATAATCAAGCGTCGGAGGAAGGTTTCTGGGGCTCTTTATAGGGCTGCCTCCTCCTGAGTTGATAACCTGCTGTGGAAGGTCCAGCTGTCTCCACTTGAGCCTGATGAGGCTCAACGAGCGCCAACGAGGCAGGAGGGGGCGGAGCCGAAGAGGGATTCACAACACAAGCCATGTCAAACAATTCTCAAACAGGTGGCAGCAGCCTTGCGCCTCTGGCCCAAGATAGCGCTGCATTGATTGAGGAGATATCTACACGAGTGGAGGCGGTGTTGGAGGATAAGCTTACTAAATTCTCTGAAACACTGGATGTTATTATTACAAGGCTGGAGAAGAACGACAAACGCCTGGATGAGGCTGAGCTGCGCATCTCGTCAGCCGAGGACGAGATCACTACCCTGAAAACCTTGTTAACTCAGACGGAAAAGACCATCTCCACTCTTCTCCAAAAGACCGAGGAACAAGAAAACCGGAGTCGACGCGACAATATTAGGATAATTGGCCTCAAAGAAGGGACAGAGGGACACCAACCTACCACTTTCTTCGAGTCATGGCTACCCTCGGTCCTGGGCATGGAAACCAAGCACGGGATGGTGAAGATTGATCGAGCGCACAGAACGCCCGGCAGACCGAAAGCAGACGGCACAACACCGCGCACAATTATAATCAAGCTACACAACTTCACGGATAAGATGAAGATTCTGGCTGCCTTCAAGTCAAAACAACCTATGACACATGGAGGACAAGCTGTTTTCATCCGCTCTGATCTTACTGCAAGTGTCGTTCAGCAAAGGAGATGCTTTACGTTGCAACCAATTAATTAAGAGGAACATTCGATTCCGTATGGCCTTCCCTGCTACCCTCAGTTTCACTCATGGTAGCGTTACTTATGCTTTTACCAAAGCAGAAGAGGCGCAAGCACTCCTGGAAAGCTGGGGACCCTACAATGCAGGTCTGTGATCCTCTGCCGACAATGATTAGTCTATACCTATGACATAAGTTAATGTGTTCGCCGTTTAGGATTTATTTTTATTTTTTCTCTCATAGTTTATAGCCTACTGACTGTTTACTAAATGACTGTTAACTGAACAGCCTATGATTTGCGCCCTGAATAGCCATGATTTCTCTCATAGTTTATAGCCTACTGACTGTTTACTAAATGACTGTTCACTGAATAGCCTATGATTTGCGCCCTGAATAGCCATGATTTCTCTCATAGTTTATAGCCTACTGACTGTTTACTAAATGACTGTTCACTGAATAGCCCTGAACACGGAGAAAATATATAGCCTACTTTTTGTGTTATTTGTCTCCCTCTGGGGGCGGGAACGGGGCTGTGGGAAGGCTTTCTCCACTTTCGTCCACTGAGATGGGGAACATTGGTGTTCTCTGGGTGTGGAGGGGAGTGTTGTCTTTCTTGCTTGCCAGGCCCTGGCCTTTCAGCAACACGTGTCTTTATATTCTATATGTGTTTGTGTTATTGTTTGTTTGTTTGTTTTTTCTTAGAGTTTTTGTGATTAATGGGTCAATTTTGCTTCCTTGTATTAAAAATGACAATCGTATTCGTTATAGACCGTTATGAGTGCTGTTAAAATAATTTCCATCAATGTAAAAGGTGTAAATCAGGTGATCAAACGTAAGAAAATCATATCATGGCTCAAGAAGGAGAGAGTACATATAGCGCTGCTGCAGGAGACCCACCTGACAGACTCAGAACATGAGAAACTTAAAAGGGATTGGATAGGTCAAGTTTACTTCTCTTCATTTAGTTCAAGTAGGAGAGGGGTTGCGATTCTTATAAATAAAAACACTCCATTTACTCTTGAAAAATGCATTAAGGATATAGAAGGGCGGTTCTAATGTTCTAATCACTGGTACGCTTTATGAAGAATGTATCATGGTGGGATGTGTCTATGCCCCAAATGTGTTCTACAGTGATTTCTATTCTAAATTGCTTGCTGATGTATCCCCTATACTAACTCCACTCACCATTTTAGGTGGTGACTTTAATTGTGTGTTGGATCCAGAGGCGGATCATAATCCACCACTAAAGGAATCCCCCTCTAAGAAAGCTCTGACAACCATAGAGATCTGTACAGATCTTAATCTATTTGATGCATGGAGAGTGTTACATCCAGAACAGAGAGATTTTACTTTTTTTTCAAATCCCCACCAGAGTCTGTCTCGCATTGATTATTTTTTTGTTTCTAGACAGGCCTTAGATAGAATAAAAGATAGTGCTATTGGGATTCAGACCCTCTCTGACCACTCCCCCGTACACATATCCCTGGCCCCACCTCACCGTGATTCATATTCATATCAGTGGCGCCTTAACCCTACTCTTCTCAGTAACCCTGATTTGGTAACGTTTATGAAGGAGCAGTTTAATTTATACATGTCAATCAACAATACAGAAGAGGTGAATCCATCAACCTTATGGGAGGCTGCAAAAGCCTACCTTAGAGGGGTAGTTATCTCATATTGTGCAGCTAAGAAAAGAGACTCTCTTAAGGAACAGTTAAGGTTGGAGAAGGAACTAGGTGAACTAGAGACAGAATATAAGAACCACCCCTCTAGAAACCTGTCTAACAAAGTAGCGGCTGCTAAATCAGCCTTAGACGAATTACTAACACGGAAGGCAGAATCAGCTCTACTTTATGCTAGACATAGGCTTTATGAGATGGGAGATAAACCAGGTCGACTATTGGCACGTTTGGCTGCTGGGAGACGTGAATCTAATACCATCTCCTCCCTGATTGACAGTTTTGGAGAGAAACAACACGAAACAAAGAAACTGACTACAATTATGAAGGAATTCTATCAAAAGCTATATAGTTCCGAGTTAAACTCCCCAGAAGATCATGGTAGCTTTATCGAACTGATTAGTCTTCCATCCCTGACAGAGGAATATAAAGACATGTTGTGCAGACCTATTACCAAAATAGAAATACGTGAAACAATACAAACCCTTCAGAGTGGTAAAGCACCAGGACCTGACGGCTTCGGCCCGGAATTCTATAAAACATTCTCCGAACTGGTAGCAGATCCACTTGTAAATATGTATAATGAATCATTTGAAAAAGGGTTCCTTCCCCCTACTCTTTATGATGCAAATATATCTTTAATTCTAAAGAGAAATAAACCACCTGACCGTTGTGAGTCCTATAGACCAATTAGTTTAATTAATGTAGATTGTAAATTACTCTCCAAGCTTCTTGCGAGGAGACTTGAGGGACTACTACCTAAGATAATTAATACAGATCAATGTGGATTTATAAAAAACAGGCATGGCTACACCAACATGCGTAAACTGTTAAATGTTATTCAACAAACAAGAGAGACACAAAACAGTGGTATGGTTATTTCACTTGATGCTGAAAAGGCATTTGACAGGATAGAGTGGCCTTACTTGTTTAAAACCCTGGAGAAGTTTGGAATAGGGGAGATCTTTATAAAATGGGTGAGGCTTCTCTATCACTCACCAAGTGCTAGTGTGGTAGTAAATGGCATGCGTTCATCATCCTTTAAGTTAGGTAGGTCTACCCGCCAGGGAGACCCACTTTCACCCCTTCTGTTTGCTATTGCTATAGAACCTCTTGCAGAGGCAATAAGAAATCATTGTGACATATCTGGTACTCAGCTGGGAAAGCATGTACTCAAGATTAATCTATTTGCTGATGACATCCTGCTTTATGTCTCTAGTCCGGAAATATCAGTTCCTGCCATCCTGTCAGTAATTGATTCTTTCAGTCCTGAGTCAGGGGACAAGGTCAATTTAAATAAATCTGTAGCAATGCCACTAGGGGGAGCTACTGATCAACCTAGTATTCCACATTTTCCTTTTCAGTGGTCCACTCAAGGATTTACTTATCTAGGCATTACAGTGTCTCCAAATCCACAGGATCTATTTAAAAACAATCTAAGTACAGTACTGAAAAAAGTAAAATTGGACATGCAGAGATGGCTACATCTCCCTATATCATGGATTGGTAGAGTTAATCTAATTAAAATTAATATCCTCCCACGCTTGCTGTACCCTATGCAAATGCTTCCACTATGGATAACAAAAAAGACAAGACAAGAACTTTGAAAGGGACCTCTCCAAGTTCATTTGGCAGGGGAAGAAACCCAGACTAAAGATGAAAACACTCCAGCTACCTGTAGAAAGAGGGGGCTTAGCACTCCCCAATATTTTCAACTACAATTTGGCCTGTCATGCTGGGATCATGTTGGAATGGTTAAAAGATTACCTTAATGGAGTGGGTAAACACATTGATGAATGGTGTTGTTCACCTGTAACTCTGTTAAGTTTGCTAACTGGTGACAGAAAACAAATACCATCAAGCATTAAGAATTCCATTATCTATAGCACAGTAAGAGCGTGGGGAGAAATTACAAGCCATACTGGTACAAAGGGATGTTTCTCTTCCCTGACTCCAATAATTGGTAATAAGACCTTCCCTCCAGGTATTAATAGTAGTGTTTTCAATGAATGGTATAGGAAGGGAGTTAGGGTCATAGGTGATTTATTCACGGACAAGGTTCTCATGTCATTTACCCAGGTTCAGTCTCAGTTTGCTATACCTAATAAACATTTATTTGCTTATTTACAAGTACGCCATTTCATAGATACCAATATTAAACTGTCTCCAGGGGGGCCCGTAAGGAGCTCTTTAGATGAAATGGAATCTAAGTATGAAGGGGCAGACTGGACTACATGTATTACTTCTTGCAGTAGCACTTTTTGCTGTAATACATTTAAGGAGACTCAGTACAACATTTTGCATAGACAACATAGAACTCCATATATCCTTAATACATTTGACCCGTCCAGATCACCACTTTGCTCCAAGTGTAAGGAGAAAAATGGCACTTATATCCACTGCTTCTGGCGATGTTCTACCATTTCAAAATTCTGGTCACTGGTCGCCAAAGAATTGAATAACATCTTTAAATGCAGCATTGAAATGAAACCAGGTCTCTTCCTACTGAGTCTCCCCTACGGCGTAGCCTACGCAAGGGCTCTCCCAGTTTATCGCTCTGCGTTGGTCGTGTACTCATAGCGGCATAATAGCGATCAAAATTATTTATTTTTTTGCTTGTTGTAAAGAAAATGTCTAACGCATTGAAATGACAGTAAACTAAGATAATAAGATGGTTATCATAAATGTTCAAATCTTTATTAATAAAAAATTACAGAAAAAGTAAATGACATTTCTGTCATGACTTCCGCATTTACGAGAGAGTCGGAATGTGATGCTACCAAGCGGACCAATCACAGTTCTTATAGATAACTTTACATTAAATATGTCTATCATAAATATCATTGAACAGCCATGGGGCTCCCTGTAACTAATCATTTATTTCTAAATAAACAGGATTGCTATAAACAGCTATGCTATTAGTTATATAATGCATAGCTTGTATTGGGACAGCTTCTCTAAAGATGGCAGCGGTGGGATTTGAACCCACGCCTCCAGAGAGACTGGAGCCTAAATCCAGCGCCTTAGACCGCTCGGCCACGCTACCTGACTGTAGGCCTTTTAAAGCTGAACCTGCCACTCTCCCTTTTAATGGACTTTAATGGAGTCGAGAAAAGAGTTTGGAGATTTGGAACAAGGTGGTATTCTGTCCTCTTTCGCTGTGGCGCTATCCTAGCTTCTCATCTTTGAAAATATGGCAGTGGTGGGATTTGAACCCACGCCTCCGGAGAGACTGGAGCCTTAATCCAGCGCCTTAGACCGCTCGGCCACACTACCCCTTAGTCCCAGCAGGAGATAGTCAAACTTCTTTCTGGCTTTAAGGATCTGATGAGAAAAGGGACTAGGCCAATAGCCTAGCAAGACGAGGGAGCTGAGTTTTTAAGCTGGAGAAGAATACTAAATTCTATTGATGGAGATCACAGTGCTATTAGTTATATAATGCATAGCTTGTATTGGGACAGCTTCTCTAAAGATGGCAGCGGTGGGATTCGAACCCACGCCTCCAGAGAGACTGGAGCCTAAATCCAGCGCCTTAGACCGCTCGGCCACGCTACCTGACTGTAGGCCTTTTTAAGCTGAGCCTGCCACTCTCCCTTTTAATGGACTTTAAAGGAGTCGAGAAAAGACTTTGGAGATTTGGAACAAGGTCAGAATGAGATGGTATTCTGTCCTCTTTCGCTGTGGCGCCATCCTAGCTTCTCATCTTTGAAAATATGGCAGTGGTGGGATTTGAACCCACGCCTCCGGAGAGACTGGAGCCTAAATCCAGCACTTTTTTTTTTTTTTCTCTTTTTATTATAAAAATATCAAAGTATATTCATTTACATATCATAATGAAACAGACATACATACAAGGATACATACAATCCGTCATGCTCACTTCAAGTCAAAGCAACCAGGCTTGGGTTCAAATTTAGAAAAACATATAAACATTATCACATAATACATAAAGGGCAGGCCTTACCTCCCTTCAACTCATAGAAACCAATAAAATAAAATAACCCTCAGATTTTCATTTCCATTTCCCCACCCCTATTTACAGAAATCAAACCACTCCCGCGGACAAAATCCTTCTCAAACACCTCCTTCTTCAAATATTTAAACATCAAAAAAACATCTCTTCTCATTGCAGATTCAAATAAACCCCAAGCATCTACTTTCCTTTCCTCAAAGTGAGCTATATTTCTCCGCCTCCACACTGCATGCCTAGCATGACTCAACACAAAATTCAATAGATTCACATTCCATTGAAAACTTTTCCCACATACCCCAAACAGGAACAATTTTCTCCACTCCAATTTTCCAATATACCCTCTATCCCAGTTACTACATAACAATTCCTTTAACCTAACGAAAAAATGCCTCAAATCCCTACACTCCAAAAACATATGCATTACAGTTTCCACCTCAGTATCGCATACATCACACTCTCTTTTAACGTCCCCATTCATTTTATGTATTACCACATTTGAAAAAATCCTATTATGTCTTAATCGAAAATCAAAATGTTCGCACTCAATACTGTTGTATTTTATTCTTAGATTTTGCCACAAATTCCTCACTTTGATATCTTTGAAAACCTTGCCCCATACCGCTTCCGCTGCCGGCACTTTCAGGATGTTTTTAATCACCTTCTCATAAATCTTTTTAGTTGTCAGGTCCGATACACGGTTGTTTTCCTCCACAGAGTCCACAAACAATTCTGGAAAAGTACATCCTCCTCCCCCCCCTGCTTCCTTCTCTATTATACCTACCCAGCTACTGGGCAGGCTAGTCTTTACATTTTCACACACATGATCCACCAACTCCCCTCTCACATCCTCATCATATTCGGCCACATACTCATATACCCCTTCGTTTGGCATAAACCCCGGTACAACTTCATACGCTATATCCTTCACCTGTCTTACCCCAGCCCCCATAAACACTTCATTATAAAACATCCTATTACCTTTACTTATTTTTGGATTTAAAAAAAGAGGTTGATTTAACACCAGATTGCTCGTGTCACATTTGTATTCCAGAAACGGAACGAACTCCGTCCATGCTGCAAACACTTCTTGATAAAACATTGGCATTCTAGAATACATCCTCTTCTTCACACACATCAACAACCCATTATCCCCACACCCCCCACACATGGAAATAAAATGCTTAAAAAAACATTTCCACCCATATTCCACCTTGTCATATAAATATTTCTTCACTAATTTTATTCGGAAAGCCTTTCTTTTACTTTCTAAATCCACCAATTTTAACCCTCCCTCCTCATACCCCGCTATCAGTGTATTATGTGCAATCAACACACTTTTCCCCCTCCACAAAAACTTCCCCACAGCACTCTTCACCTCCTTTAACACCCATTCTGGCAAATCAATCGCCCCCATGACATATATTAGCTTTGACATTAATAGGGCATTTACCACAATTACCCTCCCTCTTAATTTTAAATCCCTAAATCTCCAAAAATTCAGTGTTTTTTTGAATTTATTTAACACCCCTGTCCATGTCATATCCCTCGCTACACTACTATTTAACCCTACAAATACCCCCAGAACCCTGATATGCTGCTCTGCTATTTTAAAAGGAAAATTCCCTTTATTTACCTCCCCAATGTACATTATCTCAGACTTTCCCATATTCACTTTCGCCCCCGAAGCTTCCCCATATACTTTTACATGCTTCATAATCCTCCCTATGCTATCTGTATCCCTAACGGTAAAGGTGGTGTCATCTGCATATTGGTGGATAAGGCTTTTTCCTTGGAATGGTATTTCCACTGCTTTTAATTTGACATCTGCCTTCACCAGGCATGCCAACGGCTCTGCCGAGATGGCATACAGCAGAGCTGAAAGAGGACAGCCCTGCCTCACTGACCTCTCCAACGGAAAGCAGTCAGTTAGGCTTCCATTTACCTTGACACAACTCTTCGCTTTACTATACAATAACTTCACCCAGTTCACCATCCTATGCCCAAAATTAAAGCTCTCCATTGTTGAGAATAAAAAATCGTGCTCCACCCTATCAAAAGCCTTATTTAAATCTAAGCTAAGCATAATTCCCCCCTCCTCACTATTCCCCATACTATCCACTACATCCCTTACTGTGCAGATTGTGTCAACTATATCCCTGCCCGGGACGCTGTAGGCTTGTGTTGGTGATATTATTGTCCCCATGACCCTCTTCATCCTATTTGCAAGTACCTTGGTTAAGATTTTATAGTCGCTTGTTAACAACGTTATAGGCCTGTAATTGTCTAAACTTACTTTATCCCCCTTGTCTTTATATAAAATGGTTAAAATCCCAGTAGCCATTGAATCCGGCACCTCCTGCCCCTCTTCCATCCCATTAAAAACCCTCAACAATATCGGCGCCAATATCTCTACAAAGGTCTTGTAAAATTCATTGGTCAGACCATCTATCCCCGGGCTTTTATTTGATTGCATTTGTTTGATAGCTGTTACTATCTCTTCCAACAAAATCCCATTGTCACACATCTTTTTTTCCTCCTCTGCTATCTTGGCCTCTACATGCCCCAGCACCTCCCTCACTCTCTCCTGATCACTGCCCTGTTTTTGAAAAAGTTTTTTATAATAATCCTCTACCACCCCTAACAGACCCACATAATCTCCCACCTTCTCCCCCTTCTCATTTTCTAACTCCCTAATATAGTTTCTTTCCTGTCTCTTCTTCTCCAACCCCAGAAAGAAGGAAGTGCTCTTTTCTCCCTCCAGCGCATACTTTGCTCTGCTCCTCACCATGGCTCCCTCACATTTCCTCTTAACACACTGACCCAATTCCCCCTCAATTTTCAAATATTCAGCTACATCATGATTTGGATTTTGCTCGCATAATTTAAATTCTGTTTCCAATCGTTCTTGTAATTCCCTCCCCTCTTGTTTCTGCAAAAAACTCCTTTGCCGTGCATATCTCACACACACTGTCCGTATTTTTCTTTTCACATTCTCCCACCATTTACAAATATCAGTTTCCATCAATGGATCTTCCAATTCCCTCACAATACATCCCCCCACCCTACACTGCAACAACTCCTCCCTTAGCATGCTAGAATTTAAGCACCACACCCCTCCCCCTCTTTCCTCCCTTCCCACTCCCATATTCACTTTAAGCACTGCATGGTCACTCAGACCAGTAAAATTATAATCTACCCTGTTAATACACCCCAAAATATCATTCTTAACTAAACACAAATCAATTCTACTCCATTTCATTTCTCCCATCACCACCTGTCTTCTAGAGCTCTGTTGTGCATTTGCATTCCCTGCCCTCCAACAATCAACCAAAAGATTTTCCTCTATTAAATCAAACAAAACTTTCCTAGACATATCTTGCCTAAAACATGAGGTGTCTAGCCTTGTACAGTGTACATTAAAGTCTCCAATAACTAAACATTTCCCCTGACATAATGGTTTTAATTTAACAAAAAAATCCTTCCTCTCCCTCTTATTATTTGGTGCATATATATTAAATAGTTGGTACGTTTCATTATTATGCTCAAACTCTACCCCAAGGAGTCTCCCACCACCGTCATTATAAATACTCTTCATTTTAGTCACATTCCTGGCCAGAATTGCCACTCCACAAGATCTCTCAGTCCCATGATTCACAAAAATCTTCTCCGACCAGTACTTTTTCACATGTACCATGCTGTCCACCGTCCAATGTGTCTCTTGTACACATAATATGTCCGCCTTTACTGATAGCATCATCATCTGCATTTTTAAGTCCTTTCTTAATCCATTTGCATTAAATGATGCTATCAGCATGAATAGATAGAGAAGAAAGGCAATGCACCCCATCATTTTGTTGGCTCACCTTTCTTCTTCCTTCTGTCTTTCTCTCCTTCTCCTCCTCCCTCCTCAGCAAGGGGGCGCTTTCCCAACGAGGTGGTAGGTTGTCTCCCAGCAGCTCCTCCTGTCTCCATCTCCACCGCATCCTCCCTCGGCGTCACTCGGGCCGCGCCTGTCACCACTGGGGTCCCACCTGTCCCAAAGACCAGGCCTCCGGAGGCAGCGACCCGCACACCCGACCCACCGGAGTCTTCGCCCTGGGACGGGGTAGGCGCCTTGCCGACCCCCACTCCGCCCGTCTGCGAATCCTCCTGCGTCTGGCCGTCCTCCACTCCACTAACATCGTCATAGGTGTCCCCCATCTGGTCCGCTCCCGTCATCCTTGGGTCTTCCTCGGGTGTGCGGGTCGCTGTTCCCTCTCCGCCCTCCTCCGCATCACTGCTCTCCAGGTCTGGTATGTCCCCCTCTCCGTCTGCCTCTGGTGCTGCTTCACTGTCCTGCCCGGTCTGATCGCCCTCCTCCTCCTCCGCCTCCGGTGCTGGTTCATTTTCCTGCCCGGTCTGCTCGCCCTCCTCCTCCGCTCCGCATTTGCAGTCCCTCGGTTGTCTCCAGCAGCCCTTGCACATGGTGAGGGGACATTCCCGTTTGTAATGCCCCTGCTCGCAGCAATTGTGGCATATGAATTCTGGGCACTCGCGGATCACATGCCCCTCCTTGATGCACAAACGACATACCCTCTTTTGCCTGTCATGGATGACACGGAAATATTCCGTGCCCTCCAGCGTCGAAAATTTCGTCGTGTATGGCAGGGACCGGACCTCCTCGGTGAACTCCACCTTGCAGAATCTGGTCCCGTCCAATATCTCCGTCCCCGGCCACTTCCTCCTCTTAATTGGGGAAACCGCGTTTACCCGCCATAGGTGTAATTTCTCTATAATGTCACTGTCCTCTATATAAACGGGTAAGCTCATGAATGACACTACTAGTTCGTTTTTGTTCATGTCTTTTGCCAGTATTCTACTATTTTTGATTTTGAACCCATCTATCAACTTCTCCTTTCCCTTCAAATGGCTCATTGTCACTTCATATTTGCCGGGTGCCTTGTATCGACAGCCGATTACAGTCCCACATACTGCCTTTATCCCACGCAATAACTCCATCATTGTTATTTTATCCTCCCCGACAATCTCCACTCCTACCGTCAGCTCTTTCCCGTACATTGTTGTTTTCCCGTTTATGCCATCATCATCAGTCGTTGTCTTATCCGTTCCGTGTTCATTATCCATTATCAGTCAGAAAGAGGCGATTTACGTCCCCCAACCAGCACTAAGCTGTCGGGGGAACGCACTCCAAAACGAAACCGAAATTAAATTGAAAGAAACTACTACGCATAAACAGAAAATAAAGATTTAAACAAGCAAAAAGTTTTCAGTCTCAACCAGCAGTCCTCTGAGCTCTGGCAATCACACCTGCTCCCACTCACACTGATTGAATCCAGCACCTTAGACCACTCGGCCACGCTACCTGACTATAGGCCTTTTTAAGATGAGCCTGCCACTCTCCCTTTTAATGGACTTTAAAAGAGTCGAGAAAAGACTTTGGAGATTTGGAACAAGGTCAGAATGAGATGGTATTCTGTCCTCTTTCGCTGTGGCGCCATCCTAGCTTCTCATCTTTGAAAATATGGCAGTGGTGGGATTTGAACCCACGCCTCCGGAGAGACTGGAGCCTTAATCCAGCGCCTTTTTTTTTCTTCTTCTTTTTATTATAAAAATATCAAAGTATATTCATTTACATATCATAATGAAACAAGACATACATACAAGGATACATACAATCCGTCATGCTCACTTCAATTCAAAGCAACCAGGCTTGGGTTCAAATTTAGAAAAACATATAAACATTATAACATAATACATAAAGGGCAGGCCTTACCTCCCTTCAACTCAGAGAAACCAATAAAATAAAATAACCCTCAGATTTTCATTTCCATTTCCCCACCCCTATTTAAAGAAATCAAACCACTCCCGCGGACAAAATCCTTCTCAAACACCTCCCTCTTCAAATATTTAAACATCAAAAAAACATCTCTTCTCATTGCAGATTCAAATAAACCCCAAGCCTCTACTTTTCTTTCCTCAAAGTGAGCTATATTTCTCCGCCTCCACACTGCATGCCTAGCATGACTCAACACAAAATTCAATAGACTCACATTCCATTGCAAACTTTTCCCACATACCCCAAACAGAAACAATTTTCTCCACTCCAATTTTCCAATATACCCTCTATCCCAGTTACTACATAACAATTCCTTTAACCTAACGAAAAAATGCCTCAAATCCCTACACTCCAAAAACATATGCATTACAGTTTCCGCCTCAGTATCGCATACATCACACTCTCTGTTAACGTCCCCATTCATTTTATGTATTACCACATTTGGAAAAATCCTATTATGTCTTAATCGAAAATCAAACTGTTCGCACTCAATACTGTTGTATTTTATTCTTAGATTTTGCCACAAATTCCTCACTTTGATATCTTTGAAAACCTTGCCCCATACCGCTTCCGCTGCCGGCACTTTCAGGATGTTTTTAATCACCTTCTCATAAATCTTTTTAGTTGTCAGGTCCGATACACGGTTGTTTTCCTCCACAGAGTCCACAAACAATTCTGGAAAAGTACATCCTCCTCCCCCCCCTGCTTCCTTCTCTATTATACCTACCCAGCTACTGGGCAGGCTAGTCTTTACATTTTCACACACATGATCCACCAACTCCCCTCTCACATCCTCATCATATTCGGCCACATACTCATATACCCCTTCGTTTGGCATAAACCCCGGTACAACTTCATACGCTATATCCTTCACCTGTCTTACCCCAGCCCCCATAAACACTTCATTATAAAACATCCTATTACCTTTATTTATTTTTGGATTAAAAAAAAGAGGTTGATTTAACACCAGATTGCTCGTGTCACATTTGTATTCCAGAAACGGAACGAACTCCGTCCATGCTGCAAACATTTCTTGATAAAACATTGGCATTCTAGAATACATCCTCTTCTTCACACACATCAACAACCCATTATCCCCACACCCCCCACACATGGAAATAAAATGCTTAAAAAAACATTTCCACCCATATTCCACCTTGTCATATAAATATTTCTTCACTAATTTTATTCGGAAAGCCTTTCTTTTACTTTCTAAATCCACCAATTTTAACCCTCCCTCCTCATACCCCGCTATCAGTGTATTATGTGCAATCAACACACTTTTCCCCCTCCACAAAAACTTCCCCACAGCACTCTTCACCTCCTTTAACACCCATTCTGGCAAATCAATCGCCCCCATGACATATATTAGCTTTGACATTAATAGGGCATTTACCACAATTACCCTCCCTCTTAATTTTAAATCCCTAAATCTCCAAAAATTCAGTGTTTTTTTGAATTTATTTAACACCCCTGTCCATGTCATATCCCTCGCTACACTACTATTTGACCCTACAAATACCCCCAGAACCCTGATATGCTGCTCTGCTATTTTAAAAGGAAAATTCCCTTTATTTACCTCCCCAATGTACATTATCTCAGACTTTCCCATATTCACTTTCGCCCCCGAAGCTTCCCCATATACTTTTACATGCTTCATAATCCTCCCTATGCTATCTGTATCCCTAACGGTAAAGGTGGTGTCATCTGCATATTGGTGGATAAGGCTTTTTCCTTGGAATGGTATTTCCACTGCTTTTAATTTGACATCTGCCTTCACCAGGCATGCCAACGGCTCTGCCGAGATGGCATACAGCAGAGCTGAAAGAGGACAGCCCTGCCTCACTGACCTCTCCAACGGAAAGCAGTCAGTTAGGCTCCCATTTACCTTGACACAACTCTTCGCTTTACTATACAATAACTTCACCCAGTTCACCATCCTATGCCCAAAATTAAAGCTCTCCATTGTTGAGAATAAAAAATTGTGCTCCACCCTATCAAAAGCCTTATTTAAATCTAAGCTAAGCATAATCCCCCCCTCCTCACTATTCCCCATACTATCCACTACATCCCTTACTGTGCAGATTGTGTCAACTATATCCCTGCCCGGGACGCTGTAGGCTTGTGTTGGTGATATTATTGTCCCCATGACCCTCTTCATCCTATTTGAAAGTACCTTGGTTAGGATTTTATAGTCGCTTGTTAGCAAAGTTATAGGCCTGTAATTGTCTAAACTTACTTTATCCCCCTTGTCTTTATATAAAATGGTTAAAATCCCAGTAGCCATTGAATCCGGCACCTCCTGCCCCTCTTCCATCCCATTAAAAACCCTCAACAATATCGGCGCCAATATCTCTACAAAGGTCTTGTAAAATTCATTGGTCAGACCATCTATCCCCGGGCTTTTATTTGATTGCATTTGTTTGATAGCTGTTACTATCTCTTCCAACAAAATCCCATTGTCACACATCTTTTTTTCCTCCTCTGCTATCTTGGCCTCTACATGCCCCAGCACCTCCCTCACTCTCTCCTGATCACTGCCCTGTTTTTGAAAAAGTTTTTTATAATAATCCTCTACCACCCCTAACAGACCCACATAATCTCCCACCTTCTCCCCCTTCTCATTTTCTAACTCCCTAATATAGTTTCTTTCCTGTCTCTTCTTCTCCAACCCCAGAAAGAAGGAAGTGCTCTTTTCTCCCTCCAGCGCATACTTTGCTCTGCTCCTCACCATGGCTCCCTCACATTTCCTCTTAACACACTGACCCAATTCCCCCTCAATTTTCAAATATTCAGCTACATCATGATTTGGATTTTTCTCGCATAATTTAAATTCTGTTTCCAATCGTTCTTGCAATTCCCTCCCCTCTTGTTTCTGCAAAAAACTCCTTTGCCGTGCATATCTCACACACACTGTCCGTATTTTTCTTTTCACATTCTCCCACCATTTACAAATATCAGTTTCCATCAATGGATCTTCCAATTCCCTCACAATACATCCCCCCACCCTACACTGCAACAACTCCTCCCTTAGCATGCTAGAATTTAAGCACCACACCCCTCCCCCTCTTTCCTCCCTTCCCACCCCCATATTCACTTTGAGCACTGCATGGTCACTCAGACCAGTAAAATTATAATCTACCCTGTTAATACACCCCAAAATATCATTCTTAACTAAACACAAATCAATTCTACTCCATTTCATTTCTCCCATCACCACCTGTCTTCTAGAGCTCTGTTGTGCATTTGCATTCCCTGCCCTCCAACAATCAACCAAAAGATTTTCCTCTATTAAATCAAACAAAACATTCCTAGACATATCTTGCCTAAAACATGAAGTGTCTAGCCTTGTACAGTGTACATTAAAGTCTCCAATAACTAAACATTTCCCCTGACATAATGGTTTTAATTTAACAAAAAAATCCTTCCTCTCCCTCTTATTATTTGGTGCATATATATTAAATAATTGGTACATTTCATTGTTATGCTCAAACTCTACCCCAAGGAGTCTCCCACCACCATCATTATAGATACTCTTCATTTTAGTCACATTCCTGGCCAGAATTGCCACTCCACAAGCTCTCTCAGTCCCATGATTAACAAAGATCTTCTCCGACCAGTACTTTTTAACATGTATCATCCACCGTCCAATGTGTCTCTTGTACACATAATATGTCCGCCTTCACTGATAGCATCATCATCTGCATTTTCAAGTCCTTTCTTAATCCATTTGCATTAAATGATGCTATCAGCATGAATAGATAAAGAAGAAAAGCAATGCACCCCATCATTTTGTTGGCTCACCTTTCTTCTTCCTTCTGCCTTTATCTCCTCCTCCTCCTCCCTCCTCAGCAAGGGGGCGCTTTCCCAACGAAGTGGTAGGTTGTCTCCCAGCAGCTCCTCCTGTCTCCATCTCCACCGCATCCTCCCTCGGCGTCACTCGGGCCGAGCCTGTCACCACTGGGGTCACACCTGTCCCAAAGACCAGGCCTCCGGAGACAGCGACCCGCACACCCGACCCACCGGAGTCTTCGCCCTGGGACGGGGTAGGCGCCTTGCCGACCCCCACTCCGCCCGTCTGCGAATCCTCCTGCGTCTGGCCGTCCTCCACCGTAACATCGTCACCCATCTGGTCCGCTCCCGTCATCCTTGGGTCTTCCTCACCCTCTCCGCCCTCCTCCGCATCACTGCTCTCCAGGTCTGGCATGTCCCCCTCTCCGTCTGCCTCTGGTGCTGCTTCACTTTCCTGCCCGGTCTGATCGCCCTCCTCCTCCTCCGCCTCTGGTGCTGCTTCACTTTCCTGCCCGGTCTGCTCGCCCTCCTCCTCCGCTCCGCATTTGCAGTCCCGCGGTTGTCTCCAGCAGCCCTTGCACATGGTGAGGGGACATTCCCTTTTATAATGCCCCTGCTCGCAGCAATTGTGGCATATGAATTCTGGACACTCGCGGATCACATGCCCCTCCTTGATGCACAGACGACACACCCTCTTTTGCCTGTCATGGATAACGCGGAAATATTCTGTGCCCTCCAGCGTCGAACATTTCGTCGTGTATGGCAGGGACTGGACCTGATCGGTGAACTCCACCTTGCAGAATCTGGTCCCGTCCACTATCTCAGTCCCCGGCCACATCCTCCTCTTAATTGGGGAAACCGCGTTTACCCTCCATAGGTGTAATTTATCCAGAATGTCACTGTCCTCTATATAGACTGGTAAGTTCATGAATGATACGACTAGTTCCTTTTTGTTCATGTCTCTTGCCAGTATTCTACTGTTTTTGATTTTGAACCCATCTATCAGCTTCTCCTTTCCCTTCAAATGGCTCATTGTCACTTCATATTTTCCGGGTGACTTGTATCGACAGCCGATTACAGTCCCACATACTGTCTTTATCCCACGCAATAACTCCATCATTGTTACTTTATCCTCCCCGACAATCTCCACTCCTACCGTCAGATCTTTTCCGTACATTGTTGTTTTCCCGTTTATGCCATCATCACTTGTCGTTGTCTTATCCGTTCCATGTTCATTTTCCATTATCCGTCAAGAAAAAAAGCGATATACGTCCCCCAACCAGCACTAAGCTGTCGGGGGAACGCACTCCAAACCGAAACCGAAATTAAATTGAAAAAAACAAATATGCATAAACAGAAAACAAAGATTTAAACAAGCAAAACGTTTTCACTCTCAAACAGCAGCCCTCTGAGCTCAGGCAATCACACCTGCTCCCACTCACACTGATTGAATCCAGCGCCTTAGACCGCTCGGCCACGCTACCTGACTGTAGGCCTTTTTAAGCTGAGCCTGCCACTCTCCCTTTTAATGGAATTTAATGGAGTCGAGAAAAGAGTTTGGAGATTTGGAACAAGGTCAGAATGAGATGGTATTCTGTCCTCTTTCGCTGTGGCGCCATCCTAGCTTCTCATCTTTGAAAATATGGCAGTGGTGGGATTTGAACCCACGCCTCCGGAGAGACTGGAGCCTTAATCCAGCGCCTTTTTTTTTTCTTCTCTTTTTATTATAAAAATATCAAAGTATATTCATTTACATATCATAATGAAACAAGACATACATACAAGGATACATACAGTCCGTCATGCTCACTTCAAGTCAAAGCAACCAGGCTTGGGTTCAAATTTAGAAAAACATAAACATTATCACATAATACATAAAGATCAGGCCTTACCTCCCTTCAACTCAGAGAAACCAATAAAATAAAATAACCCTCAGATTTTCATTTCCATTTCCCCACCCCTATTTAAAGAAATCAAACCACTCCCGCGGACAAAATCCTTCTCAAACACCTCCCTCTTCAAATATTTAAACATCAAAAAAACATCTCTTCTCATTGCAGATTCAAATAAACCCCAAGCCTCTACTTTTCTTTCCTCAAAGTGAGCTATATTTCTCCGCCTCCACACTGCATGCCTAGCATGACTCAACACAAAATTCAATAGACTCACATTCCATTGCAAACTTTTCCCACATACCCCAAACAGAAACAATTTTCTCCACTCCAATTTTCCAATATACCCTCTATCCCAGTTACTACATAACAATTCCTTTAACCTAACGAAAAAATGCCTCAAATCCCTACACTCCAAAAACATATGCATTACAGTTTCCGCCTCAGTATCGCATACATCACACTCTCTGTTAACGTCCCCATTCATTTTATGTATTACCACATTTGGAAAAATCCTATTATGTCTTAATCGAAAATCAAACTGTTCGCACTCAATACTGTTGTATTTTATTCTTAGATTTTGCCACAAATTCCTCACTTTGATATCTTTGAAAACCTTGCCCCATACCGCTTCCGCTGCCGGCACTTTCAGGATGTTTTTAATCACCTTCTCATAAATCTTTTTAGTTGTCAGGTCCGATACACGGTTGTTTTCCTCCACAGAGTCCACAAACAATTCTGGAAAAGTACATCCTCCTCCCCCCCCTGCTTCCTTCTCTATTATACCTACCCAGCTACTGGGCAGGCTAGTCTTTACATTTTCACACACATGATCCACCAACTCCCCTCTCACATCCTCATCATATTCGGCCACATACTCATATACCCCTTCGTTTGGCATAAACCCCGGTACAACTTCATACGCTATATCCTTCACCTGTCTTACCCCAGCCCCCATAAACACTTCATTATAAAACATCCTATTACCTTTATTTATTTTTGTATTAAAAAAAAGAGGTTGATTTAACACCAGATTGCTCGTGTCACATTTGTATTCCAGAAACGGAACGAACTCCGTCCATGCTGCAAACATTTCTTGATAAAACATTGGCATTCTAGAATACATCCTCTTCTTCACACACATCAACAACCCATTATCCCCACACCCCCCACACATGGAAATAAAATGCTTAAAAAAACATTTCCACCCATATTCCACCTTGTCATATAAATATTTCTTCACTAATTTTATTCGGAAAGCCTTTCTTTTACTTTCTAAATCCACCAATTTTAACCCTCCCTCCTCATACCCCGCTATCAGTGTATTATGTGCAATCAACACACTTTTCCCCCTCCACAAAAACTTCCCCACAGCACTCTTCACCTCCTTTAACACCCATTCTGGCAAATCAATCGCCCCCATGACATATATTAGCTTTGACATTAATAGGGCATTTACCACAATTACCCTCCCTCTTAATTTTAAATCCCTAAATCTCCAAAAATTCAGTGTTTTTTTGAATTTATTTAACACCCCTGTCCATGTCATATCCCTCGCTACACTACTATTTGACCCTACAAATACCCCCAGAACCCTGATATGCTGCTCTGCTATTTTAAAAGGAAAATTCCCTTTATTTACCTCCCCAATGTACATTATCTCAGACTTTCCCATATTCACTTTCGCCCCCGAAGCTTCCCCATATACTTTTACATGCTTCATAATCCTCCCTATGCTATCTGTATCCCTAACGGTAAAGGTGGTGTCATCTGCATATTGGTGGATAAGGCTTTTTCCTTGGAATGGTATTTCCACTGCTTTTAATTTGACATCTGCCTTCACCAGGCATGCCAACGGCTCTGCCGAGATGGCATACAGCAGAGCTGAAAGAGGACAGCCCTGCCTCACTGACCTCTCCAACGGAAAGCAGTCAGTTAGGCTCCCATTTACCTTGACACAACTCTTCGCTTTACTATACAATAACTTCACCCAGTTCACCATCCTATGCCCAAAATTAAAGCTCTCCATTGTTGAGAATAAAAAATTGTGCTCCACCCTATCAAAAGCCTTATTTAAATCTAAGCTAAGCATAATCCCCCCCTCCTCACTATTCCCCATACTATCCACTACATCCCTTACTGTGCAGATTGTGTCAACTATATCCCTGCCCGGGACGCTGTAGGCTTGTGTTGGTGATATTATTGTCCCCATGACCCTCTTCATCCTATTTGAAAGTACCTTGGTTAGGATTTTATAGTCGCTTGTTAGCAAAGTTATAGGCCTGTAATTGTCTAAACTTACTTTATCCCCCTTGTCTTTATATAAAATGGTTAAAATCCCAGTAGCCATTGAATCCGGCACCTCCTGCCCCTCTTCCATCCCATTAAAAACCCTCAACAATATCGGCGCCAATATCTCTACAAAGGTCTTGTAAAATTCATTGGTCAGACCATCTATCCCCGGGCTTTTATTTGATTGCATTTGTTTGATAGCTGTTACTATCTCTTCCAACAAAATCCCATTGTCACACATCTTTTTTTCCTCCTCTGCTATCTTGGCCTCTACATGCCCCAGCACCTCCCTCACTCTCTCCTGATCACTGCCCTGTTTTTGAAAAAGTTTTTTATAATAATCCTCTACCACCCCTAACAGACCCACATAATCTCCCACCTTCTCCCCCTTCTCATTTTCTAACTCCCTAATATAGTTTCTTTCCTGTCTCTTCTTCTCCAACCCCAGAAAGAAGGAAGTGCTCTTTTCTCCCTCCAGCGCATACTTTGCTCTGCTCCTCACCATGGCTCCCTCACATTTCCTCTTAACACACTGACCCAATTCCCCCTCAATTTTCAAATATTCAGCTACATCATGATTTGGATTTTTCTCGCATAATTTAAATTCTGTTTCCAATCGTTCTTGCAATTCCCTCCCCTCTTGTTTCTGCAAAAAACTCCTTTGCCGTGCATATCTCACACACACTGTCCGTATTTTTCTTTTCACATTCTCCCACCATTTACAAATATCAGTTTCCATCAATGGATCTTCCAATTCCCTCACAATACATCCCCCCACCCTACACTGCAACAACTCCTCCCTTAGCATGCTAGAATTTAAGCACCACACCCCTCCCCCTCTTTCCTCCCTTCCCACCCCCATATTCACTTTGAGCACTGCATGGTCACTCAGACCAGTAAAATTATAATCTACCCTGTTAATACACCCCAAAATATCATTCTTAACTAAACACAAATCAATTCTACTCCATTTCATTTCTCCCATCACCACCTGTCTTCTAGAGCTCTGTTGTGCATTTGCATTCCCTGCCCTCCAACAATCAACCAAAAGATTTTCCTCTATTAAATCAAACAAAACATTCCTAGACATATCTTGCCTAAAACATGAAGTGTCTAGCCTTGTACAGTGTACATTAAAGTCTCCAATAACTAAACATTTCCCCTGACATAATGGTTTTAATTTAACAAAAAAATCCTTCCTCTCCCTCTTATTATTTGGTGCATATATATTAAATAATTGGTACATTTCATTATTATGCTCAAACTCTACCCCAAGGAGTCTCCCACCACCGTCATTATAAATACTCTTCATTTTAGTCACATTCCTGGCCAGAATTGCCACTCCACAAGCTCTCTCAGTCCCATGATTCACAAAGATCTTCTCCGACCAGTACTTTTTCACATGTATCATGCTGTCCACCGTCCAATTTGTCTCTTGTACACATAATATGTCCGCCTTTACTGATAGCATCATCATCTGCATTTTTAAGTCCTTTCTTAATCCATTTGCATTAAATGATGCTATCAGCATGAATAGATAGAGAAGAAAAGCAATGCACCCCATCATTTTGTTGGCTCACCTTTCTTCTTCCTTCTGTCTTTCTCTCCTTCTCCTCCTCCCTCCTCAGCAAGGGGGCGCTTTCCCAACGAAGTGGTAGGTTGTCTCCCAGCAGCTCCTCCTGTCTCCATCTCCACCGCATCCTCCCTCGGCGTCCCTCGGGCCGAGCCTGTCACCACTGGGGTCCCACCTGTCCCAAAGACCAGGCCTCCGGAGACAGCGACCCGCACACCCGACCCACCGGAGTCTTCGCCCTGGGACGGGGTAGGCGCCTTGCCGACCCCCACTCCGCCCGTCTGCGAATCCTCCTGCGTCTGGCCGTCCTCCACTCCACTAACATCGTCATAGGTGTCCCCCATCTGGTCCGCTCCCGTCATCCTTGGGTCTTCCTCACCCTTTCCGCCCTCCTCCGCATCACTGCTCTCCAGGTCTGGCATGTCCCCCTCTCCGTCTGCCTCTGGTGCTGCTTCACTTTCCTGGCCGGTCTGATCGCCCTCCTCCTCCTCCGCCTCCGGTGCTGCTTCATTTTCCTGCCCGGTCTGCTCGCCCTCCTCCTCCGCTCCGCATTTGCAGTCCCTCGGTTGTCTCCAGCAGCCCTTGCACATGGTGAGGGGACATTCCCGTTTATAATGCCCCTGCTCGCAGCAATTGTGGCATATGAATTCTGGACACTCGCGGATCACATGCCCCTCCTTGATGCACAAACGACATACCCTCTTTTGCCTGTCATGGATGACACGGAAATATTCCGTGCCCTCCAGCGTCGAAAATTTCGTCGTGTATGGCAGGGACCGGACCTCCTCGGTGAACTCCACCTTGCAGAATCTGGTCCCGTCCACTATCTCAGTCCCCGGCCACTTCCTCCTCTTAATTGGGGAAACCGCGTTTACCCTCCATAGGTGTAGTTTATCCAGAATGTCACTGTCCTCTATATAGACTGGTAAGTTCATGAATGATACAACTAGTTCGTTTTTGTTCATGTCTCTTGCCAGTATTCTACTATTTTTGATTTTGAACCCATCTATCAACTTCTCCTTTCCCTTCAAATGGCTCATTGTCACTTCATATTTGCCGGGTGACTTGTATCGACAGCCGATTACAGTCCCACATACTGCCTTTATCCCACGCAATAACTCCATCATTGTTATTTTATCCTCCCCGACAATCTCCACTCCTACCGTCAGCTCTTTCCCGTACATTGTTGTTTTCCCGTTTATGCCATCATCACTTGTCGTTGTCTTATCCGTTCCGTGTTCATTATCCATTATCAGTCAGGAAAAAAAACGATTTACGTCCCCCAACCAGCACTAAGCTGTCGGGGGAACGCACTCCAAAACGAAACCGAAATTAAATTGAAAGAAACTACTACGCATAAACAGAAAACAAAGATTTAAACAAGCAAAACGTTTTCAGTCTCAACCAGCAGTCCTCTGAGCTCTGGCAATCACACCTGCTCCCACTCACACTGATTGAATCCAGCGCCTTAGACCGCTCGGCCACACTACCCCTTCGTCCCAGCAGAAGAATGTCAAACTTCTTTCTGGCTTTAAGGATCTGATGAGAAAAGGGACGAGGCCAATAGCCTAGCAAGACGAGGGAGCTGAGTTTTTAAGCTGGAGAAGAATACTAAATTCTATTGATGGAGATCACAGTGCTATTAGTTATATAATGCATAGCTTGTATTGGGACAGCTTCTCTAAAGATGGCAGCGGTGGGATTCGAACCCACGCCTCCAGAGAGACTGGAGCCTAAATCCAGCGCCTTAGACCGCTCGGCCACGCTACCTGACTCTAGGCCGTTTTAAGCTGAGCCTGCCACTCTCCCTTTTAATGGAATTTAATGGAGTCGAGAAAAGAGTTTGGAGATTTGGAACAAGGTCAGAATGAGATGGTATTCTGTCCTCTTTCGCTGTGGAGCCATCCTAGCTTCTCATCTTTGAAAATATGGCAGTTGTGGGATTTGAACCCACGCCTCCGGAGAGACGGGAGCCTTAATCCAGCGCCTTAGACCGCTCGGCCACACTACCCCTTAGTCCCAGCAGAAGATAGTCAAAGTTCTTTCTGCCTTAAAGGATCTGATGAGAAAAGGGACTAGGCCAATAGCCTTGCAAGACGAGGGAGATGAGTTTTTAAGCTGGAGAAGAATACTAAATTCTATTGATGGAGATCACAGTGCTATTAGTTATATAAAGCATAGCTTGTATTGGGACAGCTTCTCTAAAGTTGGCAGCGGTGGGATTCGAACCCACGCCTCCAGAGAGACTGGAGCCTTAATCCAGCGCCTTAGACCGCTCGGCCACACTACCTGACTGTAGGCCTTTTTAAGCTGAGCCTGCCACTCTCCCTTTTAATGGACTTTAATGGAGTCGAGAAAAGAGTTTGGAGATTTAGAACAAGGTCAGAATGAGCGGTGGGATTTGAACCCACGCCTCCAAAGAGACTGGAGCCTTAATCCAGCGCCTTAGACCGCTGGGCCACACTACCCCTTTGTCCCAGCAGAAGAATGTCAAACTTCTTTCTGGCTTTAAGGATCTGATGAGAAAAGGGACTAGGCCAATAGCCTAGCAAGACGAGGGAGCTGAGTTTTTAAGCTGGAGAAGAATACTAAATTCTATTGGTGGAGATCACAGTGCTATTAGTTATATAAAGCATAGCTTGTATTGGGACAGCTTCTCTAAAGTTGGCAGCGGTGGGACTCGAACCCACGCCTCCAGAGAGACTGGAGCCTTAATCCAGCGCCTTAGACCGCTCGGCCACGCTACCTGACTGTAGGCCTTTTTAAGCTGAGCCTGCCACTCTCCCTTTTAATGGACTTTAATGGAGTCGAGAAAAGAGTTTGGAGATTTGGAACAAGGTCAGAATGAGCGGTGGGATTTGAACCCATGCCTCCAGAGAGACTGGAGGCTTAATCCAGCGCCTTAGACCGCTCGGCCACGCTACCTGACTGTAGGCCGTTTTAAGCTGAGCCTGCCACTCTCCCTTTTAATGGAATTTAATGGAGTCGAGAAAAGAGTTTGGAGATTTGGAACAAGGTCAGAATGAGATGGTATTCAGTCCTCTTTCGCTGTGGCGCCATCCTAGCTTCTCATCTTTGAAAATATGGCAGTGGTGGGATTTGAACACACGCCTCCGGAGAGACTGGAGCCTTAATACAGCGCCTTAGACCGCTCGGCCACACTACCCCTTTGTCCCAGCAGAAGAATGTCAAACTTATTTTTGGCTTTAAGGATCTGATGAGAAAAGTGACTAGGCCAATAGCCTAGCAAGACGAGGGAGCTGAGTTTTTAAGCTGGAGAAGAATACTAAATTCTATTGATGGAGATCACAGTGCTATTAGTTATATAATGCATAGCTTGTATTGGGACAGCTTCTCTAAAGATGGCAGCGGTGGGATTCGAACCCACGCCTCCAGAGAGACTGGAGCCTAAATCCAGCGCCTTAGACCGCTCGGCCACGCTACCTGACTGTAGGCCGTTTTAAGCTGAGCCTGCCACTCTCCCTTTTAATGGAATTTAACGGAGTCGAGAAAAGAGTTTGGAGATTTGGAACAAGGTCAGAAAAAGATGGTATTCTGTCCTCTTTCGCTGTGGAGCCATCCTAGCTTCTCATCTTTGAAAATATGGCAGTGGTGGGATTTGAACCCACGCCTCCGGAGAGACTGGAGCCTTAATCCAGCGCCTTAGACCGCTCGGCCACACTACCCCTTCGTCCCAGCAGAAGAATGTCAAACTTATTTTTGGCTTTAAGGATCTGATGAGAAAAGTGACTAGGCCAATAGCCTAGCAAGACGAGGGAGCTGAGTTTTTAAGCTGGAGAAGAATACTAAATTCTATTGATGGAGATCACAGTGCTATTAGTTATATAATGCATAGCTTGTATTGGGACAGCTTCTCTAAAGATGGCAGCGGTGGGATTCGAACCGACGCCTCCAGAGAGACTGGAGCCTAAATCCAGCGCCTTAGACCGTTCGGCCACGCTACCTGACTGTAGGCCGTTTTAAGCTGAGCCTGCCACTCTCCCTTTTAATGGAATTTAACGGAGTCGAGAAAAGAGTTTGGAGATTTGGAACAAGGTCAGAATGAGATGGTATTCTGTCCTCTTTCGCTGTGGAGCCATCCTAGCTTCTCATCTTTGAAAATATGGCAGTGGTGGGATTTGAACCCACGCCTCCGGAGAGACTGGAGCCTTAATCCAGCGCCTTAGACCGCTCGGCCACACTACCCCTTAGTCCCAGCAGAAGAATGTCAAACTTCTTTCTGGCTTTAAGGATCTGATGAGAAAAGTGACTAGGCCAATAGCCTAGCAAGACGAGGGAGCTGAGTTTTTAAGAAATGAATGAATGAATGAATGAATGGTCTTTATTGTCATTGCTACAGTACAGGTACCAAACAACGAAATTTAGGAGGGGTGGCTCCCCTGGTGTTAGGAAAGATTATTATTTTATTTTTTTTAAATCACAAGAAGGGAAGGAGCTGGTTTACATAAATAAAGGCTATGTACACTATCCACTGTACTATACTGTACAGATAGACGACTAGGGTTGTCATATTGCACAATAGTGTTATTGCACATTTATTTAAAGTGTCGCAGTTTGCAGGCTTGAAATGTACATATTTGTGCCTCAGCACTACACCTGATTTTTTCAGTCCAGCAGCTGCCATCAATCCGTCCAGACTGTCCAGGGCCCAGAACCTAGGTCTTTGCTGTGTTCAGGGCCTGGACGGCCCTGTGGTAGAAGCTGTGGTCCCAGCAGAAGAATGTCAAACTTCTTTCTGGCTTTAAGGATCTGATGAGAAAAGCAGAGGGAGCTGACTAGGCCAATTAAGCTGGAGAAGAATACTAAATTCTGTTGATGGAGATCACAGTGCTATTAGTTATATAATGCATAGCTTGTATTGGGACAGCTTCTCTAAAGATGGCAGCGGTGGGATTCGAACCCACGCCTCCAGAGAGACTGGAGCCTAAATCCAGCGCCTTAGACCGCTCGGCCACGCTACCTGACTGTAGGCCTTTTTAAGCTGAACCTGCCACTCTCCCTTTTAATGGACTTTAATGGAGTCGAGAAAAGAGTTTGGAGATTTGGAACAAGGTCAGAATGAGCGGTGGGATTTCAACCCACGCCTCCGGAGAGACTGGAGCCTTAATCCAGCGCCTTAGACCGCTCGGCCACACTACCCCTTCGTCCCAGCAGAAGAATGTCAAACTTCTTTCTGGCTTTTAGGATCTGATGAGAAAAGGGACTAGGCCTATAATAGCCTAGCAAGACGAGGGAGATGAGTTTTTAAGCTGGAGAAGAATACTAAATTCTATTGATGGAGATCACAGTGGTATTAGTTATATAAAGCATAGCTTGTATTGGGACAGCTTCTCTAAAGATGGCAGCGGTGGGATTTGAACCCACGCCTCCAGAGAGACTGGAGCCTTAATCCAGCGCCTTAGACCGCTCGGCCACACTACCCCTCTGTCCCAGCAGAAGAATGTCAAACTTCTTTCTGGCTTTAAGGATCTGATGAGGAAAGGGACTAGGCAAATAGCCTAGCAAGACGAGGGAGATGAGTTTTTAAGCTGGAGAAGAATACTAAATTCTATTGATGGAGATCACAGTGGTATTAGTTATATAAAGCATAGCTTGTATTGGGACAGCTTCTCTAAAGATGGCAGCGGTGGGATTTGAACCCACGCCTCCAGAGAGACTGGAGCCTAAATCCAGCGCCTTTTTTTAATTTTATTTTTTATTATAAAAATATCAAAGTATATTCATTTACATATCATAATGAAACAAGACATACATACAAGGATACATACAATCCTTCATACTCACTTCAATTCAAAGCAACCAGGCTTGGGTTTCAAATTTAGAAAAACATATTGTGACGGCCCTGGCCCCATATTGTGTCCTGGCCTGTAATAAACATCTGTTTCCCTGTCTGCAGAGAGTACTCCTGCTGGACAGGGTTACTAATCAGTAGAATGCTGGTCAGCTGGTGGACAGCTGATTGTGCCCCACCTGGTTCCAGGATCCAGGGCATAAAAGATCTATGCAGGCCTCAGTATTGAGGCCCCCTTCTAGGCACCATTATTCTTTATTCTATTTTGTTTGTTCCTTGTTTCACACCATGCAACACTCACCTCACCACTTTCCACTACACTCACATTACACCACTGATTTACTGACTACCACACCTCATCTTATTATTGTTATATAGGCCTCATTTAGTTTACAATAAACATTTTCTTATCATTACTTTAAGATCGTGTGTGTGTCTCCCGTTTTTGTCATGGTCATGAGCCTGGCCGTGACAAATTGGGGGCTCCATCCGTTTTCGTTTTTCTTGCATTATTTTGATCACCTTTTGGTAAGTAAATATTGCTTTTTTTCTATTGAATTCTACCCGGTCGTTTGACTTTTTTTGCTTAATTGATAGTTAAAACATTGTGGTTCATTACTTGTGGTGCGACTCCCATGGCTTGTTGCCTTGATTGACAGGGGGTGCCTTGTTAAGTTAATAGGCGCGTGTCTCTGTTAGTAGCCTAGGCAGAGATTTTGGTGAATGAACTGCAAACTGGTGTCGTAGTCGATTCCCCACCAGTTCAAAATTATCGCCTGCGGGTGTTTTTTTTGAAAGCCTTGAGTGGCATATTAAGCATTTTGGAGACACACTTATCGCATTTTTGTATATAGCCTATTGTTAATTGATCTGCGCGATCGTTTTGTTTGTAATGGTGCTTAGATAGGTTTTTTTCTATTGGGGCAAGAGGGTGTATACAATTGGCTGTCAGTTGCGCACATGTAGGCTACGGGGCTGCCCTGGTAGGCTTACGGTCTCTCTCCTTTGAGTCTGGCTGAGCGTTTTTCTGTAGTGTTGCGGTACGGCGGCTAGAGCAATTGTCTCGGGGACACATTCTTAGCTGTCAGGTGGGCGACCAGCTTGCTGGGGGTCTAACCGGGCTGACGAGTTAGTGTTTAAAGATCCTCCCGTTACGCATGAAGACTAGGGTTGAGCTTACTCAGTCAGGTCCTGGGGTAGGCAGTCAGATAGGGGCATGCTCCGTTGCGAGGTTGTCAATTTCCTCTGATGCGCGCTGAGTTGTCAGTGTATACGTCATCTTGGGTCCATAGGCCTACATTGTCCTGTACTTAATATTGTGATTTAAAAAAATAAAATAAAAATGTCTGGAATAGAGGGGTTTATAGCAGCTCCATCCCATGACTTATTGTACCGTTTTACTAAAGCTCAATTGTTATTGGTTGCAAAACATTATGATGTAGCGGTGGTAGAACAAAAGAAACATGAGCTTAGGGCATGTTTAGAGTCGAAACTGGCCACAGCCTGTCAAGGGTTTACCTTCGCCTGTTGCTAAGCACCCTTTTACATTTGACCAGGAAAAATAATTGCTCAAACTGAGATTAGACCAGGAATTTGCACTTGAGAAAATGAAATGTGAAATCCAAATGCAAACTGTGGAGTTAGAGAGACATAGGTTGAATTTGATTGAAGACGGTAAAATCAGTAGTGAAGTCTTAAGTAGTGGGGGTTCTTTTGCTGATATAGCAGGAAACTTGAAACTTTTACCTAAATTTAATGAAAGGGATCCTGACTTGTTTTTTTCGTTGTTTGAGCGCGTCGCTGACACTCGTGGTTGGCCAGATGCTGAACGCAGCCCTTGCACATGGTGAGGGGACATTCCCGTTTATAATGCCCCTGCTCGCAGCAATTGTGGCATATGAATTCTGGACACTCCCGGATCACATGCCCCTCCTTGATGCACAGACGACACACCCTCTTTTGCCTGTCATGGATAACACGGAAATATTCCGTGCCCTCCAGCGTCGAAAATGTCGTCGTGTATGGCAGGGACTGGACCTGATCAGTAGGGGTGCAACGGTTCAGTTGGCCCACGGTTCGGTACGGTTCGGTATTTTGGGTCACGGTTTTCGGTACGGTTCGGTTCAGAAACAAACGTTCCAGACCAACTCGACCTCTGACCAAAGGCCGCGTTCGAGGCATTCACGTGGACGCTCCGGCGCTCTCAGAGCTAATTTACGAACGCGGCCAAATTGATCTTCTCGCCATAAAGCTTAAGCGTACAGTGGGCTTCCTGTATAGATTTAAATCTTGCTTTTCCTTGGCTTCCAGAAAACGTCTTGTCTCCGCCCTTTTCCTTTCACAATTGGATTATGGTGATACAGTATATAGGTTTGCTTCTCTGTCCACTTTATCCAAGCTAGACCCCCTGTATCATTCGGTTCTAAGATACATCACCAATAGTGCCTTCAGGACCCATCACTGTACACTGTATAGTCTGGTTGGATGGCCATCTCTTTCTGTCAGAAGGCTCCAACACTGGTACACTCTTGTGTTTAAAATCATCTCTGGCTTCTTACCGAATTATCTGGGCCTGAAGTTCATCCCTATACCGAGTGGCTCGGGTCTCAGGTCTCGTAGATGGCTACAATACAAGGTGCCACTTATCATGAACAATGTTGGAAGGGCAAGCTTGTCTTATTATGGCCCTTGGTCTTGGAATGACCTACAGACTACTTTTAAATTAGAGGCCCTTATTTCCATAAGTATCTTCAAGCGTAGATTAAAGGATGTGGTCACCGCTCGCTGTACCTGCTTTGGTTAGACTTCTCAATGTTTTAATCACCTTGTAAATACCCCTACCATTGTTTGTCTATTGTATTGTTGCCACTGTCTTATGTCCTGTCTTGTTATCTGAACAGTTTTTTTAAGCTACTATTTTGACCCTGTCTTGGCCAGGTCTCTCTTGTAAAAGAGGTTTTAATCTCAATGTGACTTCCTGGTAAAATAAAGGTAAAAAAAAAAAAAAAAAAAAAAACGGAAACCGAAAACCGTCACGGTTCACTAGTGAATTGAGCCGTGGAACGCAAACCGTACCGTCCGTAAAAAAACCGAGAACCGTTGCACCCCTACTGATCAGTGAACTCCACCTTGCAGAATCTGGTCCCGTCCACTATCTCAGTCCCCGGCCACATCCTCCTCTTAATTGGGGAAACCTCGTTTACCCTCCATAGGTGTAGTTTATCCAGAATGTCACTGTCCTCTATATAGACTGGTAAGTTCATGAATGATACGACTAGTTCATTTTTGTTCATGTCTCTTGCCATTATTCTACTGTTTTTGATTTTGAACCCATCTATCAGCTTCTCCTTTCCCTTCAAATGGCTCATTGTCACTTCATATTTTCCGGGTGACTTGTATCGACAGCCGACTACAGTCCCACAAACTGCCTTTATCCCACGCAATAACTCCATCATTGTTACTTTATCCTCCCCGACAATCTCCACTCCTACCGTCAGATCTTTTCCGTACATTGTTGTTTTCCCGTTTATGCCATCATCACTTGTCGTTGTCTTATCCGTTCCATGTTCATTATCCATTATCAGTCAAGAAAAAAGCGATATACGTCCCCCAACCAGCACTAAGCTGTCGGGGGAACGCACTCCAAAACGAAACCGAAATTAAATTGAAAAAAACAAATACGCATAAACAGAAAACAAAGATTTAAACAAGCAAAACGTTTTCACTCTCAAACAGCAGTCCTCTGAGCTCAGGCAATCACACCTGCTCCCACTCACACTGATTGAATCCAGCGCCTTAGACCGCTCGGCCACACTACCCCTTAGTACCAGCAGAAGATAGTCAAACCTCTTTCTGGCTTTAAGGATCTGATGAGAAAAGGGACGAGGCCAATAGCCTAGCAAGACGAGGGAGCTGAGTTTTTAAGCTGGAGAAGAATACTAAATTCTATTGATGGAGATCACAGTGCTATTAGTTATATAATGCATAGCTTGTATTGGGACAGCTTCTCTAAAGATGGCAGCGGTGGGATTTGAACCCACGCCTCCAGAGAGACTGGAGCCTAAATCCAGCGCCTTAGGGCCAATCCCAATTCACCCCTATGACTTCGTTTTCACCCCTATGGCTTGATTTGCGCGTTCACGTTTAGGGGGAGGGCTGTCCCAATTCATATTTCATCGAGCCATGGCTTCATTTCGAGGGCTAACTATGACTTCGTTTCGAGCGATTCCAGGACCAGACTAGCTTCGAAGCCATAGGGGTACGCTACCCCTTGATTCCAGGATGCATTGCGAATCATCTACAGAAATCTTATGTCGCTCTATTCAATGCGGAAATGTCATTTTACTTTCTCTGTAATTACTTATTAATAAAGATTTAACAAATTATGATAACCATCTTATTATCTTAGTTTAATGTCATTACAATGCATTATAGACCTTTTATTTATAACAAGCATAACCAAAGAATCGCTTTTATGTCGGTGCTGTGTCTAACGTTACAGTAACGCAAAGCTGCATGCCAGTCGAGCATTTCAGAGATGTACAATCATAAATCAATTATTACCTGTGGCGTTTGACAGCGGATGATGGTACACATATGTAAAGTTATCTATCAAACGTTAGTTTAATGTCATTACAATGCATTACAATGCATTCCTCCCATGAGGAAAAGTGCTCCCATCACCACTAAGACTGTCAGAACCTGGCCAGCAGGGTCCGCTCCACTGCAGATCTGCCTGAATGACACCTCATGGCAGGAATATGAGCATGAGGACCTGGAACAGTTCACGTCGTCGGTTCTGAACCACATAGTGAACAGCACCAACTCAGTCACCGTGGACAAACGGGTCCGGGTCTACCCCAACACGAAGCCATGGATGACTGGGAAGGTCCAAAAACGGATCAATGAGAGGGACAACGCCTTCGCAGGGAAGGGCACACTGCTGTACAGCACCACCAGGGCTAACCTAAAGCGCGGCATCCGGGAGACCAAGGCAGACCACAGAGAGAAGATTGAGGAATGCTTCCTGAGCAACGACTCCAGGCGGGTGTGGCAGGGGGTTCAGCACATGACAAACTTCAGAGCCAATAGGCTCACAGCCGCAGAGGACGACCCCCTGCTGGCGGAAAAGCTGAACTCCTTCTACGCCCGGTTCGACGAGGGGCGAACGGAGGTAACCACAACACAAACACCACTCTCTCCAGCTCTCAGCAGCCTCACCCTCACAGAGCATGAAGTGAGACGCGTGCTGAAGGCGGTGGACCCCAGGAAAGCCTCAGGGCCGGATGGCGTCCTGGGACGGGTGCTGAGGGACTGCGCCGACCAGCTGGCCGGGGTTTTCACCAACATCTTCAACCAGTCCCTGTCCCAGGCCACCATCCCACCCTGCCTGAAAACCTCAACTATCATCCCAGTCCCGAAGAAAAGCACGGTGAGCTGCCTAAACGACTACCGCCCGGTGGCACTCACACCAATCATCATGAAGTGCTTCATGAAACTAGTCCGGGCCCACATAGTCACACGCCTCCCGCCCAACCTGGATCCATACCAGTTCGCCTACAGAGCCCACAGGTCCACAGAGGACGCCATCGCGACGACTCTCCACTCCACTCTATCCCACCTGGAGAGGGGAAACAGCTACGCGAGACTGCTCTTTGTGGACTTCAGCTCTGCCTTCAACACCATCCTTCCAGACAGGCTAGTGACCAAACTACTAGACCTGGGACTATCACACTCTATATGTGCATGGATCAAGGACTTCCTGTCAAACCGCCCCCAGAGGGTGCGGGTGGGCTCCCACACCTCCACAGCCCTCAGACTCAGCACTGGGTCCCCCCAGGGCTGCGTGCTAAGCCCCATCCTCTACAACCTCTACACCTACGACTTCACCCCCGTCCACCCCAGAAACTCTGCCTCTCTTGGACTACGGTGATGTCTTGTACATGAATGCCTCTGCTACCTCTCTTCAACATCTGGATGCAGTTTACCATGGCGCGTTAAGATTCATTACAGGCTGTAAACCCCTTATACATCACTGTGTGCTATACTCCCTGGTTAACTGGTCATCTCTCTCTATCCGCCGAACCCTTCACTGGTATACTTTCATTTACAAATCCATCCTTGGTCTGCTCCCCTCCTACCTTTCTAACCACCTGTCACGCAAGCAATCTGTCTACGGCCTTCGCACACAGGACATCATCACATACTCCATCCCCTTGGTCCGGACCATGAAAGGCAAAAGGGCGTTCTCATTTGCAGCCCCTTCCTCTTGGAATTCATTACAGCAGAGTCTGAAACTGTCTCAGCTGATCCCTCTCTCCAGTTTCAAGCTCTTGCTGAGAGGCATACAGTGCGAGTCCATGATCTGTTCTTGCTATTAAGTTGACCCTCCCTTTTGCCCATTACTGACTCCTCCCTGTCCCTAGATCTTTAACTGTCTAGTTTTAGGTTTTTGTAGTTTTAGCTTAGTTTTAGATTATCTTAGACTGTTTTAGACTAGTTTTTGTTTTAGACTGTGTAGTTTTAGTCTATATTGACGGAAAGTTTAGTTTATCTTAGACTATTTTAGACTAGTTTTAGTTTTAGACAATGTAGTTTTTAGTTTAGTTTTAGACTATGTAGGCCAGGTTTTTGTATTGTATTTGTTTGTGGTGGATGTTGTATGCCTGAACAGGTCACACTTGAAAATGAGCCCTTGGGGCTCAATGTGTTTCTTACCTGTATAAATAAAGAATAAATAAATAAATAAAACTCCATCGTAAAGTTTGCAGACGACACCACCGTGGCGGGCTGCATCTCGGGGGGGGACGAGGCGGCGTACAGGGATGAGGTAGAGCAGCTGAGCAAGCTGTGCAAGGTTAACAACCTGCTGCTGAACCAGTCAAAGACCCAGGAAATCATCGTGGACTTCAGGAGGAAAAAATCGGAGGTCCAGCCCCTGCTCATCGACGGAGGGAGCGTGGAGAGAGTCTCAACCCTCCGATTCCTGGGGGTGCACATACAGGATGACCTGTCCTGGAAGAACAACACAGCAGCCATCATCAAGAAGGCACAACAGCGGCTCTTCTTCCTGAGAGTCCTCAGGAAAGACCACATCGGACAGGAGATGCTGGTGGCCTTCTACCGCTGCGCAGTGGAGAGCATCCTCACCTACTGCATCTGCAACTGGTTCTCCAGCTGCACAGCCGCAGAGAGGAATGCGCTACAGAGAGTCGTGGGATCGGCCCAGAAGATCACCGGCGCCCCCCTCCCCTCTCTGGAAGAGCTGTACAACACACGCTGCCTCAGGAAGGCCTCCAAGATCTCCAGAGACCCATCCCACCCTGGGTACGAACACTTTGCTCGGCTGCCCTCGAACAGGCGGTTCAGGACCATGTTCGCAAGGACAAACAGACTGAAGCTCAGCTTCTACCCCAGGGCCATTCAGGCCCTGAACACAGCAAAGACCTAGGTTCTGGGCCCTGGACAGTCTGGACGGATTGATGGCAGCTGCTGGATTGAAATCAGGTGTAGTGCTGAGGCACAAATGTGTACATTTCAAGCCTGCAAACTGCGACACTTTAAATGAATGTGCAATAACACTATGTGCAATATGACAACCCTAGGGTACATAAGGTTCAGAGAATAGGAAATGTTAGAATAGGTATAGCATAGCATAGAGTACAGCACAGGGTTTTATTTGTATAGTATAGTATAGTGGATAGTGTACATAGCCTTTATTTATGTAAACCAGCTCCTTTCCCTTGTTTTTTTAGTTTTTTTCTTTCCTAGCACCAGGGGAGCCCCCCCTCCCAAATTTCGTTGTTTGGTACCTGTACTATATCAATGACAATAAAGACCATTCATTCATTCATTGGCCGGGAATCGAACCCGGGTCAACTGCTTGGAAGGCAGCTATGCTCACCACTATACCACCAATGCTTTTCCCGATATCATATGGTATGATCATGGAGGACCATCACGTTCATGTAACGATCGAGGACTCACCCCTTCAAAATGTGGCGGCGTCCTAGCTGTCACTTTAATTTCATGAGTTGCATTACTCAAATCTCAAATCTTTCCCCAAATGGAGGCGCTTTGGCTCAATGCTTCAACACATGCTGTCGGCAGGTCGCTGCAGAATTCCAAGGTCAAAAAGCATTTCATCACATCCTGGATTGAAGGATCTGGTGGGAGGAGCCAACGACTTACCCGATTGGGAATCCATCCTGGGCCGCAGTGGTGAGTGTGGTGTTTGTCCTTTGCTAGATAATGTTCCAAGTGTCCTGACTCAGCACAGACATGATTGTCAACATTTTACTCTGTGTCCCAAAAAGCCCTACAGCTCAAGGTTGGCGATGTAGCTCAGTGGTAAAGTGCATGTCTGAGGTCCATGATTCAATCCCCTGCATCTCCAAGAAGTTCTTAGATGATGGCTACATTTTGAGCAAAGGCTACTGCTTCTGTATCCAACAGTGACCCTCTAAGTTGGAAATGTGAAGACCTGGCAGAATTCCTGTCACCCTTCGATAGCTCAGTTGGTAGAGCGGAGGACTGTAGGTTCAACAGCAGCAATCCTTAGGTCGCTGGTTCAAATCCGGCTCGAAGGAGGCCGCCTTTTTACTTCTGGATGACTTTTAACAACGTGTAGTGTAGGGATGGGAGGTGGAGGGTTGTATCTTGACAAAACGTGTTCCCTGACCGGGAATCGAACCCGGGCCGCGGCGGTGAGAGCGCCGAATCCTAACCACTAGACAACCAGGGACTGGCCATTGTCTTTGATGTTGTCTCGTTTTCTAGATAATCTTTCTGACTCAGGACAGACAAGAGGGTCAACAGCCTACTCTACCATTCTATAGCTTTGTGTCCCAAAAATCCCTGCAACTCAAGGTTGGGGATGTAGCTCAGTGGCTGAGCTTTTTGATAACAGAGGCTGCCGAGCTTCATTTTCAATCGGTGCTGTGGCTTCGGTGCAGGCATTGGCTATGTGGAAAAGGGGAAATAGGTTGCATTGGCCGGGAATCGAACCCGGGTCAACTGCTTGGAAGGCAGCTATGCTCACCACTATACCACCAATGCTTTCAAATGTAAGCGCTTTGGCTCAATGCTTCAACACATGCTGTCGGCAGGTCGCTGCAAAATTCCAAGGTCAAAAAGCATTTCATCACATCCTGGATTGAAGGATCTGGTGGGAGGAGCCAACGACTTACCCGATTGGGAATCCATCCTGGGCCGCAGTGGTGAGTGTGGTGTTTGTCCTTTGCTAGATAATGTTCCAAGTGTCCTGACTCAGCACAGACATGATTGTCAACAGCTTACTCTGTGTCCCAAAAAGCCCTACAGCTCAAGGTTGGCGATGTAGCTCAGTGGTAAAGTGCATGTCTGAGGTCCATGATTCAATCCCCTGCATCTCCAAGAAGTTCTTAGATGATGCCTACATTTTGAGCAAAGGCTACTGCTTCTGTATCCAACAGTGACCCTCTAAGTTGGAAATGTGAAGACCTGGCAGAATTCCTGTCACCCTTCGATAGCTCAGTTGGTAGAGCGGAGGACTGTAGGTTCAACAGCAGCAATCCTTAGGTCGCTGGTTCAAATCCGGCTCGAAGGAGGCCGCCTTTTTACTTCTGGATGACTTTTAACAATGTGTAGTGTAGGGATGGGAGGTGGAGGGTTGTATCTTGACAAAACGTGTTCCCTGACCGGGAATCGAACCCGGGCCGCGGCGGTGAGAGCGCCGAATCCTAACCACTAGACAACCAGGGACTGGCCATTGTCTTTGATGTTGTCTCGTTTTCTAGATAATCTTCCTGACTCAGGACAGACAAGAGGGTCAACAGCCTACTCTACCATTCTATAGCTTTGTGTCCCAAAAATCCCTGCAACTCAAGGTTGGGGATGTAGCTCAGTGGCTGAGCTTTTTGATAACAGAGGCTGCCGAGCTTCATTTTCAATCGGTGCTGTGGCTTCGGTGCAGGCATTGGCTATGTGGAAAAGGGGAAATAGGTTGCATTGGCCTGGAATCGAACCCGGGTCAACTGCTTGGAAGGCAGCTATGCTCACCACTATACCACCAATGCTTTCAAATGTAAGCGCTTTGGCTCAATGCTTCAACACATGCTGTCGGCAGGTCGCTGCAAAATTCCAAGGTCAAAAAGCATTTCATCACATCCTGGATTGAAGGATCTGGTGGGAGGAGCCAACGACTTACCCGATTGGGAATCCATCCTGGGCCGCAGTGGTGAGTGTGGTGTTTGTCCTTTGCTAGATAATGTTCCAAGTGTCCTGACTCAGCACAGACATGATTGTCAACAGCTTACTCTGTGTCCCAAAAAGCCCTACAGCTCAAGGTTGGCGATGTAGCTCAGTGGTAAAGTGCATGTCTGAGGTCCATGATTCAATCCCCTGCATCTCCAAGAAGTTCTTAGATGATGCCTACATTTTGAGCAAAGGCTACTGCTTCTGTATCCAACAGTGACCCTCTAAGTTGGAAATGTGAAGACCTGGCAGAATTCCTGTCACCCTTCGATAGCTCAGTTGGTAGAGCGGAGGACTGTAGGTTCAACAGCAGCAATCCTTAGGTCGCTGGTTCAAATCCGGCTCGAAGGAGGCCGCCTTTTTACTTCTGGATGACTTTTAACAACGTGTAGTGTAGGGATGGGAGGTGGAGGGTTGTATCTTGACAAAACGTGTTCCCTGACCGGGAATCGAACCCAGGCCGCGGCGGTGAGAGCGCCGAATCCTAACCACTAGACAACCAGGGACTGGCCATTGTCTTTGATGTTGTCTCGTTTTCTAGATAATCTTCCTGACTCAGGACAGACAAGAGGGTCAACAGCCTACTCTACCATTCTATAGCTTTGTGTCCCAAAAATCCCTGCAACTCAAGGTTGGGGATGTAGCTCAGTGGCTGAGCTTTTTGATAACAGAGGCTGCCGAGCTTCATTTTCAATCGGTGCTGTGGCTTCGGTGCAGGCATTGGCTATGTGGAAAAGGGGACATAGGTTGCATTGGCCGGGAATCGAACCCGGGTCAACTGCTTGGAAGGCAGCTATGCTCACCACTATACCACCAATGCTTTCAAATGTAAGCGCTTTGGCTCAATGCTTCAACACATGCTGTCAGCAGGTCGCTGCAAAATTCCAAGGTCAAAAAGCATTTCATCACATCCTGGATTGAAGGATCTGGTGGGAGGAGCCAATGACTTACCCGATTGGGAATCCATCCTGGGCCGCAGTGGTGAGTGTGGTGTTTGTCCTTTGCTAGATAATGTTCCAAGTGTCCTGACTCAGCACAGACATGATTGTCAACAGCTTACTCTGTGTCCCAAAAAGCCCTACAGCTCAAGGTTGGCGATGTAGCTCAGTGGTAAAGTGCATGTCTGAGGTCCATGATTCAATCCCCTGCATCTCCAAGAAGTTCTTAGATGATGCCTACATTTTGAGCAAAGGCTACTGCTTCTGTATCCAACAGTGACCCTCTAAGTTGGAAATGTGAAGACCTGGCAGAATTCCTGTCACCCTTCGATAGCTCAGTTGGTAGAGCGGAGGACTGTAGGTTCAACAGCAACAATCCTTAGGTCTCTGGTTCAAATCCGGCTCGAAGGAGGCCGCCTTTTTACTTCTGGATGACTTTTAACAACGTGTAGTGTAGGGATGGGAGGTGGAGGGTTGTATCTTGACAAAACTTGTTCCCTGACCGGGAATCGAACCCAGGCCGCGGCGGTGAGAGCACCGAATCCTAACCACTAGACAACCAGGGACTGGCCATTGTCTTTGATGTTGTCTCCTTTTCTAGATAATCTTCCTGACTCAGGACAGACAAGAGGGTCAACAGCCTACTCTACCATTCTATAGATTTGTGTCCCAAAAATCCCTGCAACTCAAGGTTGGGGATGTAGCTCAGTGGCTGAGCTTTTTGATAACAGAGGCTGCCGAGCTTCATTTTCAATCGGTGCTGTGGCTTCGGTGCAGGCATTGGCTATGTGGAAAAGGGGACATAGGTTGCATTGGCCGGGAATCGAACCCGGGTCAACTGCTTGGAAGGCAGCTATGCTCACCACTATACCACCAATGCTTTCAAATGGAAGTGCTTTGGCTCAATGCTTCAACACATGCTGTCGGCAGGTCGCTGCAGAATTCCAAGGTCAAAAAGCATTTCATCACATCCTGGATTGAAGGATCTGGTGGGAGGAGCCAACGACTTACCCGATTGGGAATCCATCCTCGGCCGCAGTGGTGAGTGTGGTGTTTGTCCTTTGCTAGATAATGTTCCAAGTGTCCTGACTCAGCACAGACATGATTGTCAACAGCTTACTCTGTGTCCCAAAAAGCCCTACAGCTCAAGGTTGGCGATGTAGCTCAGTGGTAAAGTGCATGTCTGAGGTCCATGATTCAATCCCCTGCATCTCCAAGAAGTTCTTAGATGATGGCTACATTTTGAGCAAAGGCTACTGCTTCTGTATCCAACAGTGACCCTCTAAGTTGGAAATGTGAAGACCTGGCAGAATTCCTGTCACCCTTCGATAGCTCAGTTGGTAGAGCGGAGGACTGTAGGTTCAACAGCAGCAATCCTTAGGTCGCTGGTTCAAATCCGGCTCGAAGGAGGCCGCCTTTTTACTTCTGGATGACTTTTAACAACGTGTAGTGTAGGGATGGGAGGTGGAGGGTTGTATCTTGACAAAACTTGTTCCCTGACCGGGAATCGAACCTGGGCCGCGGCGGTGAGAGCGCCGAATCCTAACCACTAGACCACCAGGGACAGGCCCATGTCCTGTGTCTTTGATGTTGTCTCCTTTTCTAGATAATCTTCCTGACTCAGGACAGACAAGAGGGTCAACAGCCTACTCTACCATTCTATAGCTTTGTGTCCCAAAAATCCCTGCAACTCAAGGTTGGGGATGTAGCTCAGTGGCTGAGCTTTTTGATAACAGAGGCTGCCGATCTTCATTTTCAATTGGTGCTGTGGCTTCGGTGCAGGCATTGGCTATGTGGAAAAGGGGACATAGGTTGCATTGGCCGGGAATCGAACCCGGGTCAACTGCTTGGAAGGCAGCTATGCTCACCACTATACCACCAATGCTTTCAAATGGAAGCGCTTTGGCTCAATGCTTCAACACATGCTGTCGGCAGGTCGCTGCAGAATTCCAAGGTCAAAAAGCATTTCATCACATCCTGGATTGAAGGATCTGGTGGGAGGAGCCAACGACTTACCCGATTGGGAATCCATCCTGGGCCGCAGTGGTGAGTGTGGTGTTTGTCCTTTGCTAGATAATGTTCCAAGTGTCCTGACTCAGCACAGACATGATTGTCAACAGCTTACTCTGTGTCCCAAAAAGCCCTACAGCTCAAGGTTGGCGATGTAGCTCAGTGGTAAAGTGCATGTCTGAGGTCCATGATTCAATCCCCTGCATCTCCAAGAAGTTCTTAGATGATGGCTACATTTTGAGCAAAGGCTACTGCTTCTGTATCCAACAGTGACCCTCTAAGTTGGAAATGTGAAGACCTGGCAGAATTCCTGTCACCCTTCGATAGCTCAGTTGGTAGAGCGGAGGACTGTAGGTTCAACAGCAGCAATCCTTAGGTCGCTGGTTCAAATCCGGCTCGAAGGAGGCCGCCTTTTTACTTCTGGATGACTTTTAACAACGTGTAGTGTAGGGATGGGAGGTGGAGGGTTGTATCTTGACAAAACTTGTTCCCTGACCGGGAATCGAACCCGGGCCGCGGCGGTGAGAGCGCCGAATCCTAACCACTAGACAACCAGGGACTGGCCATTGTCTTTGATGTTGTCTCCTTTTCTAGATAATCTTCCTGACTCAGGACAGACAAGAGGGTCAACAGCCTACTCTACCATTCTATAGCTTTGTGTCCCAAAAATCCCTGCAACTCAAGGTTGGGGATGTAGCTCAGTGGCTGAGCTTTTTGATAACAGAGGCTGCCGAGCTTCATTTTCAATCGGTGCAGGCATTGGCTATGTGGAAAAGGGGACATAGGTTGCATTGGCCGGGAATCGAACCCCGGGTCAACTGCTTGGAAGGCAGCTATGCTCACCACTATACCACCAATGCTTTCAAATGGAAGAGCTTTGGCTCAATGCTTCAACACATGCTGTCGGCAGGTCGCTGCAGAATTCCAAGGTCAAAAAGCATTTCATCACATCCTGGATTGAAGGATCTGGTGGGAGGAGCCAACGACTTACCCGATTGGGAATCCATCCTGGGCCGCAGTGGTGAGTGTGGTGTTTGTCCTTTGCTAGATAATGTTCCAAGTGTCCTGACTCAGCACAGACATGATTGTCAACAGCTTACTCTGTGTCCCAAAAAGCCCTACAGCTCAAGGTTGGCGATGTAGCTCAGTGGTAAAGTGCATGTCTGAGGTCCATGATTCAATCCCCTGCATCTCCAAGAAGTTCTTAGATGATGCCTACATTTTGAGCAAAGGCTACTGCTTCTGTATCCAACAGTGACCCTCTAAGTTGGAAATGTGAAGACCTGGCAGAATTCCTGTCACCCTTCGATAGCTCAGTTGGTAGAGCGGAGGACTGTAGGTTCAACAGCAACAATCCTTAGGTCTCTGGTTCAAATCCGGCTCGAAGGAGGCCGCCTTTTTACTTCTGGATGACTTTTAACAACGTGTAGTGTAGGGATGGGAGGTGGAGGGTTGTATCTTGACAAAACTTGTTCCCTGACCGGGAATCGAACCCGGGCCGCGGCGGTGAGAGCACCGAATCCTAACCACTAGACAACCAGGGACTGGCCATTGTCTTTGATGTTGTCTCCTTTTCTAGATAATCTTCCTGACTCAGGACAGACAAGAGGGTCAACAGCCTACTCTACCATTCTATAGCTTTGTGTCCCAAAAATCCCTGCAACTCAAGGTTGGGGATGTAGCTCAGTGGCTGAGCTTTTTGATAACAGAGGCTGCCGAGCTTCATTTTCAATCGGTGCTGTGGCTTCGGTGCAGGCATTGGCTATGTGGAAAAGGGGACATAGGTTGCATTGGCCGGGAATCGAACCCGGGTCAACTGCTTAGAAGGCAGCTATGCTCACCACTATACCACCAATGCTTTCAAATGGAAGTGCTTTGGCTCAATGCTTCAACACATGCTGTCGGCAGGTCGCTGCAGAATTCCAAGGTCAAAAAGCATTTCATCACATCCTGGATTGAAGGATCTGGTGGGAGGAGCCAACGACTTACCCGATTGGGAATCCATCCTCGGCCGCAGTGGTGAGTGTGGTGTTTGTCCTTTGCTAGATAATGTTCCAAGTGTCCTGACTCAGCACAGACATGATTGTCAACAGCTTACTCTGTGTCCCAAAAAGCCCTACAGCTCAAGGTTGGCGATGTAGCTCAGTGGTAAAGTGCATGTCTGAGGTCCATGATTCAATCCCCTGCATCTCCAAGAAGTTCTTAGATGATGGCTACATTTTGAGCAAAGGCTACTGCTTCTGTATCCAACAGTGACCCTCTAAGTTGGAAATGTGAAGACCTGGCAGAATTCCTGTCACCCTTCGATAGCTCAGTTGGTAGAGCGGAGGACTGTAGGTTCAACAGCAGCAATCCTTAGGTCGCTGGTTCAAATCCGGCTCGAAGGAGGCCGCCTTTTTACTTCTGGATGACTTTTAACAACGTGTAGTGTAGGGATGGGAGGTGGAGGGTTGTATCTTGACAAAACTTGTTCCCTGACCGGGAATCGAACCTGGGCCGCGGCGGTGAGAGCGCCGAATCCTAACCACTAGACCACCAGGGACAGGCCCATGTCCTGTGTCTTTGATGTTGTCTCCTTTTCTAGATAATCTTCCTGACTCAGGACAGACAAGAGGGTCAACAGCCTACTCTACCATTCTATAGCTTTGTGTCCCAAAAATCCCTGCAACTCAAGGTTGGGGATGTAGCTCAGTGGCTGAGCTTTTTGATAACAGAGGCTGCCGAGCTTCATTTTCAATCGGTGCAGGCATTGGCTATGTGGAAAAGGGGACATAGGTTGCATTGGCCGGGAATCGAACCCGGGTCAACTGCTTGGAAGGCAGCTATGCTCACCACTATACCACCAATGATTTCAAATGGAAGCGCTTTGGCTCAATGCTTCAACACATGCTGTCGGCAGGTCGCTGCAGAATTCCAAGGTCAAAAAGCATTTCATCACATCCTGGATTGAAGGATCTGGTGGGAGGAGCCAACGACTTACCCGATTGGGAATCCATCCTGGGCCGCAGTGGTGAGTGTGGTGTTTGTCCTTTGCTAGATAATGTTCCAAGTGTCCTGACTCAGCACAGACATGATTGTCAACAGCTTACTCTGTGTCCCAAAAAGCCCTACAGCTCAAGGTTGGCGATGTAGCTCAGTGGTAAAGTGCATGTCTGAGGTCCATGATTCAATCCCCTGCATCTCCAAGAAGTTCTTAGATGATGGCTACATTTTGAGCAAAGGCTACTGCTTCTGTATCCAACAGTGACCCTCTAAGTTGGAAATGTGAAGACCTGGCAGAATTCCTGTCACCCTTCGATAGCTCAGTTGGTAGAGCGGAGGACTGTAGGTTCAACAGCAGCAATCCTTAGGTCGCTGGTTCAAATCCGGCTCGAAGGAGGCCGCCTTTTTACTTCTGGATGACTTTTAACAACGTGTAGTGTAGGGATGGGAGGTGGAGGGTTGTATCTTGACAAAACTTGTTCCCTGACCGGGAATCGAACCCGGGCCGCGGCGGTGAGAGCGCCGAATCCTAACCACTAGACAACCAGGGACTGGCCATTGTCTTTGATGTTGTCTCCTTTTCTAGATAATCTTCCTGACTCAGGACAGACAAGAGGGTCAACAGCCTACTCTACCATTCTATAGCTTTGTGTCCCAAAAATCCCTGCAACTCAAGGTTGGGGATGTAGCTCAGTGGCTGAGCTTTTTGATAACAGAGGCTGCCGAGCTTCATTTTCAATCGGTGCAGGCATTGGCTATGTGGAAAAGGGGACATAGGTTGCATTGGCCGGGAATCGAACCCGGGTCAACTGCTTGGAAGGCAGCTATGCTCACCACTATACCACCAATGCTTTCAAATAGAAGAGCTTTGGCTCAATGCTTCAACACATGCTGTCGGCAGGTCGCTGCAGAATTCCAAGGTCAAAAAGCATTTCATCACATCCTGGATTGAAGGATCTGGTGGGAGGAGCCAACGACTTACCCGATTGGGAATCCATCCTGGGCCGCAGTGGTGAGTGTGGTGTTTGTCCTTTGCTAGATAATGTTCCAAGTGTCCTGACTCAGCACAGACATGATTGTCAACAGCTTACTCTGTGTCCCAAAAAGCCCTACAGCTCAAGGTTGGCGATGTAGCTCAGTGGTAAAGTGCATGTCTGAGGTCCATGATTCAATCCCCTGCATCTCCAAGAAGTTCTTAGATGATGGCTACATTTTGAGCAAAGGCTACTGCTTCTGTATCCAACAGTGACCCTCTAAGTTGGAAATGTGAAGACCTGGCAGAATTCCTGTCACCCTTCGATAGCTCAGTTGGTAGAGCGGAGGACTGTAGGTTCAACAGCAGCAATCCTTAGGTCGCTGGTTCAAATCCGGCTCGAAGGAGGCCGCCTTTTTACTTCTGGATGACTTTTAACAACGTGTAGTGTAGGGATGGGAGGTGGAGGGTTGTATCTTGACAAAACTTGTTCCCTGACCGGGAATCGAACCCGGACCGCGGCGGTGAGAGCGCCGAATCCTAACCACTAGACAACCAGGGACTGGCCATTGTCTTTGATGTTGTCTCCTTTTCTAGATAATCTTCCTGACTCAGGACAGACAAGAGGGTCAACAGCCTACTCTACCATTCTATAGCTTTGTGTCCCAAAAATCCCTGCAACTCAAGGTTGGGGATGTAGCTCAGTGGCTGAGCTTTTTGATAACAGAGGCTGCCGAGCTTCATTTTCAATCGGTGCTGTGGCTTCGGTGCAGGCATTGGCTATGTGGAAAAGGGGACATAGGTTGCATTGGCCGGGAATCGAACCCGGGTCAACTGCTTGGAAGGCAGCTATGCTCACCACTATACCACCAATGCTTTCAAATGGAAGCGCTTTGGCTCAATGCTTCAACACATGCTGTCGGCAGGTCGCTGCAGAATTCCAAGGTCAAAAAGCATTTCATCACATCCTGGATTGAAGGATCTGGTGGGAGGAGCCAACGACTTACCCGATTGGGAATCCATCCTGGGCCGCAGTGGTGAGTGTGGTGTTTGTCCTTTGCTAGATAATGTTCCAAGTGTCCTGACTCAGCACAGACATGATTGTCAACAGCTTACTCTGTGTCCCAAAAAGCCCTACAGCTCAAGGTTGGCGATGTAGCTCAGTGGTAAAGTGCATGTCTGAGGTCCATGATTCAATCCCCTGCATCTCCAAGAAGTTCTTAGATGATGGCTACATTTTGAGCAAAGGCTACTGCTTCTGTATCCAACAGTGACCCTCTAAGTTGGAAATGTGAAGACCTGGCAGAATTCCTGTCACCCTTCGATAGCTCAGTTGGTAGAGCGGAGGACTGTAGGTTCAACAGCAGCAATCCTTAGGTCGCTGGTTCAAATCCGGCTCGAAGTAGGCCGCCTTTTTACTTCTGGATGACTTTTAACAACGTGTAGTGTAGGGATGGGAGGTGGAGGGTTGTATCTTGACAAAACTTGTTCCCTGACCGGGAATCGAACCCGGGCCGCGGCGGTGAGAGCGCCGAATCCTAACCACTAGACAACCAGGGACTGGCCATTGTCTTTGATGTTGTCTCCTTTTCTAGATAATCTTCCTGACTCAGGACAGACAAGAGGGTCAACAGCCTACTCTACCATTCTATAGCTTTGTGTCCCAAAAATCCCTGCAACTCAAGGTTGGGGATGTAGCTCAGTGGCTGAGCTTTTTGATAACAGAGGCTGCCGAGCTTCATTTTCAATCGGTGCTGTGGCTTCGGTGCAGGCATTGGCTATGTGGAAAAGGGGACATAGGTTGCATTGGCCGGGAATCGAACCCGGGTCAACTGCTTGGAAGGCAGCTATGCTCACCACTATACCACCAATGCTTTCAAATGGAAGCGCTTTGGCTCAATGCTTCAACACATGCTGTCGGCAGGTCGCTGCAGAATTCCAAGGTCAAAAAGCATTTCATCACATCCTGGATTGAAGGATCTGGTGGGAGGAGCCAACGACTTACCCGATTGGGAATCCATCCTGGGCCGCAGTGGTGAGTGTGGTGTTTGTCCTTTGCTAGATAATGTTCCAAGTGTCCTGACTCAGCACAGACATGATTGTCAACAGCTTACTCTGTGTCCCAAAAAGCCCTACAGCTCAAGGTTGGCGATGTAGCTCAGTGGTAAAGTGCATGTCTGAGGTCCATGATTCAATCCCCTGCATCTCCAAGAAGTTCTTAGATGATGGCTACATTTTGAGCAAAGGCTACTGCTTCTGTATCCAACAGTGACCCTCTAAGTTGGAAATGTGAAGACCTGGCAGAATTCCTGTCACCCTTCGATAGCTCAGTTGGTAGAGCGGAGGACTGTAGGTTCAACAGCAGCTAATCCTTAGGTCGCTGGTTCAAATCCGGCTCGAAGGAGGCCGCCTTTTTACTTCTGGATGACTTTTAACAACGTGTAGTGTAGGGATGGGAGGTGGAGGGTTGTATCTTGACAAAACTTGTTCCCTGACCGGGAATCGAACCCGGGCCGCGGCGGTGAGAGCGCCGAATCCTAACCACTAGACAACCAGGGACTGGCCATTGTCTTTGATGTTGTCTCCTTTTCTAGATAATCTTCCTGACTCAGGACAGACAAGAGGGTCAACAGCCTACTCTACCATTCTATAGCTTTGTGTCCCAAAAAACCCTGCAACTCAAGGTTGGGGATGTAGCTCAGTGGCTGAGCTTTTTGATAACAGAGGCTGCCGAGCTTCATTTTCAATCGGTGCTGTGGCTTCGGTGCAGGCATTGGCTATGTGGAAAAGGGGACATAGGTTGCATTGGCCGGGAATCGAACCCGGGTCAACTGCTTGGAAGGCAGCTATGCTCACCACTATACCACCAATGCTTTCAAATGGAAGCGCTTTGGCTCAATGCTTCAACACATGCTGTCGGCAGGTCGCTGCAGAATTCCAAGGTCAAAAAGCATTTCATCACATCCTGGATTGAAGGATCTGGTGGGAGGAGCCAACGACTTACCCGATTGGGAATCCATCCTGGGCCGCAGTGGTGAGTGTGGTGTTTGTCCTTTGCTAGATAATGTTCCAAGTGTCCTGACTCAGCACAGACATGATTGTCAACAGCTTACTCTGTGTCCCAAAAAGCCCTACAGCTCAAGGTTGGCGATGTAGCTCAGTGGTAAAGTGCATGTCTGAGGTCCATGATTCAATCCCCTGCATCTCCAAGAAGTTCTTAGATGATGGCTACATTTTGAGCAAAGGCTACTGCTTCTGTATCCAACAGTGACCCTCTAAGTTGGAAATGTGAAGACCTGGCAGAATTCCTGTCACCCTTCGATAGCTCAGTTGGTAGAGCGGAGGACTGTAGGTTCAACAGCAGCAATCCTTAGGTCGCTGGTTCAAATCCGGCTCGAAGGAGGCCGCCTTTTTACTTCTGGATGACTTTTAACAACATGTAGTGTAGGGATGGGAGGTGGAGGGTTGTATCTTGACAAAACTTGTTCCCTGACCGGGAATCGAACCCGGGCCGCGGCGGTGAGAGCGCCAAATCCTAACCACTAGACAACCAGGGACTGGCCATTGTCTTTGATGTTGTCTCCTTTTCTAGATAATCTTCCTGACTCAGGACAGACAAGAGGGTCAACAGCCTACTCTACCATTCTATAGCTTTGTGTCCCAAAAATCCCGGCAACTCAAGGTTGGGGATGTAGCTCAGTGGCTGAGCTTTTTGATAACAGAGGCTGCCGAGCTTCATTTTCAATCGGTGCTGTGGCTTCGGTGCAGGCATTGGCTATGTGGAAAAGGGGACATAGGTTGCATTGGCCGGGAATCGAACCCAGGTCAACTGCTTGGAAGGCAGCTATGCTCACCACTATACCACCAATGCTTTCAAATGGAAGCGCTTTGGCTCAATGCTTCAACACATGCTGTCGGCAGGTCGCTGCAGAATTCCAAGGTCAAAAAGCATTTAATCACATCCTGGATTGAAGGATCTGGTGGGAGGAGCCAACGACTTACCCGATTGGGAATCCATCCTGGGCCGCAGTGGTGAGTGTGGTGTTTGTCCTTTGCTAGATAATGTTCCAAGTGTCCTGACTCAGCACAGACATGATTGTCAACAGCTTACTCTGTGTCCCAAAAAGCCCTACAGCTCAAGGTTGGCGATGTAGCTCAGTGGTAAAGTGCATGTCTGAGGTCCATGATTCAATCCCCTGCATCTCCAAGAAGTTCTTAGATGATGGCTACATTTTGAGCAAAGGCTACTGCTTCTGTATCCAACAGTGACCCTCTAAGTTGGAAATGTGAAGACCTGGCAGAATTCCTGTCACCCTTCGATAGCTCAGTTGGTAGAGCGGAGGACTATAGGTTCAACAGCAGCAATCCTTAGGTCGCTGGTTCAAATCCGGCTCGAAGGAGGCCGCCTTTTTACTTCTGGATGACTTTTAACAACGTGTAGTGTAGGGATGGGAGGTGGAGGGTTGTATCTTGACAAAACTTGTTCCCTGACCGGGAATCGAACCCGGACCGCGGCGGTGAGAGCGCCGAATCCTAACCACTAGACAACCAGGGACTGGCCATTGTCTTTGATGTTGTCTCCTTTTCTAGATAATCTTCCTGACTCAGGACAGACAAGAGGGTCAACAGCCTACTCTACCATTCTATAGCTTTGTGTCCCAAAAATCCCTGCAACTCAAGGTTGGGGATGTAGCTCAGTGGCTGAGCTTTTTGATAACAGAGGCTGCCGAGCTTCATTTTCAATCGGTGCTGTGGCTTCGGTGCAGGCATTGGCTATGTGGAAAAGGGGACATAGGTTGCATTGGCCGGGAATCGAACCCGGGTCAACTGCTTGGAAGGCAGCTATGCTCACCACTATACCACCAATGCTTTCAAATGGAAGCGCTTTGGCTCAATGCTTCAACACATGCTGTCGGCAGGTCGCTGCAGAATTCCAAGGTCAAAAAGCATTTCATCACATCCTGGATTGAAGGATCTGGTGGGAGGAGCCAACGACTTACCCGATTGGGAATCCATCCTGGGCCGCAGTGGTGAGTGTGGTGTTTGTCCTTTGCTAGATAATGTTCCAAGTGTCCTGACTCAGCACAGACATGATTGTCAACAGCTTACTCTGTGTCCCAAAAAGCCCTACAGCTCAAGGTTGGCGATGTAGCTCAGTGGTAAAGTGCATGTCTGAGGTCCATGATTCAATCCCCTGCATCTCCAAGAAGTTCTTAGATGATGGCTACATTTTGAGCAAAGGCTACTGCTTCTGTATCCAACAGTGACCCTCTAAGTTGGAAATGTGAAGACCTGGCAGAATTCCTGTCACCCTTCGATAGCTCCGTTGGTAGAGCGGAGGACTGTAGGTTCAACAGCAGCAATCCTTAGGTCGCTGGTTCAAATCCGGCTCGAAGGAGGCCGCCTTTTTACTTCTGGATGACTTTTAACAACGTGTAGTGTAGGGATGGGAGGTGGAGGGTTGTATCTTGACAAAACTTGTTCCCTGACCGGGAATCGAACCCGGACCGCGGCGGTGAGAGCGCCGAATCCTAACCACTAGACAACCAGGGACTGGCCATTGTCTTTGATGTTGTCTCCTTTTCTAGATAATCTTCCTGACTCAGGACAGACAAGAGGGTCAACAGCCTACTCTACCATTCTATAGCTTTGTGTCCCAAAAATCCCTGCAACTCAAGGTTGGGGATGTAGCTCAGTGGCTGAGCTTTTTGATAACAGAGGCTGCCGAGCTTCATTTTCAATCGGTGCTGTGGCTTCGGTGCAGGCATTGGCTATGTGGAAAAGGGGACATAGGTTGCATTGGCCGGGAATCGAACCCGGGTCAACTGCTTGGAAGGCAGCTATGCTCACCACTATACCACCAATGCTTTCAAATGGAAGCGCTTTGGCTCAATGCTTCAACACATGCTGTCGGCAGGTCGCTGCAGAATTCCAAGGTCAAAAAGCATTTCATCACATCCTGGATTGAAGGATCTGGTGGGAGGAGCCAACGACTTACCCGATTGGGAATCCATCCTGGGCCGCAGTGGTGAGTGTGGTGTTTGTCCTTTGCTAGATAATGTTCCAAGTGTCCTGACTCAGCACAGACATGATTGTCAACAGCTTACTCTGTGTCCCAAAAAGCCCTACAGCTCAAGGTTGGCGATGTAGCTCAGTGGTAAAGTGCATGTCTGAGGTCCATGATTCAATCCCCTGCATCTCCAAGAAGTTCTTAGATGATGGCTACATTTTGAGCAAAGGCTACTGCTTCTGTATCCAACAGTGACCCTCTAAGTTGGAAATGTGAAGACCTGGCAGAATTCCTGTCACCCTTCGATAGCTCAGTTGGTAGAGCGGAGGACTGTAGGTTCAACAGCAGCTAATCCTTAGGTCGCTGGTTCAAATCCGGCTCGAAGGAGGCAGCCTTTTTACTTCTGGATGACTTTTAACAACGTGTAGTGTAGGGATGGGAGGTGGAGGGTTGTATCTTGACAAAACTTGTTCCCTGACCGGGAATCGAACCCGGGCCGCGGCGGTGAGAGCGCCGAATCCTAACCACTAGACAACCAGGGACTGGCCATTGTCTTTGATGTTGTCTCCTTTTCTAGATAATCTTCCTGACTCAGGACAGACAAGAGGGTCAACAGCCTACTCTACCATTCTATAGCTTTGTGTCCCAAAAAACCCTGCAACTCAAGGTTGGGGATGTAGCTCAGTGGCTGAGCTTTTTGATAACAGAGGCTGCCGAGCTTCATTTTCAATCGGTGCTGTGGCTTCGGTGCAGGCATTGGCTATGTGGAAAAGGGGACATAGGTTGCATTGGCCGGGAATCGAACCCGGGTCAACTGCTTGGAAGGCAGCTATGCTCACCACTATACCACCAATGCTTTCAAATGGAAGCGCTTTGGCTCAATGCTTCAACACATGCTGTCGGCAGGTCGCTGCAGAATTCCAAGGTCAAAAAGCATTTCATCACATCCTGGATTGAAGGATCTGGTGGGAGGAGCCAACGACTTACCCGATTGGGAATCCATCCTGGGCCGCAGTGGTGAGTGTGGTGTTTGTCCTTTGCTAGATAATGTTCCAAGTGTCCTGACTCAGCACAGACATGATTGTCAACAGCTTACTCTGTGTCCCAAAAAGCCCTACAGCTCAAGGTTGGCGATGTAGCTCAGTGGTAAAGTGCATGTCTGAGGTCCATGATTCAATCCCCTGCATCTCCAAGAAGTTCTTAGATGATGGCTACATTTTGAGCAAAGGCTACTGCTTCTGTATCCAACAGTGACCCTCTAAGTTGGAAATGTGAAGACCTGGCAGAATTCCTGTCACCCTTCGATAGCTCAGTTGGTAGAGCGGAGGACTGTAGGTTCAACAGCAGCAATCCTTAGGTCGCTGGTTCAAATCCGGCTCGAAGGAGGCCGCCTTTTTACTTCTGGATGACTTTTAACAACATGTAGTGTAGGGATGGGAGGTGGAGGGTTGTATCTTGACAAAACTTGTTCCCTGACCGGGAATCGAACCCGGGCCGCGGCGGTGAGAGCGCCAAATCCTAACCACTAGACAACCAGGGACTGGCCATTGTCTTTGATGTTGTCTCCTTTTCTAGATAATCTTCCTGACTCAGGACAGACAAGAGGGTCAACAGCCTACTCTACCATTCTATAGCTTTGTGTCCCAAAAATCCCGGCAACTCAAGGTTGGGGATGTAGCTCAGTGGCTGAGCTTTTTGATAACAGAGGCTGCCGAGCTTCATTTTCAATCGGTGCTGTGGCTTCGGTGCAGGCATTGGCTATGTGGAAAAGGGGACATAGGTTGCATTGGCCGGGAATCGAACCCAGGTCAACTGCTTGGAAGGCAGCTATGCTCACCACTATACCACCAATGCTTTCAAATGGAAGCGCTTTGGCTCAATGCTTCAACACATGCTGTCGGCAGGTCGCTGCAGAATTCCAAGGTCAAAAAGCATTTAATCACATCCTGGATTGAAGGATCTGGTGGGAGGAGCCAACGACTTACCCGATTGGGAATCCATCCTGGGCCGCAGTGGTGAGTGTGGTGTTTGTCCTTTGCTAGATAATGTTCCAAGTGTCCTGACTCAGCACAGACATGATTGTCAACAGCTTACTCTGTGTCCCAAAAAGCCCTACAGCTCAAGGTTGGCGATGTAGCTCAGTGGTAAAGTGCATGTCTGAGGTCCATGATTCAATCCCCTGCATCTCCAAGAAGTTCTTAGATGATGGCTACATTTTGAGCAAAGGCTACTGCTTCTGTATCCAACAGTGACCCTCTAAGTTGGAAATGTGAAGACCTGGCAGAATTCCTGTCACCCTTCGATAGCTCAGTTGGTAGAGCGGAGGACTGTAGGTTCAACAGCAGCAATCCTTAGGTCGCTGGTTCAAATCCGGCTCGAAGGAGGCCGCCTTTTTACTTCTGGATGACTTTTAACAACGTGTAGTGTAGGGATGGGAGGTGGAGGGTTGTATCTTGACAAAACTTGTTCCCTGACCGGGAATCGAACCCGGACCGCGGCGGTGAGAGCGCCGAATCCTAACCACTAGACAACCAGGGACTGGCCATTGTCTTTGATGTTGTCTCCTTTTCTAGATAATCTTCCTGACTCAGGACAGACAAGAGGGTCAACAGCCTACTCTACCATTCTATAGCTTTGTGTCCCAAAAATCCCTGCAACTCAAGGTTGGGGATGTAGCTCAGTGGCTGAGCTTTTTGATAACAGAGGCTGCCGAGCTTCATTTTCAATCGGTGCTGTGGCTTCGGTGCAGGCATTGGCTATGTGGAAAAGGGGACATAGGTTGCATTGGCCGGGAATCGAACCCGGGTCAACTGCTTGGAAGGCAGCTATGCTCACCACTATACCACCAATGCTTTCAAATGGAAGCGCTTTGGCTCAATGCTTCAACACATGCTGTCGGCAGGTCGCTGCAGAATTCCAAGGTCAAAAAGCATTTCATCACATCCTGGATTGAAGGATCTGGTGGGAGGAGCCAACGACTTACCCGATTGGGAATCCATCCTGGGCCGCAGTGGTGAGTGTGGTGTTTGTCCTTTGCTAGATAATGTTCCAAGTGTCCTGACTCAGCACAGACATGATTGTCAACAGCTTACTCTGTGTCCCAAAAAGCCCTACAGCTCAAGGTTGGCGATGTAGCTCAGTGGTAAAGTGCATGTCTGAGGTCCATGATTCAATCCCCTGCATCTCCAAGAAGTTCTTAGATGATGGCTACATTTTGAGCAAAGGCTACTGCTTCTGTATCCAACAGTGACCCTCTAAGTTGGAAATGTGAAGACCTGGCAGAATTCCTGTCACCCTTCGATAGCTCAGTTGGTAGAGCGGAGGACTGTAGGTTCAACAGCAGCAATCCTTAGGTCGCTGGTTCAAATCCGGCTCGAAGGAGGCCGCCTTTTTACTTCTGGATGACTTTTAACAACGTGTAGTGTAGGGATGGGAGGTGGAGGGTTGTATCTTGACAAAACTTGTTCCCTGACCGGGAATCGAACCCGGACCGCGGCGGTGAGAGCGCCGAATCCTAACCACTAGACAACCAGGGACTGGCCATTGTCTTTGATGTTGTCTCCTTTTCTAGATAATCTTCCTGACTCAGGACAGACAAGAGGGTCAACAGCCTACTCTACCATTCTATAGCTTTGTGTCCCAAAAATCCCTGCAACTCAAGGTTGGGGATGTAGCTCAGTGGCTGAGCTTTTTGATAACAGAGGCTGCCGAGCTTCATTTTCAATCGGTGCTGTGGCTTCGGTGCAGGCATTGGCTATGTGGAAAAGGGGACATAGGTTGCATTGGCCGGGAATCGAACCCGGGTCAACTGCTTGGAAGGCAGCTATGCTCACCACTATACCACCAATGCTTTCAAATGGAAGCGCTTTGGCTCAATGCTTCAACACATGCTGTCGGCAGGTCGCTGCAGAATTCCAAGGTCAAAAAGCATTTCATCACATCCTGGATTGAAGGATCTGGTGGGAGGAGCCAACGACTTACCCGATTGGGAATCCATCCTGGGCCGCAGTGGTGAGTGTGGTGTTTGTCCTTTGCTAGATAATGTTCCAAGTGTCCTGACTCAGCACAGACATGATTGTCAACAGCTTACTCTGTGTCCCAAAAAGCCCTACAGCTCAAGGTTGGCGATGTAGCTCAGTGGTAAAGTGCATGTCTGAGGTCCATGATTCAATCCCCTGCATCTCCAAGAAGTTCTTAGATGATGGCTACATTTTGAGCAAAGGCTACTGCTTCTGTATCCAACAGTGACCCTCTAAGTTGGAAATGTGAAGACCTGGCAGAATTCCTGTCACCCTTCGATAGCTCAGTTGGTAGAGCGGAGGACTGTAGGTTCAACAGCAGCTAATCCTTAGGTCGCTGGTTCAAATCCGGCTCGAAGGAGGCAGCCTTTTTACTTCTGGATGACTTTTAACAACGTGTAGTGTAGGGATGGGAGGTGGAGGGTTGTATCTTGACAAAACTTGTTCCCTGACCGGGAATCGAACCCGGGCCGCGGCGGTGAGAGCGCCGAATCCTAACCACTAGACAACCAGGGACTGGCCATTGTCTTTGATGTTGTCTCCTTTTCTAGATAATCTTCCTGACTCAGGACAGACAAGAGGGTCAACAGCCTACTCTACCATTCTATAGCTTTGTGTCCCAAAAAACCCTGCAACTCAAGGTTGGGGATGTAGCTCAGTGGCTGAGCTTTTTGATAACAGAGGCTGCCGAGCTTCATTTTCAATCGGTGCTGTGGCTTCGGTGCAGGCATTGGCTATGTGGAAAAGGGGACATAGGTTGCATTGGCCGGGAATCGAACCCGGGTCAACTGCTTGGAAGGCAGCTATGCTCACCACTATACCACCAATGCTTTCAAATGGAAGCGCTTTGGCTCAATGCTTCAACACATGCTGTCGGCAGGTCGCTGCAGAATTCCAAGGTCAAAAAGCATTTCATCACATCCTGGATTGAAGGATCTGGTGGGAGGAGCCAACGACTTACCCGATTGGGAATCCATCCTGGGCCGCAGTGGTGAGTGTGGTGTTTGTCCTTTGCTAGATAATGTTCCAAGTGTCCTGACTCAGCACAGACATGATTGTCAACAGCTTACTCTGTGTCCCAAAAAGCCCTACAGCTCAAGGTTGGCGATGTAGCTCAGTGGTAAAGTGCATGTCTGAGGTCCATGATTCAATCCCCTGCATCTCCAAGAAGTTCTTAGATGATGGCTACATTTTGAGCAAAGGCTACTGCTTCTGTATCCAACAGTGACCCTCTAAGTTGGAAATGTGAAGACCTGGCAGAATTCCTGTCACCCTTCGATAGCTCAGTTGGTAGAGCGGAGGACTGTAGGTTCAACAGCAGCAATCCTTAGGTCGCTGGTTCAAATCCGGCTCGAAGGAGGCCGCCTTTTTACTTCTGGATGACTTTTAACAACATGTAGTGTAGGGATGGGAGGTGGAGGGTTGTATCTTGACAAAACTTGTTCCCTGACCGGGAATCGAACCCGGGCCGCGGCGGTGAGAGCGCCAAATCCTAACCACTAGACAACCAGGGACTGGCCATTGTCTTTGATGTTGTCTCCTTTTCTAGATAATCTTCCTGACTCAGGACAGACAAGAGGGTCAACAGCCTACTCTACCATTCTATAGCTTTGTGTCCCAAAAATCCCGGCAACTCAAGGTTGGGGATGTAGCTCAGTGGCTGAGCTTTTTGATAACAGAGGCTGCCGAGCTTCATTTTCAATCGGTGCTGTGGCTTCGGTGCAGGCATTGGCTATGTGGAAAAGGGGACATAGGTTGCATTGGCCGGGAATCGAACCCAGGTCAACTGCTTGGAAGGCAGCTATGCTCACCACTATACCACCAATGCTTTCAAATGGAAGCGCTTTGGCTCAATGCTTCAACACATGCTGTCGGCAGGTCGCTGCAGAATTCCAAGGTCAAAAAGCATTTAATCACATCCTGGATTGAAGGATCTGGTGGGAGGAGCCAACGACTTACCCGATTGGGAATCCATCCTGGGCCGCAGTGGTGAGTGTGGTGTTTGTCCTTTGCTAGATAATGTTCCAAGTGTCCTGACTCAGCACAGACATGATTGTCAACAGCTTACTCTGTGTCCCAAAAAGCCCTACAGCTCAAGGTTGGCGATGTAGCTCAGTGGTAAAGTGCATGTCTGAGGTCCATGATTCAATCCCCTGCATCTCCAAGAAGTTCTTAGATGATGGCTACATTTTGAGCAAAGGCTACTGCTTCTGTATCCAACAGTGACCCTCTAAGTTGGAAATGTGAAGACCTGGCAGAATTCCTGTCACCCTTCGATAGCTCAGTTGGTAGAGCGGAGGACTGTAGGTTCAACAGCAGCAATCCTTAGGTCGCTGGTTCAAATCCGGCTCGAAGGAGGCCGCCTTTTTACTTCTGGATGACTTTTAACAACGTGTAGTGTAGGGATGGGAGGTGGAGGGTTGTATCTTGACAAAACTTGTTCCCTGACCGGGAATCGAACCCGGACCGCGGCGGTGAGAGCGCCGAATCCTAACCACTAGACAACCAGGGACTGGCCATTGTCTTTGATGTTGTCTCCTTTTCTAGATAATCTTCCTGACTCAGGACAGACAAGAGGGTCAACAGCCTACTCTACCATTCTATAGCTTTGTGTCCCAAAAATCCCTGCAACTCAAGGTTGGGGATGTAGCTCAGTGGCTGAGCTTTTTGATAACAGAGGCTGCCGAGCTTCATTTTCAATCGGTGCTGTGGCTTCGGTGCAGGCATTGGCTATGTGGAAAAGGGGACATAGGTTGCATTGGCCGGGAATCGAACCCGGGTCAACTGCTTGGAAGGCAGCTATGCTCACCACTATACCACCAATGCTTTCAAATGGAAGCGCTTTGGCTCAATGCTTCAACACATGCTGTCGGCAGGTCGCTGCAGAATTCCAAGGTCAAAAAGCATTTCATCACATCCTGGATTGAAGGATCTGGTGGGAGGAGCCAACGACTTACCCGATTGGGAATCCATCCTGGGCCGCAGTGGTGAGTGTGGTGTTTGTCCTTTGCTAGATAATGTTCCAAGTGTCCTGACTCAGCACAGACATGATTGTCAACAGCTTACTCTGTGTCCCAAAAAGCCCTACAGCTCAAGGTTGGCGATGTAGCTCAGTGGTAAAGTGCATGTCTGAGGTCCATGATTCAATCCCCTGCATCTCCAAGAAGTTCTTAGATGATGGCTACATTTTGAGCAAAGGCTACTGCTTCTGTATCCAACAGTGACCCTCTAAGTTGGAAATGTGAAGACCTGGCAGAATTCCTGTCACCCTTCGATAGCTCAGTTGGTAGAGCGGAGGACTGTAGGTTCAACAGCAGCAATCCTTAGGTCGCTGGTTCAAATCCGGCTCGAAGGAGGCCGCCTTTTTACTTCTGGATGACTTTTAACAACGTGTAGTGTAGGGATGGGAGGTGGAGGGTTGTATCTTGACAAAACTTGTTCCCTGACCGGGAATCGAACCCGGGCCGCGGCGGTGAGAGCGCCGAATCCTAACCACTAGACAACCAGGGACTGGCCATTGTCTTTGATGTTGTCTCCTTTTCTAGATAATCTTCCTGACTCAGGACAGACAAGAGGGTCAACAGCCTACTCTACCATTCTATAGCTTTGTGTCCCAAAAATCCCTGCAACTCAAGGTTGGGGATGTAGCTCAGTGGCTGAGCTTTTTGATAACAGAGGCTGCCGAGCTTCATTTTCAATCGGTGCTGTGGCTTCGGTGCAGGCATTGGCTATGTGGAAAAGGGGACATAGGTTGCATTGGCCGGGAATCGAACCCGGGTCAACTGCTTGGAAGGCAGCTATGCTCACCACTATACCACCAATGCTTTCAAATGGAAGCGCTTTGGCTCAATGCTTCAACACATGCTGTCGGCAGGTCGCTGCAGAATTCCAAGGTCAAAAAGCATTTCATCACATCCTGGATTGAAGGATCTGGTGGGAGGAGCCAACGACTTACCCGATTGGGAATCCATCCTGGGCCGCAGTGGTGAGTGTGGTGTTTGTCCTTTGCTAGATAATGTTCCAAGTGTCCTGACTCAGCACAGACATGATTGTCAACAGCTTACTCTGTGTCCCAAAAAGCCCTACAGCTCAAGGTTGGCGATGTAGCTCAGTGGTAAAGTGCATGTCTGAGGTCCATGATTCAATCCCCTGCATCTCCAAGAAGTTCTTAGATGATGGCTACATTTTGAGCAAAGGCTACTGCTTCTGTATCCAACAGTGACCCTCTAAGTTGGAAATGTGAAGACCTGGCAGAATTCCTGTCACCCTTCGATAGCTCAGTTGGTAGAGCGGAGGACTGTAGGTTCAACAGCAGCTAATCCTTAGGTCGCTGGTTCAAATCCGGCTCGAAGGAGGCCGCCTTTTTACTTCTGGATGACTTTTAACAACGTGTAGTGTAGGGATGGGAGGTGGAGGGTTGTATCTTGACAAAACTTGTTCCCTGACCGGGAATCGAACCCGGGCCGCGGCGGTGAGAGCGCCGAATCCTAACCACTAGACAACCAGGGACTGGCCATTGTCTTTGATGTTGTCTCCTTTTCTAGATAATCTTCCTGACTCAGGACAGACAAGAGGGTCAACAGCCTACTCTACCATTCTATAGCTTTGTGTCCCAAAAAACCCTGCAACTCAAGGTTGGGGATGTAGCTCAGTGGCTGAGCTTTTTGATAACAGAGGCTGCCGAGCTTCATTTTCAATCGGTGCTGTGGCTTCGGTGCAGGCATTGGCTATGTGGAAAAGGGGACATAGGTTGCATTGGCCGGGAATCGAACCCGGGTCAACTGCTTGGAAGGCAGCTATGCTCACCACTATACCACCAATGCTTTCAAATGGAAGCGCTTTGGCTCAATGCTTCAACACATGCTGTCGGCAGGTCGCTGCAGAATTCCAAGGTCAAAAAGCATTTCATCACATCCTGGATTGAAGGATCTGGTGGGAGGAGCCAACGACTTACCCGATTGGGAATCCATCCTGGGCCGCAGTGGTGAGTGTGGTGTTTGTCCTTTGCTAGATAATGTTCCAAGTGTCCTGACTCAGCACAGACATGATTGTCAACAGCTTACTCTGTGTCCCAAAAAGCCCTACAGCTCAAGGTTGGCGATGTAGCTCAGTGGTAAAGTGCATGTCTGAGGTCCATGATTCAATCCCCTGCATCTCCAAGAAGTTCTTAGATGATGGCTACATTTTGAGCAAAGGCTACTGCTTCTGTATCCAACAGTGACCCTCTAAGTTGGAAATGTGAAGACCTGGCAGAATTCCTGTCACCCTTCGATAGCTCAGTTGGTAGAGCGGAGGACTGTAGGTTCAACAGCAGCAATCCTTAGGTCGCTGGTTCAAATCCGGCTCGAAGGAGGCCGCCTTTTTACTTCTGGATGACTTTTAACAACATGTAGTGTAGGGATGGGAGGTGGAGGGTTGTATCTTGACAAAACTTGTTCCCTGACCGGGAATCGAACCCGGGCCGCGGCGGTGAGAGCGCCAAATCCTAACCACTAGACAACCAGGGACTGGCCATTGTCTTTGATGTTGTCTCCTTTTCTAGATAATCTTCCTGACTCAGGACAGACAAGAGGGTCAACAGCCTACTCTACCATTCTATAGCTTTGTGTCCCAAAAATCCCGGCAACTCAAGGTTGGGGATGTAGCTCAGTGGCTGAGCTTTTTGATAACAGAGGCTGCCGAGCTTCATTTTCAATCGGTGCTGTGGCTTCGGTGCAGGCATTGGCTATGTGGAAAAGGGGACATAGGTTGCATTGGCCGGGAATCGAACCCAGGTCAACTGCTTGGAAGGCAGCTATGCTCACCACTATACCACCAATGCTTTCAAATGGAAGCGCTTTGGCTCAATGCTTCAACACATGCTGTCGGCAGGTCGCTGCAGAATTCCAAGGTCAAAAAGCATTTAATCACATCCTGGATTGAAGGATCTGGTGGGAGGAGCCAACGACTTACCCGATTGGGAATCCATCCTGGGCCGCAGTGGTGAGTGTGGTGTTTGTCCTTTGCTAGATAATGTTCCAAGTGTCCTGACTCAGCACAGACATGATTGTCAACAGCTTACTCTGTGTCCCAAAAAGCCCTACAGCTCAAGGTTGGCGATGTAGCTCAGTGGTAAAGTGCATGTCTGAGGTCCATGATTCAATCCCCTGCATCTCCAAGAAGTTCTTAGATGATGGCTACATTTTGAGCAAAGGCTACTGCTTCTGTATCCAACAGTGACCCTCTAAGTTGGAAATGTGAAGACCTGGCAGAATTCCTGTCACCCTTCGATAGCTCAGTTGGTAGAGCGGAGGACTGTAGGTTCAACAGCAGCAATCCTTAGGTCGCTGGTTCAAATCCGGCTCGAAGGAGGCCGCCTTTTTACTTCTGGATGACTTTTAACAACGTGTAGTGTAGGGATGGGAGGTGGAGGGTTGTATCTTGACAAAACGTGTTCCCTGACCGGGAATCGAACCCGGGCCGCGGCGGTGAGAGCGCCGAATCCTAACCACTAGACCACCAGGGAATGGCCCTTGTCCTGTGTCTTTGATGTTGTCTCCTTTTCTAGATAATCTTCCTGACTCAGGACAGACAAGAGGGTCAACAGCCTACTCTACCATTCTATAGCTTTGTGTCCCAAAAATCCCTGCAACTCAAGGTTGGGGATGTAGCTCAGTGGCTGAGCTTTTTGATAACAGAGGCTGCCGAGCTTCATTTTCAATCGGTGCAGGCATTGGCTATGTGGAAAAGGGGACATAGGTTGCATTGGCCGGGAATCGAACCCGGGTCAACTGCTTGGAAGGCAGCTATGCTCACCACTATACCACCAATGCTTTCAAATGGAAGCGCTTTGGCTCAATGCTTCAACACATGCTGTCGGCAGGTCGCTGCAGAATTCCAAGGTCAAAAAGCATTTCATCACATCCTGGATTGAAGGATCTGGTGGGAGGAGCCAACGACTTACCCGATTGGGAATCCATCCTGGGCCGCAGTGGTGAGTGTGGTGTTTGTCCTTTGCTAGATAATGTTCCAAGTGTCCTGACTCAGCACAGACATGATTGTCAACAGCTTACTCTGTGTCCCAAAAAGCCCTACAGCTCAAGGTTGGCGATGTAGCTCAGTGGTAAAGTGCATGTCTGAGGTCCATGATTCAATCCCCTGCATCTCCAAGAAGTTCTTAGATGATGGCTACATTTTGAGCAAAGGCTACTGCTTCTGTATCCAACAGTGACCCTCTAAGTTGGAAATGTGAAGACCTGGCAGAATTCCTGTCACCCTTCGATAGCTCAGTTGGTAGAGCGGAGGACTGTAGGTTCAACAGCAGCAATCCTTAGGTCGCTGGTTCAAATCCGGCTCGAAGGAGGCTGCCTTTTTACTTCTGGATGACTTTTAACAACGTGTAGTGTAGGGATGGGAGGTGGAGGGTTGTATCTTGACAAAACTTGTTCCCTGACCGGGAATCGAACCCGGGCCGCGGCGGTGAGAGCGCCGAATCCTAACCACTAGACAACCAGGGACTGGCCATTGTCTTTGATGTTGTCTCCTTTTCTAGATAATCTTCCTGACTCAGGACAGACAAGAGGGTCAACAGCCTACTCTACCATTCTATAGCTTTGTGTCCCAAAAATCCCTGCAACTCAAGGTTGGGGATGTAGCTCAGTGGCTGAGCTTTTTGATAACAGAGGCTGCCGAGCTTCATTTTCAATCGGTGCAGGCATTGGCTATGTGGAAAAGGGGACATAGGTTGCATTGGCCGGGAATCGAACCCGGGTCAACTGCTTGGAAGGCAGCTATGCTCACCACTATACCACCAATGCTTTCAAATGGAAGCGCTTTGGCTCAATGCTTCAACACATGCTGTCGGCAGGTCGCTGCAGAATTCCAAGGTCAAAAAGCATTTCATCACATCCTGGATTGAAGGATCTGGTGGGAGGAGCCAACGACTTACCCGATTGGGAATCCATCCTGGGCCGCAGTGGTGAGTGTGGTGTTTGTCCTTTGCTAGATAATGTTCCAAGTGTCCTGACTCAGCACAGACATGATTGTCAACAGCTTACTCTGTGTCCCAAAAAGCCCTACAGCTCAAGGTTGGCGATGTAGCTCAGTGGTAAAGTGCATGTCTGAGGTCCATGATTCAATCCCCTGCATCTCCAAGAAGTTCTTAGATGATGGCTACATTTTGAGCAAAGGCTACTGCTTCTGTATCCAACAGTGACCCTCTAAGTTGGAAATGTGAAGACCTGGCAGAATTCCTGTCACCCTTCGATAGCTCAGTTGGTAGAGCGGAGGACTGTAGGTTCAACAGCAGCAATCCTTAGGTCGCTGGTTCAAATCCGGCTCGAAGGAGGCTGCCTTTTTACTTCTGGATGACTTTTAACAACGTGTAGTGTAGGGATGGGAGGTGGAGGGTTGTATCTTGACAAAACTTGTTCCCTGACCGGGAATCGAACCCGGGCCGCGGCGGTGAGAGCGCCGAATCCTAACCACTAGACAACCAGGGACTGGCCATTGTCTTTGATGTTGTCTCCTTTTCTAGATAATCTTCCTGACTCAGGACAGACAAGAGGGTCAACAGCCTACTCTACCATTCTATAGCTTTGTGTCCCAAAAAACCCTGCAACTCAAGGTTGGGGATGTAGCTCAGTGGCTGAGCTTTTTGATAACAGAGGCTGCCGAGCTTCATTTTCAATCGGTGCAGGCATTGGCTATGTGGAAAAGGGGACATAGGTTGCATTGGCCGGGAATCGAACCCGGGTCAACTGCTTGGAAGGCAGCTATGCTCACCACTATACCACCAATGCTTTCAAATGGAAGCGCTTTGGCTCAATGCTTCAACACATGCTGTCGGCAGGTCGCTGCAGAATTCCAAGGTCAAAAAGCATTTCATCACATCCTGGATTGAAGGATCTGGTGGGAGGAGCCAACGACTTACCCGATTGGGAATCCATCCTGGGCCGCAGTGGTGAGTGTGGTGTTTGTCCTTTGCTAGATAATGTTCCAAGTGTCCTGACTCAGCACAGACATGATTGTCAACAGCTTACTCTGTGTCCCAAAAAGCCCTACAGCTCAAGGTTGGCGATGTAGCTCAGTGGTAAAGTGCATGTCTGAGGTCCATGATTCAATCCCCTGCATCTCCAAGAAGTTCTTAGATGATGGCTACATTTTGAGCAAAGGCTACTGCTTCTGTATCCAACAGTGACCCTCTAAGTTGGAAATGTGAAGACCTGGCAGAATTCCTGTCACCCTTCGATAGCTCAGTTGGTAGAGCGGAGGACTGTAGGTTCAACAGCAGCAATCCTTAGGTCGCTGGTTCAAATCCGGCTCGAAGGAGGCCGCCTTTTTACTTCTGGATGACTTTTAACAACGTGTAGTGTAGGGATGGGAGGTGGAGGGTTGTATCTTGACAAAACTTGTTCCCTGACCGGGAATCGAACCCGGGCCGCGGCGGTGAGAGCGCCGAATCCTAACCACTAGACAACCAGGGACTGGCCATTGTCTTTGATGTTGTCTCCTTTTCTAGATAATCTTCCTGACTCAGGACAGACAAGAGGGTCAACAGCCTACTCTACCATTCTATAGCTTTGTGTCCCAAAAATCCCTGCAACTCAAGGTTGGGGATGTAGCTCAGTGGCTGAGCTTTTTGATAACAGAGGCTGCCGAGCTTCATTTTCAATCGGTGCTGTGGCTTCGGTGCAGGCATTGGCTATGTGGAAAAGGGGACATAGGTTGCATTGGCCGGGAATCGAACCCGGGTCAACTGCTTGGAAGGCAGCTATGCTCACCACTATACCACCAATGCTTTCAAATGGAAGCGCTTTGGCTCAATGCTTCAACACATGCTGTCGGCAGGTCGCTGCAGAATTCCAAGGTCAAAAAGCATTTCATCACATCCTGGATTGAAGGATCTGGTGGGAGGAGCCAACGACTTACCCGATTGGGAATCCATCCTGGGCCGCAGTGGTGAGTGTGGTGTTTGTCCTTTGCTAGATAATGTTCCAAGTGTCCTGACTCAGCACAGACATGATTGTCAACAGCTTACTCTGTGTCCCAAAAAGCCCTACAGCTCAAGGTTGGCGATGTAGCTCAGTGGTAAAGTGCATGTCTGAGGTCCATGATTCAATCCCCTGCATCTCCAAGAAGTTCTTAGATGATGGCTACATTTTGAGCAAAGGCTACTGCTTCTGTATCCAACAGTGACCCTCTAAGTTGGAAATGTGAAGACCTGGCAGAATTCCTGTCACCCTTCGATAGCTCAGTTGGTAGAGCGGAGGACTGTAGGTTCAACAGCAGCAATCCTTAGGTCGCTGGTTCAAATCCGGCTCGAAGGAGGCCGCCTTTTTACTTCTGGATGACTTTTAACAACATGTAGTGTAGGGATGGGAGGTGGAGGGTTGTATCTTGACAAAACTTGTTCCCTGACCGGGAATCGAACCCGGGCCGCGGCGGTGAGAGCGACAAATCCTAACCACTAGACAACCAGGGACTGGCCATTGTCTTTGATGTTGTCTCCTTTTCTAGATAATCTTCCTGACTCAGGACAGACAAGAGGGTCAACAGCCTACTCTACCATTCTATAGCTTTGTGTCCCAAAAATCCCTGCAACTCAAGGTTGGGGATGTAGCTCAGTGGCTGAGCTTTTTGATAACAGAGGCTGCCGAGCTTCATTTTCAATCGGTGCTGTGGCTTCGGTGCAGGCATTGGCTATGTGGAAAAGGGGACATAGGTTGCATTGGCCGGGAATCGAACCCAGGTCAACTGCTTGGAAGGCAGCTATGCTCACCACTATACCACCAATGCTTTCAAATGGAAGCGCTTTGGCTCAATGCTTCAACACATGCTGTCGGCAGGTCGCTGCAGAATTCCAAGGTCAAAAAGCATTTAATCACATCCTGGATTGAAGGATCTGGTGGGAGGAGCCAACGACTTACCCGATTGGGAATCCATCCTGGGCCGCAGTGGTGAGTGTGGTGTTTGTCCTTTGCTAGATAATGTTCCAAGTGTCCTGACTCAGCACAGACATGATTGTCAACAGCTTACTCTGTGTCCCAAAAAGCCCTACAGCTCAAGGTTGGCGATGTAGCTCAGTGGTAAAGTGCATGTCTGAGGTCCATGATTCAATCCCCTGCATCTCCAAGAAGTTCTTAGATGATGCCTACATTTTGAGCAAAGGCTACTGCTTCTGTATCCAACAGTGACCCTCTAAGTTGGAAATGTGAAGACCTGGCAGAATTCCTGTCACCCTTCGATAGCTCAGTTGGTAGAGCGGAGGACTGTAGGTTCAACAGCAGCAATCCTTAGGTCGCTGGTTCAAATCCGGCTCGAAGGAGGCCGCCTTTTTACTTCTGGATGACTTTTAACAACGTGTAGTGTAGGGATGGGAGGTGGAGGGTTGTATCTTGACAAAACGTGTTCCCTGACCGGGAATCGAACCCGGGCCGCGGCGGTGAGAGCGCCGAATCCTAACCACTAGACCACCAGGGAATGGCCCTTGTCCTGTGTCTTTGATGTTGTCTCCTTTTCTAGATAATCTTCCTGACTCAGGACAGACAAGAGGGTCAACAGCCTACTCTACCATTCTATAGCTTTGTGTCCCAAAAATCCCTGCAACTCAAGGTTGGGGATGTAGCTCAGTGGCTGAGCTTTTTGATAACAGAGGCTGCCGAGCTTCATTTTCAATCGGTGCAGGCATTGGCTATGTGGAAAAGGGGACATAGGTTGCATTGGCCGGGAATCGAACCCGGGTCAACTGCTTGGAAGGCAGCTATGCTCACCACTATACCACCAATGCTTTCAAATGGAAGCGCTTTGGCTCAATGCTTCAACACATGCTGTCGGCAGGTCGCTGCAGAATTCCAAGGTCAAAAAGCATTTCATCACATCCTGGATTGAAGGATCTGGTGGGAGGAGCCAACGACTTACCCGATTGGGAATCCATCCTGGGCCGCAGTGGTGAGTGTGGTGTTTGTCCTTTGCTAGATAATGTTCCAAGTGTCCTGACTCAGCACAGACATGATTGTCAACAGCTTACTCTGTGTCCCAAAAAGCCCTACAGCTCAAGGTTGGCGATGTAGCTCAGTGGTAAAGTGCATGTCTGAGGTCCATGATTCAATCCCCTGCATCTCCAAGAAGTTCTTAGATGATGGCTACATTTTGAGCAAAGGCTACTGCTTCTGTATCCAACAGTGACCCTCTAAGTTGGAAATGTGAAGACCTGGCAGAATTCCTGTCACCCTTCGATAGCTCAGTTGGTAGAGCGGAGGACTGTAGGTTCAACAGCAGCAATCCTTAGTTCGCTGGTTCAAATCCGGCTCGAAGGAGGCCGCCTTTTTACTTCTGGATGACTTTTAACAACGTGTAGTGTCGGGATGGGAGGTGGAGGGTTGTATCTTGACAAAACTTGTTCCCTGACCGGGAATCGAACCCGGGCCGCGGCGGTGAGAGCGCCGAATCCTAACCACTAGACAACCAGGGACTGGCCATTGTCTTTGATGTTGTCTCCTTTTCTAGATAATCTTCCTGACTCAGGACAGACAAGAGGGTCAACAGCCTACTCTACCATTCTATAGCTTTGTGTCCCAAAAATCCCTGCAACTCAAGGTTGGGGATGTAGCTCAGTGGCTGAGCTTTTTGATAACAGAGGCTGCCGAGCTTCATTTTCAATCGGTGCTGTGGCTTCGGTGCAGGCATTGGCTATGTGGAAAAGGGGACATAGGTTGCATTGGCCGGGAATCGAACCCGGGTCAACTGCTTGGAAGGCAGCTATGCTCACCACTATACCACCAATGCTTTCAAATGGAAGCGCTTTGGCTCAATGCTTCAACACATGCTGTCGGCAGGTCGCTGCAGAATTCCAAGGTCAAAAAGCATTTCATCACATCCTGGATTGAAGGATCTGGTGGGAGGAGCCAACGACTTACCCGATTGGGAATCCATCCTGGGCCGCAGTGGTGAGTGTGGTGTTTGTCCTTTGCTAGATAATGTTCCAAGTGTCCTGACTCAGCACAGACATGATTGTCAACAGCTTACTCTGTGTCCCAAAAAGCCCTACAGCTCAAGGTTGGCGATGTAGCTCAGTGGTAAAGTGCATGTCTGAGGTCCATGATTCAATCCCCTGCATCTCCAAGAAGTTCTTAGATGATGGCTACATTTTGAGCAAAGGCTACTGCTTCTGTATCCAACAGTGACCCTCTAAGTTGGAAATGTGAAGACCTGGCAGAATTCCTGTCACCCTTCGATAGCTCAGTTGGTAGAGCGGAGGACTGTAGGTTCAACAGCAGCAATCCTTAGGTCGCTGGTTCAAATAGGGCTCGAAGGAGGCCGCCTTTTTACTTCTGGATGACTTTTAACAACGTGTAGTGTAGGGATGGGAGGTGGAGGGTTGTATCTTGACAAAACTTGTTCCCTGACCGGGAATCGAACCCGGGCCGCGGCGGTGAGAGCGCCGAATCCTAACCACTAGACAACCAGGGACTGGCCATTGTCTTTGATGTTGTCTCCTTTTCTAGATAATCTTCCTGACTCAGGACAGACAAGAGGGTCAACAGCCTACTCTACCATTCTATAGCTTTGTGTCCCAAAAATCCCTGCAACTCAAGGTTGGGGATGTAGCTCAGTGGCTGAGCTTTTTGATAACAGAGGCTGCCGAGCTTCATTTTCAATCGGTGCTGTGGCTTCGGTGCAGGCATTGGCTATGTGGAAAAGGGGACATAGGTTGCATTGGCCGGGAATCGAACCCGGGTCAACTGCTTGGAAGGCAGCTATGCTCACCACTATACCACCAATGCTTTCAAATGGAAGCGCTTTGGCTCAATGCTTCAACACATGCTGTCGGCAGGTCGCTGCAGAATTCCAAGGTCAAAAAGCATTTCATCACATCCTGGATTGAAGGATCTGGTGGGAGGAGCCAACGACTTACCCGATTGGGAATCCATCCTGGGCCGCAGTGGTGAGTGTGGTGTTTGTCCTTTGCTAGATAATGTTCCAAGTGTCCTGACTCAGCACAGACATGATTGTCAACAGCTTACTCTGTGTCCCAAAAAGCCCTACAGCTCAAGGTTGGCGATGTAGCTCAGTGGTAAAGTGCATGTCTGAGGTCCATGATTCAATCCCCTGCATCTCCAAGAAGTTCTTAGATGATGCCTACATTTTGAGCAAAGGCTACTGCTTCTGTATCCAACAGTGACCCTCTAAGTTGGAAATGTGAAGACCTGGCAGAATTCCTGTCACCCTTCGATAGCTCAGTTGGTAGAGCGGAGGACTGTAGGTTCAACAGCAGCAATCCTTAGGTCGCTGGTTCAAATCCGGCTCGAAGGAGGCCGCCTTTTTACTTCTGGATGACTTTTAACAACGTGTAGTGTAGGGATGGGAGGTGGAGGGTTGTATCTTGACAAAACGTGTTCCCTGACCGGGAATCGAACCCGGGCCGCGGCGGTGAGAGCGCCGAATCCTAACCACTAGACAACCAGGGACTGGCCCTTGTCCTGTGTCTTTGATGTTGTCTCCTTTTCTAGATAATCTTCCTGACTCAGGACAGACAAGAGGGTCAACAGCCTACTCTACCATTCTATAGCTTTGTGTCCCAAAAATCCCTGCAACTCAAGGTTGGGGATGTAGCTCAGTGGCTGAGCTTTTTGATAACAGAGGCTGCCGAGCTTCATTTTCAATCGGTGCAGGCATTGGCTATGTGGAAAAGGGGACATATGTTGCATTGGCCGGGAATCGAACCCGGGTCAACTGCTTGGAAGGCAGCTATGCTCACCACTATACCACCAATGCTTTCAAATGGAAGTGCTTTAGCTCAATGCTTCAACACATGCTGTCGGCAGGTCGCTGCAGAATTCCAAGGTCAAAAAGCATTTCATCACATCCTGGATTGAAGGATCTGGTGGGAGGAGCCAACGACTTACCCGATTGGGAATCCATCCTGGGCCGCAGTGGTGAGTGTGGTGTTTGTCCTTTGCTAGATAATGTTCCAAGTGTCCTGACTCAGCACAGACATGATTGTCAACAGCTTACTCTGTGTCCCAAAAAGCCCTACAGCTCAAGGTTGGCGATGTAGCTCAGTGGTAAAGTGCATGTCTGAGGTCCATGATTCAATCCCCTGCATCTCCAAGAAGTTCTTAGATGATGGCTACATTTTGAGCAAAGGCTACTGCTTCTGTATCCAACAGTGACCCTCTAAGTTGGAAATGTGAAGACCTGGCAGAATTCCTGTCACCCTTCGATAGCTCAGTTGGTAGAGCGGAGGACTGTAGGTTCAACAGCAGCAATCTTTAGGTCGCTGGTTCAAATCCGGCTCGAAGGAGGCCGCCTTTTTACTTCTGGATGACTTTTAACAACGTGTAGTGTAGGGATGGGAGGTGGAGGGTTGTATCTTGACAAAACTTGTTCCCTGACCGGGAATCGAACCCGGGCCGCGGCGGTGAGAGCGCCGAATCCTAACCACTAGACAACCAGGGACTGCCCATTGTCTTTGATATTGTCTCCTTTTCTAGATAATCTTCCTGACTCAGGACAGACAAGAGGGTCAACAGCCTACTCTACCATTCTATAGCTTTGTGTCCCAAAAATCCCTGCAAGTCAAGGTTGGGGATGTAGCTCAGTGGCTGAGCTTTTTGATAACAGAGGCTGCCGAGCTTCATTTTCAATCGGTGCTGTGGCTTCGGTGCAGGCATTGGCTATGTGGAAAAGGGGACATAGGTTGCATTGGCCGGGAATCGAACCCGGGTCAACTGCTTGGAAGGCAGCTATGCTCACCACTATACCACCAATGCTTTCAAATGGAAGCGCTTTGGCTCAATGCTTCAACACATGCTGTCGGCAGGTCGCTGCAGAATTCCAAGGTCAAAAAGCATTTCATCACATCCTGGATTGAAGGATCTGGTGGGAGGAGCCAACGACTTACCCGATTGGGAATCCATCCTGGGCCGCAGTGGTGAGTGTGGTGTTTGTCCTTTGCTAGATAATGTTCCAAGTGTCCTGACTCAGCACAGACATGATTGTCAACAGCTTACTCTGTGTCCCAAAAAGCCCTACAGCTCAAGGTTGGCGATGTAGCTCAGTGGTAAAGTGCATGTCTGAGGTCCATGATTCAATCCCCTGCATCTCCAAGAAGTTCTTAGATGATGCCTACATTTTGAGCAAAGGCTACTGCTTCTGTATCCAACAGTGACCCTCTAAGTTGGAAATGTGAAGACCTGGCAGAATTCCTGTCACCCTTCGATAGCTCAGTTGGTAGAGCGGAGGACTGTAGGTTCAACAGCAGCAATCCTTAGGTCGCTGGTTCAAATAGGGCTCGAAGGAGGCCGCCTTTTTACTTCTGGATGACTTTTAACAACGTGTAGTGTAGGGATGGGAGGTGGAGGGTTGTATCTTGACAAAACTTGTTCCCTGACCGGGAATCGAACCCGGGCCGCGGCGGTGAGAGCGCCGAATCCTAACCACTAGACAACCAGGGACTGGCCATTGTCTTTGATGTTGTCTCCTTTTCTAGATAATCTTCCTGACTCAGGACAGACAAGAGGGTCAACAGCCTACTCTACCATTCTATAGCTTTGTGTCCCAAAAATCCCTGCAAGTCAAGGTTGGGGATGTAGCTCAGTGGCTGAGCTTTTTGATAACAGAGGCTGCCGAGCTTCATTTTCAATCGGTGCTGTGGCTTCGGTGCAGGCATTGGCTATGTGGAAAAGGGGACATAGGTTGCATTGGCCGGGAATCGAACCCGGGTCAACTGCTTGGAAGGCAGCTATGCTCACCACTATACCACCAATGCTTTCAAATGGAAGCGCTTTGGCTCAATGCTTCAACACATGCTGTCGGCAGGTCGCTGCAGAATTCCAAGGTCAAAAAGCATTTCATCACATCCTGGATTGAAGGATCTGGTGGGAGGAGCCAACGACTTACCCGATTGGGAATCCATCCTGGGCCGCAGTGGTGAGTGTGGTGTTTGTCCTTTGCTAGATAATGTTCCAAGTGTCCTGACTCAGCACAGACATGATTGTCAACAGCTTACTCTGTGTCCCAAAAAGCCCTACAGCTCAAGGTTGGCGATGTAGCTCAGTGGTAAAGTGCATGTCTGAGGTCCATGATTCAATCCCCTGCATCTCCAAGAAGTTCTTAGATGATGCCTACATTTTGAGCAAAGGCTACTGCTTCTGTATCCAACAGTGACCCTCTAAGTTGGAAATGTGAAGACCTGGCAGAATTCCTGTCACCCTTCGATAGCTCAGTTGGTAGAGCGGAGGACTGTAGGTTCAACAGCAGCAATCCTTAGGTCGCTGGTTCAAATCCGGCTCGAAGGAGGCCGCCTTTTTACTTCTGGATGACTTTTAACAACGTGTAGTGTAGGGATGGGAGGTGGAGGGTTGTATCTTGACAAAACGTGTTCCCTGACCGGGAATCGAACCCGGGCCGCGTCGGTGAGAGCACCGAATCCTAACCACTAGACAACCAGGGACTGGCCATTGTCTTTGATGTTGTCTCCTTTTCTAGATAATCTTCCTGACTCAGGACAGACAAGAGGGTCAACAGCCTACTCTACCATTCTATAGCTTTGTGTCCCAAAAATCCCTGCAACTCAAGGTTGGGGATGTAGCTCAGTGGCTGAGCTTTTTGATAACAGAGGCTGCCGAGCTTCATTTTCAATCGGTGCTGTGGCTTCGGTGCAGGCATTGGCTATGTGGAAAAGGGGACATAGGTTGCATTGGCCGGGAATCGAACCCGGGTCAACTGCTTGGAAGGCAGCTATGCTCACCACTATACCACCAATGCTTTCAAATGGAAGCGCTTTGGCTCAATGCTTCAACACATGCTGTCGGCAGGTCGCTGCAGAATTCCAAGGTCAAAAAGCATTTCATCACATCCTGGATTGAAGGATCTGGTGGGAGGAGCCAACGACTTACCCGATTGGGAATCCATCCTGGGCCGCAGTGGTGAGTGTGGTGTTTGTCCTTTGCTAGATAATGTTCCAAGTGTCCTGACTCAGCACAGACATGATTGTCAACAGCTTACTCTGTGTCCCAAAAAGCCCTACAGCTCAAGGTTGGCGATGTAGCTCAGTGGTAAAGTGCATGTCTGAGGTCCATGATTCAATCCCCTGCATCTCCAAGAAGTTCTTAGATGATGCCTACATTTTGAGCAAAGGCTACTGCTTCTGTATCCAACAGTGACCCTCTAAGTTGGAAATGTGAAGACCTGGCAGAATTCCTGTCACCCTTCGATAGCTCAGTTGGTAGAGCGGAGGACTGTAGGTTCAACAGCAGCAATCCTTAGGTCGCTGGTTCAAATCCGGCTCGAAGGAGGCCGCCTTTTTACTTCTGGATGACTTTTAACAACGTGTAGTGTAGGGGTGGGAGGTGGAGGGTTGTATCTTGACAAAACGTGTTCCCTGACCGGGAATCGAACCCGGGCCGCGTCGGTGAGAGCACCGAATCCTAACCACTAGACAACCAGGGACTGGCCCTTGTCCTGTGTCTTTGATGTTGTCTCCTTTTCTAGATAATCTTCCTGACTCAGGACAGACAAGAGGGTCAACAGCCTACTCTACCATTCTATAGCTTTGTGTCCCAAAAATCCCTGCAACTCAAGGTTGGGGATGTAGCTCAGTGGCTGAGCTTTTTGATAACAGAGGCTGCCGAGCTTCATTTTCAATCGGTGCAGGCATTGGCTATGTGGAAAAGGGGACATAGGTTGCATTGGCCGGGAATCGAACCCGGGTCAACTGCTTGGAAGGCAGCTATGCTCACCACTATACCACCAATGCTTTCAAATGGAAGCGCTTTGGCTCAATGCTTCAACACATGCTGTCGGCAGGTCGCTGCAGAATTCCAAGGTCAAAAAGCATTTCATCACATCCTGGATTGAAGGATCTGGTGGGAGGAGCCAACGACTTACCCGATTGGGAATCCATCCTGGGCCGCAGTGGTGAGTGTGGTGTTTGTCCTTTGCTAGATAATGTTCCAAGTGTCCTGACTCAGCACAGACATGATTGTCAACAGCTTACTCTGTGTCCCAAAAAGCCCTACAGCTCAAGGTTGGCGATGTAGCTCAGTGGTAAAGTGCATGTCTGAGGTCCATGATTCAATCCCCTGCATCTCCAAGAAGTTCTTAGATGATGGCTACATTTTGAGCAAAGGCTACTGCTTCTGTATCCAACAGTGACCCTCTAAGTTGGAAATGTGAAGACCTGGCAGAATTCCTGTCACCCTTCGATAGCTCAGTTGGTAGAGCGGAGGACTGTAGGTTCAACAGCAGCAATCCTTAGGTCGCTGGTTCAAATAGGGCTCGAAGGAGGCCGCCTTTTTACTTCTGGATGACTTTTAACAACGTGTAGTGTAGGGATGGGAGGTGGAGGGTTGTATCTTGACAAAACTTGTTCCCTGACCGGGAATCGAACCCGGGCCGCGGCGGTGAGAGCGCCGAATCCTAACCACTAGACAACCAGGGACTGGCCATTGTCTTTGATGTTGTCTCCTTTTCTAGATAATCTTCCTGACTCAGGACAGACAAGAGGGTCAACAGCCTACTCTACCATTCTATAGCTTTTTTGTCCCAAAAATCCCTGCAACTCAAGGTTGGGGATGTAGCTCAGTGGCTGAGCTTTTTGATAACAGAGGCTGCCGAGCTTCATTTTCAATCGGTGCTGTGGCTTCGGTGCAGGCATTGGCTATGTGGAAAAGGGGACATAGGTTGCATTGGCCGGGAATCGAACCCGGGTCAACTGCTTGGAAGGCAGCTATGCTCACCACTATACCACCAATGCTTTCAAATGGAAGCGCTTTGGCTCAATGCTTCAACACATGCTGTCGGCAGGTCGCTGCAGAATTCCAAGGTCAAAAAGCATTTCATCACATCCTGGATTGAAGGATCTGGTGGGAGGAGCCAACGACTTACCCGATTGGGAATCCATCCTGGGCCGCAGTGGTGAGTGTGGTGTTTGTCCTTTGCTAGATAATGTTCCAAGTGTCCTGACTCAGCACAGACATGATTGTCAACAGCTTACTCTGTGTCCCAAAAAGCCCTACAGCTCAAGGTTGGCGATGTAGCTCAGTGGTAAAGTGCATGTCTGAGGTCCATGATTCAATCCCCTGCATCTCCAAGAAGTTCTTAGATGATGCCTACATTTTGAGCAAAGGCTACTGCTTCTGTATCCAACAGTGACCCTCTAAGTTGGAAATGTGAAGACCTGGCAGAATTCCTGTCACCCTTCGATAGCTCAGTTGGTAGAGCGGAGGACTGTAGGTTCAACAGCAGCAATCCTTAGGTCGCTGGTTCAAATCCGGCTCGAAGGAGGCCGCCTTTTTACTTCTGGATGACTTTTAACAACGTGTAGTGTAGGGATGGGAGGTGGAGGGTTGTATCTTGACAAAACGTGTTCCCTGACCGGGAATCGAACCCGGGCCGCGGCGGTGAGAGCGCCGAATCCTAACCACTAGACAACCAGGGACTGGCCCTTGTCCTGTGTCTTTGATGTTGTCTCCTTTTCTAGATAATCTTCCTGACTCAGGACAGACAAGAGGGTCAACAGCCTACTCTACCATTCTATAGCTTTGTGTCCCAAAAATCCCTGCAACTCAAGGTTGGGGATGTAGCTCAGTGGCTGAGCTTTTTGATAACAGAGGCTGCCGAGCTTCATTTTCAATCGGTGCAGGCATTGGCTATGTGGAAAAGGGGACATAGGTTGCATTGGCCGGGAATCGAACCCGGGTCAATTGCTTGGAAGGCAGCTATGCTCACCACTATACCACCAATGCTTTCAAATGGAAGCGCTTTAGCTCAATGCTTCAACACATGCTGTCGGCAGGTCGCTGCAGAATTCCAAGGTCAAAAAGCATTTCATCACATCCTGGATTGAAGGATCTGGTGGGAGGAGCCAACGACTTACCCGATTGGGAATCCATCCTGGGCCGCAGTGGTGAGTGTGGTGTTTGTCCTTTGATAGATAATGTTCCAAGTGTCCTGACTCAGCACAGACATGATTGTCAACAGCTTACTCTGTGTCCCAAAAAGCCCTACAGCTCAAGGTTGGCGATGTAGCTCAGTGGTAAAGTGCATGTCTGAGGTCCATGATTCAATCCCCTGCATCTCCAAGAAGTTCTTAGATGATGGCTACATTTTGAGCAAAGGCTACTGCTTCTGTATCCAACAGTGACCCTCTAAGTTGGAAATGTGAAGACCTGGCAGAATTCCTGTCACCCTTCGATAGCTCAGTTGGTAGAGCGGAGGACTGTAGGTTCAACAGCAGCAATCCTTAGGTCGCTGGTTCAAATAGGGCTCGAAGGAGGCCGCCTTTTTACTTCTGGATGACTTTTAACAACGTGTAGTGTAGGGATGGGAGGTGGAGGGTTGTATCTTGACAAAACTTGTTCCCTGACCGGGAATCGAACCCGGGCCGCGGCGGTGAGAGCGCCGAATCCTAACCACTAGACAACCAGGGACTGGCCATTGTCTTTGATGTTGTCTCCTTTTCTAGATAATCTTCCTGACTCAGGACAGACAAGAGGGTCAACAGCCTACTCTACCATTCTATAGCTTTGTGTCCCAAAAATCCCTGCAACTCAAGGTTGGGGATGTAGCTCAGTGGCTGAGCTTTTTGATAACAGAGGCTGCCGAGCTTCATTTTCAATCGGTGCTGTGGCTTCGGTGCAGGCATTGGCTATGTGGAAAAGGGGACATAGGTTGCATTGGCCGGGAATCGAACCCGGGTCAACTGCTTGGAAGGCAGCTATGCTCACCACTATACCACCAATGCTTTCAAATGGAAGCGCTTTGGCTCAATGCTTCAACACATGCTGTCGGCAGGTCGCTGCAGAATTCCAAGGTCAAAAAGCATTTCATCACATCCTGGATTGAAGGATCTGGTGGGAGGAGCCAACGACTTACCCGATTGGGAATCCATCCTGGGCCGCAGTGGTGAGTGTGGTGTTTGTCCTTTGCTAGATAATGTTCCAAGTGTCCTGACTCAGCACAGACATGATTGTCAACAGCTTACTCTGTGTCCCAAAAAGCCCTACAGCTCAAGGTTGGCGATGTAGCTCAGTGGTAAAGTGCATGTCTGAGGTCCATGATTCAATCCCCTGCATCTCCAAGAAGTTCTTAGATGATGGCTACATTTTGAGCAAAGGCTACTGCTTCTGTATCCAACAGTGACCCTCTAAGTTGGAAATGTGAAGACCTGGCAGAATTCCTGTCACCCTTCGATAGCTCAGTTGGTAGAGCGGAGGACTGTAGGTTCAACAGCAGCAATCCTTAGGTCGCTGGTTCAAATCCGGCTCGAAGGAGGCCGCCTTTTTACTTCTGGATGACTTTTAACAACGTGTAGTGTAGGGATGGGAGGTGGAGGGTTGTATCTTGACAAAACTTGTTCCCTGACCGGGAATCGAACCCGGGCCGCGGCGGTGAGAGCGCCGAATCCTAACCACTAGACAACCAGGGACTGGCCATTGTCTTTGATGTTGTCTCCTTTTCTAGATAATCTTCCTGACTCAGGACAGACAAGAGGGTCAACAGCCTACTCTACCATTCTATAGCTTTGTGTCCCAAAAATCCCTGCAACTCAAGGTTGGGGATGTAGCTCAGTGGCTGAGCTTTTTGATAACAGAGGCTGCCGAGCTTCATTTTCAATCGGTGCTGTGGCTTCGGTGCAGGCATTGGCTATGTGGAAAAGGGGACATAGGTTGCATTGGCCGGGAATCGAACCCGGGTCAACTGCTTGGAAGGCAGCTATGCTCACCACTATACCACCAATGCTTTCAAATGGAAGCGCTTTGGCTCAATGCTTCAACACATGCTGTCGGCAGGTCGCTGCAGAATTCCAAGGTCAAAAAGCATTTCATCACATCCTGGATTGAAGGATCTGGTGGGAGGAGCCAACGACTTACCCGATTGGGAATCCATCCTGGGCCGCAGTGGTGAGTGTGGTGTTTGTCCTTTGCTAGATAATGTTCCAAGTGTCCTGACTCAGCACAGACATGATTGTCAACAGCTTACTCTGTGTCCCAAAAAGCCCTACAGCTCAAGGTTGGCGATGTAGCTCAGTGGTAAAGTGCATGTCTGAGGTCCATGATTCAATCCCCTGCATCTCCAAGAAGTTCTTAGATGATGCCTACATTTTGAGCAAAGGCTACTGCTTCTGTATCCAACAGTGACCCTCTAAGTTGGAAATGTGAAGACCTGGCAGAATTCCTGTCACCCTTCGATAGCTCAGTTGGTAGAGCGGAGGACTGTAGGTTCAACAGCAGCAATCCTTAGGTCGCTGGTTCAAATCCGGCTCGAAGGAGGCCGCCTTTTTACTTCTGGATGACTTTTAACAACGTGTAGTGTAGGGATGGGAGGTGGAGGGTTGTATCTTGACAAAACGTGTTCCCTGACCGGGAATCGAACCCGGGCCACGGCGGTGAGAGCGCCGAATCCTAACCACTAGACAACCAGGGACTGGCCCTTGTCCTGTGTCTTTGATGTTGTCTCCTTTTCTAGATAATCTTCCTGACTCAGGACAGACAAGAGGGTCAACAGCCTACTCTACCATTCTATAGCTTTGTGTCCCAAAAATCCCTGCAACTCAAGGTTGGGGATGTAGCTCAGTGGCTGAGCTTTTTGATAACAGAGGCTGCCGAGCTTCATTTTCAATCGGTGCAGGCATTGGCTATGTGGAAAAGGGGACATATATTGCATTGGCCGGGAATCGAACCCGGGTCAACTGCTTGGAAGGCAGCTATGCTCACCACTATACCACCAATGCTTTCAAATGGAAGCGCTTTGGCTCAATGCTTCAACACATGCTGTCGGCAGGTCGCTGCAGAATTCCAAGGTCAAAAAGCATTTCATCACATCCTGGATTGAAGGATCTGGTGGGAGGAGCCAACGACTTACCCGATTGGGAATCCATCCTGGGCCGCAGTGGTGAGTGTGGTGTTTGTCCTTTGCTAGATAATGTTCCAAGTGTCCTGACTCAGCACAGACATGATTGTCAACAGCTTACTCTGTGTCCCAAAAAGCCCTACAGCTCAAGGTTGGCGATGTAGCTCAGTGGTAAAGTGCATGTCTGAGGTCCATGATTCAATCCCCTGCATCTCCAAGAAGTTCTTAGATGATGCCTACATTTTGAGCAAAGGCTACTGCTTCTGTATCCAACAGTGACCCTCTAAGTTGGAAATGTGAAGACCTGGCATAATTCCTGTCACCCTTCGATAGCTCAGTTGGTAGAGCGGAGGACTGTAGGTTCAACAGCAGCAATCCTTAGGTCGCTGGTTCAAATCCGGCTCGAAGGAGGCCGCCTTTTTACTTCTGGATGACTTTTAACAACGTGTAGTGTAGGGATGGGAGGTGGAGGGTTGTATCTTGACAAAACTTGTTCCCTGACCGGGAATCGAACCCGGGCCGCGGCGGTGAGAGCGCCGAATCCTAACCACTAGACAACCAGGGACTGGCCATTGTCTTTGATATTGTCTCCTTTTCTAGATAATCTTCCTGACTCAGGACAGACAAGAGGGTCAACAGCCTACTCTACCATTCTATAGCTTTGTGTCCCAAAAATCCCTGCAAGTCAAGGTTGGGGATGTAGCTCAGTGGCTGAGCTTTTTGATAACAGAGGCTGCCGAGCTTCATTTTCAATCGGTGCTGTGGCTTCGGTGCAGGCATTGGCTATGTGGAAAAGGGGACATAGGTTGCATTGGCCGGGAATCGAACCCGGGTCAACTGCTTGGAAGGCAGCTATGCTCACCACTATACCACCAATGCTTTCAAATGGAAGCGCTTTGGCTCAATGCTTCAACACATGCTGTCGGCAGGTCGCTGCAGAATTCCAAGGTCAAAAAGCATTTCATCACATCCTGGATTGAAGGATCTGGTGGGAGGAGCCAACGACTTACCCGATTGGGAATCCATCCTGGGCCGCAGTGGTGAGTGTGGTGTTTGTCCTTTGCTAGATAATGTTCCAAGTGTCCTGACTCAGCACAGACATGATTGTCAACAGCTTACTCTGTGTCCCAAAAAGCCCTACAGCTCAAGGTTGGCGATGTAGCTCAGTGGTAAAGTGCATGTCTGAGGTCCATGATTCAATCCCCTGCATCTCCAAGAATTTCTTAGATGATGCCTACATTTTGAGCAAAGGCTACTGCTTCTGTATCCAACAGTGACCCTCTAAGTTGGAAATGTGAAGACCTGGCAGAATTCCTGTCACCCTTCGATAGCTCAGTTGGTAGAGCGGAGGACTGTAGGTTCAACAGCAGCAATCCTTAGGTCGCTGGTTCAAATCCGGCTCGAAGGAGGCCGCCTTTTTACTTCTGGATGACTTTTAACAACGTGTAGTGTAGGGATGGGAGGTGGAGGGTTGTATCTTGACAAAACGTGTTCCCTGACCGGGAATCGAACCCGGGCCGCGGCGGTGAGAGCGCCGAATCCTAACCACTAGACAACCAGGGACTGGCCCTTGTCCTGTGTCGTCTCCTTTTCTAGATAATCTTCCTGACTCAGGACAGACAAGAGGGTCAACAGCCTACTCTACCATTCTATAGCTTTGTGTCCCAAAAATCCCTGCAACTCAAGGTTGGGGATGTAGCTCAGTGGCTGAGCTTTTTGATAACAGAGGCTGCCGAGCTTCATTTTCAATCGGTGCAGGCATTGGCTATGTGGAAAAGGGGACATAGGTTGCATTGGCCGGGAATCGAACCCGGGTCAACTGCTTGGAAGGCAGCTATGCTCACCACTATACCACCAATGCTTTCAAATGGAAGCGCTTTGGCTCAATGCTTCAACACATGCTGTCGGCAGGTCGCTGCAGAATTCCAAGGTCAAAAAGCATTTCATCACATCCTGGATTGAAGGATCTGGTGGGAGGAGCCAACGACTTACCCGATTGGGAATCCATCCTGGGCCGCAGTGGTGAGTGTGGTGTTTGTCCTTTGCTAGATAATGTTCCAAGTGTCCTGACTCAGCACAGACATGATTGTCAACAGCTTACTCTGTGTCCCAAAAAGCCCTACAGCTCAAGGTTGGCGATGTAGCTCAGTGGTAAAGTGCATGTCTGAGGTCCATGATTCAATCCCCTGCATCTCCAAGAAGTTCTTAGATGATGGCTACATTTTGAGCAAAGGCTACTGCTTCTGTATCCAACAGTGACCCTCTAAGTTGGAAATGTGAAGACCTGGCAGAATTCCTGTCACCCTTCGATAGCTCAGTTGGTAGAGCGGAGGACTGTAGGTTCAACAGCAGCAATCCTTAGGTCGCTGGTTCAAATCCGGCTCGAAGGAGGCCGCCTTTTTACTTCTGGATGACTTTTAACAACGTGTAGTGTAGGGATGGGAGGTGGAGGGTTGTATCTTGACAAAACTTGTTCCCTGACCGGGAATCGAACCCGGGCCGCGGCGGTGAGAGCGCCGAATCCTAACCACTAGACAACCAGGGACTGGCCATTGTCTTTGATATTGTCTCCTTTTCTAGATAATCTTCCTGACTCAGGACAGACAAGAGGGTCAACAGCCTACTCTACCATTCTATAGCTTTGTGTCCCAAAAATCCCTGCAAGTCAAGGTTGGGGATGTAGCTCAGTGGCTGAGCTTTTTGATAACAGAGGCTGCCGAGCTTCATTTTCAATCGGTGCTGTGGCTTCGGTGCAGGCATTGGCTATGTGGAAAAGGGGACATAGGTTGCATTGGCCGGGAATCGAACCCGGGTCAACTGCTTGGAAGGCAGCTATGCTCACCACTATACCACCAATGCTTTCAAATGGAAGCGCTTTGGCTCAATGCTTCAACACATGCTGTCGGCAGGTCGCTGCAGAATTCCAAGGTCAAAAAGCATTTCATCACATCCTGGATTGAAGGATCTGGTGGGAGGAGCCAACGACTTACCCGATTGGGAATCCATCCTGGGCCGCAGTGGTGAGTGTGGTGTTTGTCCTTTGCTAGATAATGTTCCAAGTGTCCTGACTCAGCACAGACATGATTGTCAACAGCTTACTCTGTGTCCCAAAAAGCCCTACAGCTCAAGGTTGGCGATGTAGCTCAGTGGTAAAGTGCATGTCTGAGGTCCATGATTCAATCCCCTGCATCTCCAAGAAGTTCTTAGATGATGCCTACATTTTGAGCAAAGGCTACTGCTTCTGTATCCAACAGTGACCCTCTAAGTTGGAAATGTGAAGACCTAGCAGAATTCCTGTCACCCTTCGATAGCTCAGTTGGTAGAGCGGAGGACTGTAGGTTCAACAGCAGCAATCCTTAGGTAGCTGGTTCAAATCCGGCTCGAAGGAGGCCGCCTTTTTACTTCTGGATGACTTTTAACAACGTGTAGTGTAGGGATGGGAGGTGGAGGGTTGTATCTTGACAAAACGTGTTCCCTGACCGGGAATCGAACCCGGGCCGCGGCGGTGAGAGCGCCGAATCCTAACCACTAGACAACCAGGGACTGGCCCTTGTCCTGTGTCGTCTCCTTTTCTAGATAATCTTCCTGACTCAGGACAGACAAGAGGGTCAACAGCCTACTCTACCATTCTATAGCTTTGTGTCCCAAAAATCCCTGCAACTCAAGGTTGGGGATGTAGCTCAGTGGCTGAGCTTTTTGATAACAGAGGCTGCCGAGCTTCATTTTCAATCGGTGCTGTGGCTTCGGTGCAGGCATTGGCTATGTGGAAATGGGGACATAGGTTGCATTGACCGGGAATCGAACCCGGGTCAACTGCTTGGAAGGCAGCTATGCTCACCACTATACCACCAATGCTTTCAAATGGAAGCGCTTTGGCTCAATGCTTCAACACATGCTGTCGGCAGGTCGCTGCAGAATTCCAAGGTCAAAAAGCATTTCATCACATCCTGGATTGAAGGATCTGGTGGGAGGAGCCAACGACTTACCCGATTGGGAATCCATCCTGGGCCGCAGTGGTGAGTGTGGTGTTTGTCCTTTGCTAGATAATGTTCCAAGTGTCCTGACTCAGCACAGACATGATTGTCAACAGCTTACTCTGTGTCCCAAAAAGCCCTACAGCTCAAGGTTGGCGATGTAGCTCAGTGGTAAAGTGCATGTCTGAGGTCCATGATTCAATCCCCTGCATCTCCAAGAAGTTCTTAGATGATGGCTACATTTTGAGCAAAGGCTACTGCTTCTGTATCCAACAGTGACCCTCTAAGTTGGAAATGTGAAGACCTGGCAGAATTCCTGTCACCCTTTGATAGCTCAGTTGGTAGAGCGGAGGACTGTAGGTTCAACAGCAGCAATCCTTAGGTCGCTGGTTCAAATCCGGCTCGAAGGAGGCCGCCTTTTTACTTCTGGATGACTTTTAACAACGTGTAGTGTAGGGATGGGAGGTGGAGGGTTGTATCTTGACAAAACTTGTTCCCTGACCGGGAATCGAACCCGGGCCGCGGCGGTGAGAGCGCCGAATCCTAACCACTAGACAACCAGGGACTGGCCATTGTCTTTGATGTTGTCTCCTTTTCTAGATAATCTTCCTGACTCAGGACAGACAAGAGGGTCAACAGCCTACTCTACCATTCTATAGCTTTGTGTCCCAAAAATCCCTGCAACTCAAGGTTGGGGATGTAGCTCAGTGGCTGAGCTTTTTGATAACAGAGGCTGCCGAGCTTCATTTTCAATCGGTGCTGTGGCTTCGGTGCAGGCATTGGCTATGTGGAAAAGGGGACATAGGTTGCATTGGCCGGGAATCGAACCCGGGTCAACTGCTTGGAAGGCAGCTATGCTCAGCACTATACCACCAATGCTTTCAAATGGAAGCGCTTTGGCTCAATGCTTCAACACATGCTGTCGGCAGGTCGCTGCAGAATTCCAAGGTCAAAAAGCATTTCATCACATCCTGGATTGAAGGATCTGGTGGGAGGAGCCAACGACTTACCCGATTGGGAATCCATCCTGGGCCGCAGTGGTGAGTGTGGTGTTTGTCCTTTGCTAGATAATGTTCCAAGTGTCCTGACTCAGCACAGACATGATTGTCAACAGCTTACTCTGTGTCCCAAAAAGCCCTACAGCTCAAGGTTGGCAATGTAGCTCAGTGGTAAAGTGCATGTCTGAGGTCCATGATTCAATCCCCTGCATCTCCAAGAAGTTCTTAGATGATGCCTACATTTTGAGCAAAGGCTACTGCTTCTGTATCCAACAGTGACCCTCTAAGTTGGAAATGTGAAGACCTGGCAGAATTCCTGTCACCCTTCGATAGCTCAGTTGGTAGAGCGGAGGACTGTAGGTTCAACAGCAGCAATCCTTAGGTCGCTGGTTCAAATCCGGCTCGAAGGAGGCCGCCTTTTTACTTCTGGATGACTTTTAACAACGTGTAGTGTAGGGATGGGAGGTGGAGGGTTGTATCTTGACAAAACGTGTTCCCTGACCGGGAATCGAACCCGGGCCGCGGCGGTGAGAGCGCCGAATCCTAACCACTAGACAACCAGGGACTGGCCCTTGTCCTGTGTCTTTGATGTTGTCTCCTTTTCTAGATAATCTTCCTGACTCAGGACAGACAAGAGGGTCAACAGCCTACTCTACCATTCTATAGCTTTGTGTCCCAAAAATCCCTGCAACTCAAGGTTGGGGATGTAGCTCAGTGGCTGAGCTTTTTGATAACAGAGGCTGCCGAGCTTCATTTTCAATCGGTGCAGGCATTGGCTATGTGGAAAAGGGGACATATGTTGCATTGGCCGGGAATCGAACCCGGGTCAACTGCTTGGAAGGCAGCTATGCTCACCACTATACCACCAATGCTTTCAAATGGAAGTGCTTTAGCTCAATGCTTCAACACATGCTGTCGGCAGGTCGCTGCAGAATTCCAAGGTCAAAAAGCATTTCATCACATCCTGGATTGAAGGATCTGGTGGGAGGAGCCAACGACTTACCCGATTGGGAATCCATCCTGGGCCGCAGTGGTGAGTGTGGTGTTTGTCCTTTGCTAGATAATGTTCCAAGTGTCCTGACTCAGCACAGACATGATTGTCAACAGCTTACTCTGTGTCCCAAAAAGCCCTACAGCTCAAGGTTGGCGATGTAGCTCAGTGGTAAAGTGCATGTCTGAGGTCCATGATTCAATCCCCTGCATCTCCAAGAAGTTCTTAGATGATGGCTATATTTTGAGCAAAGGCTACTGCTTCTGTATCCAACAGTGACCCTCTAAGTTGGAAATGTGAAGACCTGGCAGAATTCCTGTCACCCTTCGATAGCTCAGTTGGTAGAGCGGAGGACTGTAGGTTCAACAGCAGCAATCCTTAGGTCGCTGGTTCAAATCCGGCTCGAAGGAGGCCGCCTTTTTACTTCTGGATGACTTTTAACAACGTGTAGTGTAGGGATGGGAGGTGGAGGGTTGTATCTTGACAAAACTTGTTCCCTGACCGGGAATCGAACCCGGGCCGCGGCGGTGAGAGCGCAGAATCCTAACCACTAGACAACCAGGGACTGGCCATTGTCTTTGATATTGTCTCCTTTTCTAGATAATCTTCCTGACTCAGGACAGACAAGAGGGTCAACAGCCTACTCTACCATTCTATAGCTTTGTGTCCCAAAAATCCCTGCAACTCAAGGTTGGGGATGTAGCTCAGTGGCTGAGCTTTTTGATAACAGAGGCTGCCGAGCTTCATTTTCAATCGGTGCTGTGACTTCGGTGCAGGCATTGGCTATGTGGAAAAGGGGACATAGGTTGCATTGGCCGGGAATCGAACCCGGGTCAACTGCTTGGAAGGCAGCTATGCTCACCACTATACCACCAATGCTTTCAAATGGAAGCGCTTTGGCTCAATGCTTCAACACATGCTGTCGGCAGGTCGCTGCAGAATTCCAAGGTCAAAAAGCATTTCATCACATCCTGGATTGAAGGATCTGGTGGGAGGAGCCAACGACTTACCCGATTGGGAATCCATCCTGGGCCGCAGTGGTGAGTGTGGTGTTTGTCCTTTGCTAGATAATGTTCCAAGTGTCCTGACTCAGCACAGACATGATTGTCAACAGCTTACTCTGTGTCCCAAAAAGCCCTACAGCTCAAGGTTGGCGATGTAGCTCAGTGGTAAAGTGCATGTCTGAGGTCCATGATTCAATCCCCTGCATCTCCAAGAAGTTCTTAGATGATGCCTACATTTTGAGCAAAGGCTACTGCTTCTGTATCCAACAGTGACCCTCTAAGTTGGAAATGTGAAGACCTGGCAGAATTCCTGTCACCCTTCGATAGCTCAGTTGGTAGAGCGGAGGACTGTAGGTTCAACAGCAGCAATCCTTAGGTCGCTGGTTCAAATCCGGCTCGAAGGAGGCCGCCTTTTTACTTCTGGATGACTTTTAACAACGTGTAGTGTAGGGATGGGAGGTGGAGGGTTGTATCTTGACAAAACGTGTTCCCTGACCGGGAATCGAACCCGGGCCGCGGCGGTGAGAGCGCCGAATCCTAACCACTAGACAACCAGGGACTGGCCCTTGTCCTGTGTCTTTGATGTTGTCTCCTTTTCTAGATAATCTTCCTGACTCAGGACAGACAAGAGGGTCAACAGCCTACTCTACCATTCTATAGCTTTGTGTCCCAAAAATCCCTGCAACTCAAGGTTGGGGATGTAGCTCAGTGGCTGAGCTTTTTGATAACAGAGGCTGCCGAGCTTCATTTTCAATCGGTGCAGGCATTGGCTATGTGGAAAAGGGGACATATGTTGCATTGGCCGGGAATCGAACCCGGGTCAACTGCTTGGAAGGCAGCTATGCTCACCACTATACCACCAATGCTTTCAAATGGAAGTGCTTTAGCTCAATGCTTCAACACATGCTGTCGGCAGGTCGCTGCAGAATTCCAAGGTCAAAAAGCATTTCATCACATCCTGGATTGAAGGATCTGGTGGGAGGAGCCAACGACTTACCCGATTGGGAATCCATCCTGGGCCGCAGTGGTGAGTGTGGTGTTTGTCCTTTGCTAGATAATGTTCCAAGTGTCCTGACTCAGCACAGACATGATTGTCAACAGCTTACTCTGTGTCCCAAAAAGCCCTACAGCTCAAGGTTGGCGATGTAGCTCAGTGGTAAAGTGCATGTCTGAGGTCCATGATTCAATCCCCTGCATCTCCAAGAAGTTCTTAGATGATGGCTACATTTTGAGCAAAGGCTACTGCTTCTGTATCCAACAGTGACCCTCTAAGTTGGAAATGTGAAGACCTGGCAGAATTCCTGTCACCCTTCGATAGCTCAGTTGGTAGAGCGGAGGACTGTAGGTTCAACAGCAGCAATCCTTAGGTCGCTGGTTCAAATCCGGCTCGAAGGAGGCCGCCTTTTTACTTCTGGATGACTTTTAACAACGTGTAGTGTAGGGATGGGAGGTGGAGGGTTGTATCTTGACAAAACTTGTTCCCTGACCGGGAATCGAACCCGGGCCGCGGCGGTGAGAGCGCCGAATCCTAACCACTAGACAACCAGGGACTGGCCATTGTCTTTGATATTGTCTCCTTTTCTAGATAATCTTCCTGACTCAGGACAGACAAGAGGGTCAACAGCCTACTCTACCATTCTATAGCTTTGTGTCCCAAAAATCCCTGCAACTCAAGGTTGGGGATGTAGCTCAGTGGCTGAGCTTTTTGATAACAGAGGCTGCCGAGCTTCATTTTCAATCGGTGCTGTGGCTTCGGTGCAGGCATTGGCTATGTGGAAAAGGGGACATAGGTTGCATTGGCCGGGAATCGAACCCGGGTCAACTGCTTGGAAGGCAGCTATGCTCACCACTATACCACCAATGCTTTCAAATGGAAGCGCTTTGGCTCAATGCTTCAACACATGCTGTCGGCAGGTCGCTGCAGAATTCCAAGGTCAAAAAGCATTTCATCACATCCTGGATTGAAGGATCTGGTGGGAGGAGCCAACGACTTACCCGATTGGGAATCCATCCTGGGCCGCAGTGGTGAGTGTGGTGTTTGTCCTTTGCTAGATAATGTTCCAAGTGTCCTGACTCAGCACAGACATGATTGTCAACAGCTTACTCTGTGTCCCAAAAAGCCCTACAGCTCAAGGTTGGCGATGTAGCTCAGTGGTAAAGTGCATGTCTGAGGTCCATGATTCAATCCCCTGCATCTCCAAGAATTTCTTAGATGATGCCTACATTTTGAGCAAAGGCTACTGCTTCTGTATCCAACAGTGACCCTCTAAGTTGGAAATGTGAAGACCTGGCAGAATTCCTGTCACCCTTCGATAGCTCAGTTGGTAGAGCGGAGGACTGTAGGTTCAACAGCAGCAATCCTTAGGTCGCTGGTTCAAATCCGGCTCGAAGGAGGCCGCCTTTTTACTTCTGGATGACTTTTAACAACGTGTAGTGTAGGGATGGGAGGTGGAGGGTTGTATCTTGACAAAAGGTGTTCCCTGACCGGGAATCGAACCCGGGCCGCGGCGGTGAGAGCGCCGAATCCTAACCACTAGACAACCAGGGACTGGCCCTTGTCCTGTGTCGTCTCCTTTTCTAGATAATCTTCCTGACTCAGGACAGACAAGAGGGTCAACAGCCTACTCTACCATTCTATAGCTTTGTGTCCCAAAAATCCCTGCAACTCAAGGTTGGGGATGTAGCTCAGTGGCTGAGCTTTTTGATAACAGAGGCTGCCGAGCTTCATTTTCAATCGGTGCAGGCATTGGCTATGTGGAAAAGGGGACATAGGTTGCATTGGCCGGGAATCGAACCCAGGTCAACTGCTTGGAAGGCAGCTATGCTCACCACTATACCACCAATGCTTTCAAATGGAAGCGCTTTGGCTCAATGCTTCAACACATGCTGTCGGCAGGTCGCTGCAGAATTCCAAGGTCAAAAAGCATTTCATCACATCCTGGATTGAAGGATCTGGTGGGAGGAGCCAACGACTTACCCGATTGGGAATCCATCCTGGGCCGCAGTGGTGAGTGTGGTGTTTGTCCTTTGCTAGATAATGTTCCAAGTGTCCTGACTCAGCACAGACATGATTGTCAACAGCTTACTCTGTGTCCCAAAAAGCCCTACAGCTCAAGGTTGGCGATGTAGCTCAGTGGTAAAGTGCATGTCTGAGGTCCATGATTCAATCCCCTGCATCTCCAAGAAGTTCTTAGATGATGCCTACATTTTGAGCAAAGGCTACTGCTTCTGTATCCAACAGTGACCCTCTAAGTTGGAAATGTGAAGACCTGGCAGAATTCCTGTCACCCTTCGATAGCTCAGTTGGTAGAGCGGAGGACTGTAGGTTCAACAGCAGCAATCCATAGGTCGCTGGTTCAAATCCGGCTCGAAGGAGGCCGCCTTTTTACTTCTGGATGACTTTTAACAACGTGTAGTGTAGGGATGGGAGGTGGAGGGTTGTATCTTGACAAAACGTGTTCCCTGACCGGGAATCGAACCCGGGCCGCGGCGGTGAGAGCGCCGAATCCTAACCACTAGACAACCAGGGACTGGCCCTTGTCCTGTGTCGTCTCCTTTTCTAGATAATCTTCCTGACTCAGGACAGACAAGAGGGTCAACAGCCTACTCTACCATTCTATAGCTTTGTGTCCCAAAAATCCCTGCAACTCAAGGTTGGGGATGTAGCTCAGTGGCTGAGCTTTTTGATAACAGAGGCTGCCGAGCTTCATTTTCAATCGGTGCAGGCATTGGCTATGTGGAAAAGGGGACATAGGTTGCATTGGCCGGGAATCGAACCCGGGTCAACTGCTTGGAAGGCAGCTATGCTCACCACTATACCACCAATGCTTTCAAATGGAAGCGCTTTGGCTCAATGCTTCAACACATGCTGTCGGCAGGTCGCTGCAGAATTCCAAGGTCAAAAAGCATTTCATCACATCCTGGATTGAAGGATCTGGTGGGAGGAGCCAACGACTTACCCGATTGGGAATCCATCCTGGGCCGCAGTGGTGAGTGTGGTGTTTGTCCTTTGCTAGATAATGTTCCAAGTGTCCTGACTCAGCACAGACATGATTGTCAACAGCTTACTCTGTGTCCCAAAAAGCCCTACAGCTCAAGGTTGGCGATGTAGCTCAGTGGTAAAGTGCATGTCTGAGGTCCATGATTCAATCCCCTGCATCTCCAAGAAGTTCTTAGATGATGGCTACATTTTGAGCAAAGGCTACTGCTTCTGTATCCAACAGTGACCCTCTAAGTTGGAAATGTGAAGACCTGGCAGAATTCCTGTCACCCTTCGATAGCTCAGTTGGTAGAGCGGAGGACTGTAGGTTCAACAGCAGCAATCCTTAGGTCGCTGGTTCAAATCCGGCTCGAAGGAGGCCGCCTTTTTACTTCTGGATGACTTTTAACAACGTGTAGTGTAGGGATGGGAGGTGGAGGGTTGTATCTTGACAAAACTTGTTCCCTGACCGGGAATCGAACCCGGGCCGCGGCGGTGAGAGCGCCGAATCCTAACCACTAGACAACCAGGGACTGGCCATTGTCTTTGATATTGTCTCCTTTTCTAGATAATCTTCCTGACTCAGGACAGACAAGAGTGTCAACAGCCTACTCTACCATTCTATAGCTTTGTGTCCCAAAAATCCCTGCAAGTCAAGGTTGGGGATGTAGCTCAGTGGCTGAGCTTTTTGATAACAGAGGCTGCCGAGCTTCATTTTCAATCGGTGCTGTGGCTTCGGTGCAGGCATTGGCTATGTGGAAAAGGGGACATAGGTTGCATTGGCCGGGAATCGAACCCGGGTCAACTGCTTGGAAGGCAGCTATGCTCACCACTATACCACCAATGCTTTCAAATGGAAGCGCTTTGGCTCAATGCTTCAACACATGCTGTCGGCAGGTCGCTGCAGAATTCCAAGGTCAAAAAGCATTTCATCACATCCTGGATTGAAGGATCTGGTGGGAGGAGCCAACGACTTACCCGATTGGGAATCCATCCTGGGCCGCAGTGGTGAGTGTGGTGTTTGTCCTTTGCTAGATAATGTTCCAAGTGTCCTGACTCAGCACAGACATGATTGTCAACAGCTTACTCTGTGTCCCAAAAAGCCCTACAGCTCAAGGTTGGCGATGTAGCTCAGTGGTAAAGTGCATGTCTGAGGTCCATGATTCAATCCCCTGCATCTCCAAGAAGTTCTTAGATGATGCCTACATTTTGAGCAAAGGCTACTGCTTCTGTATCCAACAGTGACCCTCTAAGTTGGAAATGTGAAGACCTGGCAGAATTCCTGTCACCCTTCGATAGCTCAGTTGGTAGAGCGGAGGACTGTAGGTTCAACAGCAGCAATCCTTAGGTCGCTGGTTCAAATCCGGCTCGAAGGAGGCCGCCTTTTTACTTCTGGATGACTTTTAACAACGTGTAGTGTAGGGATGGGAGGTGGAGGGTTGTATCTTGACAAAACGTGTTCCCTGACCGGGAATCGAACCCGGGCCGCGGTGGTGAGAGCGCCGAATCCTAACCACTAGACAACCAGGGACTGGCCCTTGTCCTGTGTCTTTGATGTTGTCTCCTTTTCTAGATAATCTTCCTGACTCAGGACAGACAAGAGGGTCAACAGCCTACTCTACCATTCTATAGCTTTGTGTCCCAAAAATCCCTGGAACTCAAGGTTGGGGATGTAGCTCAGTGGCTGAGCTTTTTGATAACAGAGGCTGCCGAGCTTCATTTTCAATCGGTGCAGGCATTGGCTATGTGGAAAAGGGGACATAGGTTGCATTGGCCGGGAATCGAACCCGGGTCAACTGCTTGGAAGGCAGCTATGCTCACCACTATACCACCAATGCTTTCAAATGGAAGCGCTTTGGCTCAATGCTTCAACACATGCTGTCGGCAGGTCGCTGCAGAATTCCAAGGTCAAAAAGCATTTCATCACATCCTGGATTGAAGGATCTGGTGGGAGGAGCCAACGACTTACCCGATTGGGAATCCATCCTGGGCCGCAGTGGTGAGTGTGGTGTTTGTCCTTTGCTAGATAATGTTCCAAGTGTCCTGACTCAGCACAGACATGATTGTAAACAGCTTACTCTGTGTCCCAAAAAGCCCTACAGCTCAAGGTTGGCGATGTAGCTCAGTGGTAAAGTGCATGTCTGAGGTCCATGATTCAATCCCCTGCATCTCCAAGTTCTTAGATGATGGCTACATTTTGAGCAAAGGCTACTGCTTCTGTATCCAACAGTGACCCTCTAAGTTGGAAATGTGAAGACCTGGCAGAATTCCTGTCACCCTTCGATAGCTCAGTTGGTAGAGCGGAGGACTGTAGGTTCAACAGCAGCAATCCTTAGGTCGCTGGTTCAAATCCGGCTGGAAGGAGGCTGCCTTTTTACTTCTGGATGACTTTTAACAACGTGTAGTGTAGGGATGGGAGGTGGAGGGTTGTATCTAGTGTTGTTCCGATACCATTTTTTGATCCCGATACCGATACCTGACCGTGCAGTACTTGCCGATACCGAGTACCGATCCGATACCACGGCGTTTGAAAAAAAAAAAAAAAAAAAAAAGGTTTTAGGCATTCCAAGTTCAGTCTGTACAGTTTGCAGACGTGAAGTGGTCAGTGGGGAATGCTTGAAGTGGCCGATGATCTTTCTCCCATTGGCCAGCGCGTCGCACACACTCCGCTGTGACAGTAGGCCTTCCTGCACCACTAATGCATGTGTGTTCTGTGTTCTGCATATGTAAACAATTCAAACAAACATAGAGAAAACTTCTCCTCGGGAGAAGGAAGGAGGCAGGAAGTACCGAGAGAGAGAGAGAGAGAGAGAGAGAGAGAGAGAGAGAGAGAGAGAGAGAGAGACGGAGAGAGAGACGGAGAGAGAGACGGAGAGAGAGACGGAGAGAGAGAGACACGGAGAGCCACAACAGCAGATCCCGAAAGGGGGTGTGGCGCGGAGACGGAGCCGAGAACTATCCCGAAAGGGGAACAGCTGGGCGGGACTCGGAGAAGCGGCCGCGCGGACATTATTATTATTATTTGAACTCTCTCCAGCACGCCGGTGGCGGTGCTAGACTGTGCAACCGAAATAAATATCGATTAAGGTCGATATGTTTTTCCTGTAAAATGTGTCCTATCTTGGCTGTGGGTTGTATCGCTTTAAGCGGAGTGGCGTAGTCTATATGTCTGAGGGCTGCGTTGGTAAAAGTCGCTCTGGGAAACTGATCGGCACTCGTAGAACGCCTCTTGTCCAATCGGATTCCTCGGTCCGTTTATGACGTCGGAGCCCAGTGTGCGCTCCGGCGCTCTCAGGGGGACTTTCCGAACGTTGCCCCGGTAGCATAGCTTAGCTTGGGCTCTGAGCAGCTGGAAGGGACAGCAGGTTACCTGAGGTGAGCCTCGCTGCTCCACCGCTCCTCTCCTCGACAACCACCGTTGCGTGTTTGTTTTTCCGCGATAGTGAAAGTTTGGTATCGGGTGTTATATATTTGTTAGTACTCGCCGATACCGATACCAGCATTTTTGTGCGTATCGGTGGCCATGCCGATACCAGTATCGGTATCGGAACAACACTAGTTGTATCTTGACAAAACGTGTTCCCTGACCGGGAATCGAACCCGGGCCGCGGCGGTGAGAGCACCGAATCCTAACCACTAGACCACCAGGGACTGGCCCTTGTCCTGTTTCTTTGATGTTGTCTCCTTTTCTAGATAATCTTCCTGACTCAGGACAGACAAGAGGGTCAACAGCCTACTCTACCATTCTATAGCTTTGTGTCCCAAAAATCCCTGCAACTCAAGGTTGGGGATGTAGCTCAGTGGCTGAGCTTTTTGATAACAGAGGCTGCCGAGCTTCATTTTCAATCGGTGCTGTGACTTCGGTGCAGGCATTGGCTATGTGGAAAAGGGGACATAGGTTGCATTGGCCGGGAATCGAACCCGGGTCAACTGCTTGGAAGGCAGCTATGCTCACCACTATACCACCAATGTTTTCATATGGAAGCGCTTTGGCTCAATGCTTCAACACATGCTGTCGGCAGGTCGCTGCAGAATTCCAAGGTCAAAAAGCATTTCATCACATCCTGGATTGAAGGATCTGGTGGGAGGAGCCAACGACTTACCCGATTGGGAATCCATCCTGGGCCGCAGTGGTGAGTGTGGTGTTTGTCCTTTGCTAGATAATGTTCCAAGTGTCCTGACTCAGCACAGACATGATTGTCAACAGCTTACTCTGTGTCCCAAAAAGCCCTACAGCTCAAGGTTGGCGATGTAGCTCAGTGGTAAAGTGCATGTCTGAGGTCCATGATTCAATCCCCTGCATCTCCAAGAAGTTCTTAGATGATGGCTACATTTTGAGCAAAGGCTACTGCTTCTGTATCCAACAGTGACCCTCTAAGTTGGAAATGTGAAGACCTGGCAGAATTCCTGTCACCCTTCGATAGCTCAGTTGGTAGAGCGGAGGACTGTAGGTTCAACAGCAGCAATCCTTAGGTAGCTGGTTCAAATCCGGCTCGAAGGAGGCCGCCTTTTTACTTCTGGATGACTTTTAACAACGTGTAGTGTAGGGATGGGAGGTGGAGGGTTGTATCTTGACAAAACGTGTTCCCTGACCGGGAATCGAACCCGGGCCGCGGCGGTGAGAGCGCCGAATCCTAACCACTAGACCACCAGGGACTGGCCCTTGTCCTGTGTCTTTGATGTTGTCTCCTTTTCTAGATAATCTTCCTGACTCAGGACAGACAAGAGGGTCAACAGCCTACTCTACCATTCTATAGCTTTGTGTCCCAAAAATCCCTGCAACTCAAGGTTGGGGATGTAGCTCAGTGGCTGAGCTTTTTGATAACAGAGGCTGCCGAGCTTCATTTTCAATCGGTGCTGTGACTTCGGTGCAGGCATTGGCTATGTGGAAAAGGGGACATAGGTTGCATTGGCCGGGAATCGAACCCGGGTCAACTGCTTGGAAGGCAGCTATGCTCACCACTATACCACCAATGTTTTCATATGGAAGCGCTTTGGCTCAATGCTTCAACACATGCTGTCGGCAGGTCGCTGCAGAATTCCAAGGTCAAAAAGCATTTCATCACATCCTGGATTGAAGGATCTGGTGGGAGGAGCCAACGACTTACCCGATTGGGAATCCATCCTGGGCCGCAGTGGTGAGTGTGGTGTTTGTCCTTTGCTAGATAATGTTCCAAGTGTCCTGACTCAGCACAGACATGATTGTCAACAGCTTACTCTGTGTCCCAAAAAGCCCTACAGCTCAAGGTTGGCGATGTAGCTCAGTGGTAAAGTGCATGTCTGAGGTCCATGATTCAATCCCCTGCATCTCCAAGAAGTTCTTAGATGATGGCTACATTTTGAGCAAAGGCTACTGCTTCTGTATCCAACAGTGACCCTCTAAGTTGGAAATGTGAAGACCTGGCAGAATTCCTGTCACCCTTCGATAGCTCAGTTGGTAGAGCGGAGGACTGTAGGTTCAACAGCAGCAATCCTTAGGTCGCTGGTTCAAATCCGGCTCGAAGGAGGCCGCCTTTTTACTTCTGGATGACTTTTAACAACGTGTAGTGTAGGGATGGGAGGTGGAGGGTTGTATCTTGACAAAACGTGTTACCTGACCGGGAATCGAACCCGGGCCGCGGCGGTGAGAGCGCCGAATCCTAACCACTAGACCACCAGGGACTGGCCCTTGTCCTGTGTCTTTGATGTTGTCTCCTTTTCTAGATAATCTTCCTGACTCAGGACAGACAAGAGGGTCAACAGCCTACTCTACCATTCTATAGTTAATTAATTAATTTTAATTTTGCCATTTAGCAGACGCTTTTATCCAAAGCGACTTACAATTACGAATTACAGGGACATTCCCCCTGGAGTAACCGAGGGCTAAGTGCCTTACCCAAGGGCACACTAGTAGTGGTGTGGTTTCAGGCGGGATTTGAACTCACAACCTTCCGATCCAAAGTCCAACTCACTATCCACTAGACCACCACTACCCCAACTAACAACGTGTAGTGTAGGGATGGGAGGTGGAGGGTTGTATCTTGACAAAACGTGTTACCTGACCGGGAATCGAACCCGGGCCGCGGCGGTGAGAGCTAGCTATAGCTTTGTGTCCCAAAAATCCCTGCAACTCAAGGTTGGGGATGTAGCTCAGTCGCTGAGTTTTTTGATAACAGAGGCTGCCGAGCTTCATTTTCAATCGGTGCTGTGACTTCGGTGCAGGCATTGGCTATGTGGAAAAGGGGACATAGGTTGCATTGGCCGGGAATCGAACCCGGGTCAACTGCTTGGAAGGCAGCTATGCTCACCACTATACCACCAATGCTTTCATATGGAAGCGCTTTGGCTCAATGCTTCAACACATGCTGTCGGCAGGTCGCTGCAGAATTCCAAGGTCAAAAAGCATTTCATCACATCCTGGATTGAAGGATCTGGTGGGAGGAGCCAACGACTTACCCGATTGGGAATCCATCCTGGGCCGCAGTGGTGAGTGTGGTGTTTGTCCTTTGCTAGATAATGTTCCAAGTGTCCTGACTCAGCACAGACATGATTGTCAACAGCTTACTCTGTGTCCCAAAAAGCCCTACAGCTCAAGGTTGGCGATGTAGCTCAGTGGTAAAGTGCATGTCTGAGGTCCATGATTCAATCCCCTGCATCTCCAAGAAGTTCTTAGATGATGCCTACATTTTGAGCAAAGGCTACTGCTTCTGTATCCAACAGTGACCCTCTAAGTTGGAAATGTGAAGACCTGGCAGAATTCCTGTCACCCTTCGATAGCTCAGTTGGTAGAGCGGAGGACTGTAGGTTCAACAGCAGCAATCCTTAGGTCGCTGGTTCAAATCCGGCTCGAAGGAGGCCGCCTTTTTACTTCTGGATGACTTTTAACAACGTGTAGTGTAGGGATGGGAGGTGGAGTGTTGTATCTTGACAAAATGTGTTCCCTGACCGGGAATCGAACCCGGGCCGCGGCGGTGAGAGCGCCGAATCCTAACCACTAGACCACCAGGGACTGGCCCTTGTCCTGTGTCTTTGATGTTGTCTCCTTTTCTAGATAATCTTCCTGACTCAGGACAGACAAGAGGGTCAACAGCCTACTCTACCATTCTATAGCTTTGTGTCCCAAAAATCCCTGCAACTCAAGGTTGGGGATGTAGCTCAGTGGCTGAGCTTTTTGATAACAGAGGCTGCCGAGCTTCATTTTCAATCGGTGCTGTGACTTCGGTGCAGGCATTGGCTATGTGGAAAAGGGGACATAGGTTGCATTGGCCGGGAATCGAACCCGGGTCAACTGCTTGGAAGGCAGCTATGCTCACCACTATACCACCAATGCTTTCATATGGAAGCGCTTTGGCTCAATGCTTCAACACATGCTGTCGGCAGGTCGCTGCAGAATTCCAAGGTCAAAAAGCATTTCATCACATCCTGGATTGAAGGATCTGGTGGGAGGAGCCAACGACTTACCCGATTGGGAATCCATCCTGGGCCGCAGTGGTGAGTGTGGTGTTTGTCCTTTGCTAGATAATGTTCCAAGTGTCCTGACTCAGCACAGACATGATTGTCAACAGCTTACTCTGTGTCCCAAAAAGCCCTACAGCTCAAGGTTGGCGATGTAGCTCAGTGGTAAAGTGCATGTCTGAGGTCCATGATTCAATCCCCTGCATCTCCAAGAAGTTCTTAGATGATGCCTACATTTTGAGCAAAGGCTACTGCTTCTGTATCCAACAGTGACCCTCTAAGTTGGAAATGTGAAGACCTGGCAGAATTCCTGTCACCCTTCGATAGCTCAGTTGGTAGAGCGGAGGACTGTAGGTTCAACAGCAGCAATCCTTAGGTCGCTGGTTCAAATCCGGCTCGAAGGAGGCAGCCTTTTTACTTCTGGATGACTTTTAACAACGTGTAGTGTAGGGATGGGAGGTGGAGGGTTGTATCTTGACAAAATGTGTTCCCTGACCGGGAATCGAACCCGGGCCGCGGCGGTGAGAGCGCCGAATCCTAACCACTAGACCACCAGGGACTGGCCCTTGTCCTGTGTCTTTGATGTTGTCTCCTTTTCTAGATAATCTTCCTGACTCAGGACAGACAAGAGGGTCAACAGCCTACTCTACCATTCTATAGCTTTGTGTCCCAAAAATCCCTGCAACTCAAGGTTGGGGATGTAGCTCAGTGGCTGAGTTTTTTGATAACAGAGGCTGCCGAGCTTCATTTTCAATCGGTGCTGTGACTTCGGTGCAGGCATTGGCTATGTGGAAAAGGGGACATAGGTTGCATTGGCCGGGAATCGAACCCAGGTCAACTGCTTGGAAGGCAGCTATGCTCACCACTATACCACCAATGCTTTCATATGGAAGCGCTTTGGCTCAATGCTTCAACACATGCTGTCGGCAGGTCGCTGCAGAATTCCAAGGTCAAAAAGCATTTCATCACATCCTGGATTGAAGGATCTGGTGGGAGGAGCCAACGACTTACCCGATTGGGAATCCATCCTGGGCCGCAGTGGTGAGTGTGGTGTTTGTCCTTTGCTAGATAATGTTCCAAGTGTCCTGACTCAGCACAGACATGATTGTCAACAGCTTACTCTGTGTCCCAAAAAGCCCTACAGCTCAAGGTTGGCGATGTAGCTCAGTGGTAAAGTGCATGTCTGAGGTCCATGATTCAATCCCCTGCATCTCCAAGAAGTTCTTAGATGATGCCTACATTTTGAGCAAAGGCTACTGCTTCTGTATCCAACAGTGACCCTCTAAGTTGGAAATGTGAAGACCTGGCAGAATTCCTGTCACCCTTCGATAGCTCAGTTGGTAGAGCGGAGGACTGTAGGTTCAACAGCAGCAATCCTTAGGTCGCTGGTTCAAATCTGGCTCGAAGGAGGCCGCCTTTTTACTTCTGGATGACTTTTAACAACGTGTAGTGTAGGGATGGGAGGTGGAGGGTTGTATCTTGACAAAATGTGTTCCCTGACCGGGAATCGAACCCGGGCCGCGGCGGTGAGAGCGCCGAATCCTAACCACTAGACCACCAGGGACTGGCCCTTGTCCTGTGTCTTTGATGTTGTCTCCTTTTCTAGATAATCTTCCTGACTCAGGACAGACAAGAGGGTCAACAGCCTACTCTACCATTCTATAGCTTTGTGTCCCAAAAATCCCTGCAACTCAAGGTTGGGGATGTAGCTCAGTGGCTGAGCTTTTTGATAACAGAGGCTGCCGAGCTTCATTTTCAATCGGTGCTGTGACTTCGGTGCAGGCATTGGCTATGTGGAAAAGGGGACATAGGTTGCATTGGCCGGGAATCGAACCCGGGTCAACTGCTTGGAAGGCAGCTATGCTCACCACTATACCACCAATGCTTTCATATGGAAGCGCTTTGGCTCAATGCTTCAACACATGCTGTCGGCAGGTCGCTGCAGAATTCCAAGGTCAAAAAGCATTTCATCACATCCTGGATTGAAGGATCTGGTGGGAGGAGCCAACGACTTACCCGATTGGGAATCCATCCTGGGCCGCAGTGGTGAGTGTGGTGTTTGTCCTTTGCTAGATAATGTTCCAAGTGTCCTGACTCAGCACAGACATGATTGTCAACAGCTTACTCTGTGTCCCAAAAAGCCCTACAGCTCAAGGTTGGCGATGTAGCTCAGTGGTAAAGTGCATGTCTGAGGTCCATGATTCAATCCCCTGCATCTCCAAGAAGTTCTTAGATGATGGCTACATTTTGAGCAAAGGCTACTGCTTCTGTATCCAACAGTGACCCTCTAAGTTGGAAATGTGAAGACCTGGCAGAATTCCTGTCACCCTTCGATAGCTCAGTTGGTAGAGCGGAGGACTGTAGGTTCAACAGCAGCAATCCTTAGGTCGCTGGTTCAAATCCGGCTCGAAGGAGGCCGCCTTTTTACTTCTGGATGACTTTTAACAACGTGTAGTGTAGGGATGGGAGGTGGAGGGTTGTATCTTGACAAAACGTGTTACCTGACCGGGAATCGAACCCAGGCCGCGGCGGTGAGAGCGCCGATTCCTAACCACTAGACCACCAGGGACTGGCCCTTGTCCTGTGTCTTTGATGTTGTCTCCTTTTCTAGATAATCTTCCTGACTCAGGACAGACAAGAGGGTCAACAGCCTACTCTACCATTCTATAGCTTTGTGTCCCAAAAATCCCTGCAACTCAAGGTTGGGGATGTAGCTCAGTGGCTGAGTTTTTTGATAACAGAGGCTGCCGAGCTTCATTTTCAATCGGTGCTGTGACTTCGGTGCAGGCATTGGCTATGTGGAAAAGGGGACATAGGTTGCATTGGCCGGGAATCGAACCCGGGTCAACTGCTTGGAAGGCAGCTATGCTCACCACTATACCACCAATGCTTTCATATGGAAGCGCTTTGGCTCAATGCTTCAACACATGCTGTCGGCAGGTCGCTGCAGAATTCCAAGGTCAAAAAGCATTTCATCACATCCTGGATTGAAGGATCTGGTGGGAGGAGCCAACGACTTACCCGATTGGGAATCCATCCTGGGCCGCAGTGGTGAGTGTGGTGTTTGTCCTTTGCTAGATAATGTTCCAAGTGTCCTGACTCAGCACAGACATGATTGTCAACAGCTTACTCTGTGTCCCAAAAAGCCCTACAGCTCAAGGTTGGCGATGTAGCTCAGTGGTAAAGTGCATGTCTGAGGTCCATGATTCAATCCCCTGCATCTCCAAGAAGTTCTTAGATGATGGCTACATTTTGAGCAAAGGCTACTGCTTCTGTATCCAACAGTGACCCTCTAAGTTGGAAATGTGAAGACCTGGCAGAATTCCTGTCACCCTTCGATAGCTCAGTTGGTAGAGCGGAGGACTGTAGGTTCAACAGCAGCAATCCTTAGGTCGCTGGTTCAAATCCGGCTCGAAGGAGGCCGCCTTTTTACTTCTGGATGACTTTTAACAACGTGTAGTGTAGGGATGGGAGGTGGAGGGTTGTATCTTGACAAAACGTGTTACCTGACCGGGAATCGAACCCAGGCCGCGGCGGTGAGAGCGCCGAATCCTAACCACTAGACCACCAGGGACTGGCCCTTGTCCTGTGTCTTTGATGTTGTCTCCTTTTCTAGATAATCTTCCTGACTCAGGACAGACAAGAGGGTCAACAGCCTACTCTACCATTCTATAGCTTTGTGTCCCAAAAATCCCTGCAACTCAAGGTTGGGGATGTAGCTCAGTGGCTGAGTTTTTTGATAACAGAGGCTGCCGAGCTTCATTTTCAATCGGTGCTGTGACTTCGGTGCAGGCATTGGCTATGTGGAAAAGGGGACATAGGTTGCATTGGCCGGGAATCGAACCCGGGTCAACTGCTTGGAAGGCAGCTATGCTCACCACTATACCACCAATGCTTTCATATGGAAGCGCTTTGGCTCAATGCTTCAACACATGCTGTCGGCAGGTCGCTGCAGAATTCCAAGGTCAAAAAGCATTTCATCACATCCTGGATTGAAGGATCTGGTGGGAGGAGCCAACGACTTACCCGATTGGGAATCCATCCTGGGCCGCAGTGGTGAGTGTGGTGTTTGTCCTTTGCTAGATAATGTTCCAAGTGTCCTGACTCAGCACAGACATGATTGTCAACAGCTTACTCTGTGTCCCAAAAAGCCCTACAGCTCAAGGTTGGCGATGTAGCTCAGTGGTAAAGTGCATGTCTGAGGTCCATGATTCAATCCCCTGCATCTCCAAGAAGTTCTTAGATGATGCCTACATTTTGAGCAAAGGCTACTGCTTCTGTATCCAACAGTGACCCTCTAAGTTGGAAATGTGAAGACCTGGCAGAATTCCTGTCACCCTTCGATAGCTCAGTTGGTAGAGCGGAGGACTGTAGGTTCAACAGCAGCAATCCTTAGGTCGCTGGTTCAAATCCGGCTCGAAGGAGGCCGCCTTTTTACTTCTGGATGACTTTTAACAACGTGTAGTGTAGGGATGGGAGGTGGAGGGTTGTATCTTGACAAAATGTGTTCCCTGACCGGGAATCGAACCCGGGCCGCGGCGGTGAGAGCACCGAATCCTAACCACTAGACCACCAGGGACTGGCCCTTGTCCTGTGTCTTTGATGTTGTCTCCTTTTCTAGATAATCTTCCTGACTCAGGACAGACAAGAGGGTCAACAGCCTACTCTACCATTCTATAGCTTTGTGTCCCAAAAATCCCTGCAACTCAAGGTTGGGGATGTAGCTCAGTGGCTGAGTTTTTTGATAACAGAGGCTGCCGAGCTTCATTTTCAATCGGTGCTGTGACTTCGGTGCAGGCATTGGCTATGTGGAAAAGGGGACATAGGTTGCATTGGCCGGGAATCGAACCCGGGTCAACTGCTTGGAAGGCAGCTATGCTCACCACTATACCACCAATGCTTTCATATGGAAGCGCTTTGGCTCAATGCTTCAACACATGCTGTCGGCAGGTCGCTGCAGAATTCCAAGGTCAAAAAGCATTTCATCACATCCTGGATTGAAGGATCTGGTGGGAGGAGCCAACGACTTACCCGATTGGGAATCCATCCTGGGCCGCAGTGGTGAGTGTGGTGTTTGTCCTTTGCTAGATAATGTTCCAAGTGTCCTGACTCAGCACAGACATGATTGTCAACAGCTTACTCTGTGTCCCAAAAAGCCCTACAGCTCAAGGTTGGCGATGTAGCTCAGTGGTAAAGTGCATGTCTGAGGTCCATGATTCAATCCCCTGCATCTCCAAGAAGTTCTTAGATGATGGCTACATTTTGAGCAAAGGCTACTGCTTCTGTATCCAACAGTGACCCTCTAAGTTGGAAATGTGAAGACCTGGCAGAATTCCTGTCACCCTTCGATAGCTCAGTTGGTAGAGCGGAGGACTGTAGGTTCAACAGCAGCAATCCTTAGGTCGCTGGTTCAAATCCGGCTCGAAGGAGGCCGCCTTTTTACTTCTGGATGACTTTTAACAACGTGTAGTGTAGGGATGGGAGGTGGAGGGTTGTATCTTGACAAAACGTGTTACCTGACCGGGAATCGAACCCAGGCCGCGGCGGTGAGAGCGCCGATTCCTAACCACTAGACCACCAGGGACTGGCCCTTGTCCTGTGTCTTTGATGTTGTCTCCTTTTCTAGATAATCTTCCTGACTCAGGACAGACAAGAGGGTCAACAGCCTACTCTACCATTCTATAGCTTTGTGTCCCAAAAATCCCTGCAACTCAAGGTTGGGGATGTAGCTCAGTGGCTGAGTTTTTTGATAACAGAGGCTGCCGAGCTTCATTTTCAATCGGTGCTGTGACTTCGGTGCAGGCATTGGCTATGTGGAAAAGGGGACATAGGTTGCATTGGCCGGGAATCGAACCCGGGTCAACTGCTTGGAAGGCAGCTATGCTCACCACTATACCACCAATGCTTTCATATGGAAGCGCTTTGGCTCAATGCTTCAACACATGCTGTCGGCAGGTCGCTGCAGAATTCCAAGGTCAAAAAGCATTTCATCACATCCTGGATTGAAGGATCTGGTGGGAGGAGCCAACGACTTACCCGATTGGGAATCCATCCTGGGCCGCAGTGGTGAGTGTGGTGTTTGTCCTTTGCTAGATAATGTTCCAAGTGTCCTGACTCAGCACAGACATGATTGTCAACAGCTTACTCTGTGTCCCAAAAAGCCCTACAGCTCAAGGTTGGCGATGTAGCTCAGTGGTAAAGTGCATGTCTGAGGTCCATGATTCAATCCCCTGCATCTCCAAGAAGTTCTTAGATGATGGCTACATTTTGAGCAAAGGCTACTGCTTCTGTATCCAACAGTGACCCTCTAAGTTGGAAATGTGAAGACCTGGCAGAATTCCTGTCACCCTTCGATAGCTCAGTTGGTAGAGCGGAGGACTGTAGGTTCAACAGCAGCAATCCTTAGGTCGCTGGTTCAAATCCGGCTCGAAGGAGGCCGCCTTTTTACTTCTGGATGACTTTTAACAACGTGTAGTGTAGGGATGGGAGGTGGAGGGTTGTATCTTGACAAAACGTGTTACCTGACCGGGAATCGAACCCAGGCCGCGGCGGTGAGAGCGCCGAATCCTAACCACTAGACCACCAGGGACTGGCCCTTGTCCTGTGTCTTTGATGTTGTCTCCTTTTCTAGATAATCTTCCTGACTCAGGACAGACAAGAGGGTCAACAGCCTACTCTACCATTCTATAGCTTTGTGTCCCAAAAATCCCTGCAACTCAAGGTTGGGGATGTAGCTCAGTGGCTGAGTTTTTTGATAACAGAGGCTGCCGAGCTTCATTTTCAATCGGTGCTGTGACTTCGGTGCAGGCATTGGCTATGTGGAAAAGGGGACATAGGTTGCATTGGCCGGGAATCGAACCCGGGTCAACTGCTTGGAAGGCAGCTATGCTCACCACTATACCACCAATGCTTTCATATGGAAGCGCTTTGGCTCAATGCTTCAACACATGCTGTCGGCAGGTCGCTGCAGAATTCCAAGGTCAAAAAGCATTTCATCACATCCTGGATTGAAGGATCTGGTGGGAGGAGCCAACGACTTACCCGATTGGGAATCCATCCTGGGCCGCAGTGGTGAGTGTGGTGTTTGTCCTTTGCTAGATAATGTTCCAAGTGTCCTGACTCAGCACAGACATGATTGTCAACAGCTTACTCTGTGTCCCAAAAAGCCCTACAGCTCAAGGTTGGCGATGTAGCTCAGTGGTAAAGTGCATGTCTGAGGTCCATGATTCAATCCCCTGCATCTCCAAGAAGTTCTTAGATGATGCCTACATTTTGAGCAAAGGCTACTGCTTCTGTATCCAACAGTGACCCTCTAAGTTGGAAATGTGAAGACCTGGCAGAATTCCTGTCACCCTTCGATAGCTCAGTTGGTAGAGCGGAGGACTGTAGGTTCAACAGCAGCAATCCTTAGGTCGCTGGTTCAAATCCGGCTCGAAGGAGGCCGCCTTTTTACTTCTGGATGACTTTTAACAACGTGTAGTGTAGGGATGGGAGGTGGAGGGTTGTATCTTGACAAAATGTGTTCCCTGACCGGGAATCGAACCCGGGCCGCGGCGGTGAGAGCGCCGAATCCTAACCACTAGACCACCAGGGACTGGCCCTTGTCCTGTGTCTTTGATGTTGTCTCCTTTTCTAGATAATCTTCCTGACTCAGGACAGACAAGAGGGTCAACAGCCTACTCTACCATTCTATAGCTTTGTGTCCCAAAAATCCCTGCAACTCAAGGTTGGGGATGTAGCTCAGTGGCTGAGCTTTTTGATAACAGAGGCTGCCGAGCTTCATTTTCAATCGGTGCTGTGACTTCGGTGCAGGCATTGGCTATGTGGAAAAGGGGACATAGGTTGCATTGGCCGGGAATCGAACCCGGGTCAACTGCTTGGAAGGCAGCTATGCTCACCACTATACCACCAATGCTTTCATATGGAAGCGCTTTGGCTCAATGCTTCAACACATGCTGTCGGCAGGTCGCTGCAGAATTCCAAGGTCAAAAAGCATTTCATCACATCCTGGATTGAAGGATCTGGTGGGAGGAGCCAACGACTTACCCGATTGGGAATCCATCCTGGGCCGCAGTGGTGAGTGTGGTGTTTGTCCTTTGCTAGATAATGTTCCAAGTGTCCTGACTCAGCACAGACATGATTGTCAACAGCTTACTCTGTGTCCCAAAAAGCCCTACAGCTCAAGGTTGGCGATGTAGCTCAGTGGTAAAGTGCATGTCTGAGGTCCATGATTCAATCCCCTGCATCTCCAAGAAGTTCTTAGATGATGCCTACATTTTGAGCAAAGGCTACTGCTTCTGTATCCAACAGTGACCCTCTAAGTTGGAAATGTGAAGACCTGGCAGAATTCCTGTCACCCTTCGATAGCTCAGTTGGTAGAGCGGAGGACTGTAGGTTCAACAGCAGCAATCCTTAGGTCGCTGGTTCAAATCCGGCTCGAAGGAGGCCGCCTTTTTACTTCTGGATGACTTTTAACAACGTGTAGTGTAGGGATGGGAGGTGGAGGGTTGTATCTTGACAAAATGTGTTCCCTGACCGGGAATCGAACCCGGGCCGCGGCGGTGAGAGCGCCGAATCCTAACCACTAGACCACCAGGGACTGGCCCTTGTCCTGTGTCTTTGATGTTGTCTCCTTTTCTAGATAATCTTCCTGACTCAGGACAGACAAGAGGGTCAACAGCCTACTCTACCATTCTATAGCTTTGTGTCCCAAAAATCCCTGCAACTCAAGGTTGGGGATGTAGCTCAGTGGCTGAGCTTTTTGATAACAGAGGCTGCCGAGCTTCATTTTCAATCGGTGCTGTGACTACGGTGCAGGCATTGGCTATGTGGAAAAGGGGACATAGGTTGCATTGGCCGGGAATCGAACCCGGGTCAACTGCTTGGAAGGCAGCTATGCTCACCACTATACCACCAATGCTTTCATATGGAAGCGCTTTGGCTCAATGCTTCAACACATGCTGTCGGCAGGTCGCTGCAGAATTCCAAGGTCAAAAAGCATTTCATCACATCCTGGATTGAAGGATCTGGTGGGAGGAGCCAACGACTTACCCGATTGGGAATCCATCCTGGGCCGCAGTGGTGAGTGTGGTGTTTGTCCTTTGCTAGATAATGTTCCAAGTGTCCTGACTCAGCACAGACATGATTGTCAACAGCTTACTCTGTGTCCCAAAAAGCCCTACAGCTCAAGGTTGGCGATGTAGCTCAGTGGTAAAGTGCATGTCTGAGGTCCATGATTCAATCCCCTGCATCTCCAAGAAGTTCTTAGATGATGGCTACATTTTGAGCAAAGGCTACTGCTTCTGTATCCAACAGTGACCCTCTAAGTTGGAAATGTGAAGACCTGGCAGAATTCCTGTCACCCTTCGATAGCTCAGTTGGTAGAGCGGAGGACTGTAGGTTCAACAGCAGCAATCCTTAGGTCGCTGGTTCAAATCCGGCTCGAAGGAGGCCGCCTTTTTACTTCTGGATGACTTTTAACAACGTGTAGTGTAGGGATGGGAGGTGGAGGGTTGTATCTTGACAAAACATGTTACCTGACCGGGAATCGAACCCAGGCCGCGGCGGTGAGAGCGCCGAATCCTAACCACTAGACCACCAGGGACTGGCCCTTGTCCTGTGTCTTTGATGTTGTCTCCTTTTCTAGATAATCTTCCTGACTCAGGACAGACAAGAGGGTCAACAGCCTACTCTACCATTCTATAGCTTTGTGTCCCAAAAATCCCTGCAACTCAAGGTTGGGGATGTAGCTCAGTGGCTGAGTTTTTTGATAACAGAGGCTGCCGAGCTTCATTTTCAATCGGTGCTGTGACTTCGGTGCAGGCATTGGCTATGTGGAAAAGGGGACATAGGTTGCATTGGCCGGGAATCGAACCCGGGTCAACTGCTTGGAAGGCAGCTATGCTCACCACTATACCACCAATGCTTTCATATGGAAGCGCTTTGGCTCAATGCTTCAACACATGCTGTCGGCAGGTCGCTGCAGAATTCCAAGGTCAAAAAGCATTTCATCACATCCTGGATTGAAGGATCTGGTGGGAGGAGCCAACGACTTACCCGATTGGGAATCCATCCTGGGCCGCAGTGGTGAGTGTGGTGTTTGTCCTTTGCTAGATAATGTTCCAAGTGTCCTGACTCAGCACAGACATGATTGTCAACAGCTTACTCTGTGTCCCAAAAAGCCCTACAGCTCAAGGTTGGCGATGTAGCTCAGTGGTAAAGTGCATGTCTGAGGTCCATGATTCAATCCCCTGCATCTCCAAGAAGTTCTTAGATGATGCCTACATTTTGAGCAAAGGCTACTGCTTCTGTATCCAACAGTGACCCTCTAAGTTGGAAATGTGAAGACCTGGCAGAATTCCTGTCACCCTTCGATAGCTCAGTTGGTAGAGCGGAGGACTGTAGGTTCAACAGCAGCAATCCTTAGGTCGCTGGTTCAAATCTGGCTCGAAGGAGGCCGCCTTTTTACTTCTGGATGACTTTTAACAACGTGTAGTGTAGGGATGGGAGGTGGAGGGTTGTATCTTGACAAAATGTGTTCCCTGACCGGGAATCGAACCCGGGCCGCGGCGGTGAGAGCGCCGAATCCTAACCACTAGACCACCAGGGACTGGCCCTTGTCCTGTGTCTTTGATGTTGTCTCCTTTTCTAGATAATCTTCCTGACTCAGGACAGACAAGAGGGTCAACAGCCTACTCTACCATTCTATAGCTTTGTGTCCCAAAAATCCCTGCAACTCAAGGTTGGGGATGTAGCTCAGTGGCTGAGCTTTTTGATAACAGAGGCTGCCGAGCTTCATTTTCAATCGGTGCTGTGACTTCGGTGCAGGCATTGGCTATGTGGAAAAGGGGACATAGGTTGCATTGGCCGGGAATCGAACCCGGGTCAACTGCTTGGAAGGCAGCTATGCTCACCACTATACCACCAATGCTTTCATATGGAAGCGCTTTGGCTCAATGCTTCAACACATGCTGTCGGCAGGTCGCTGCAGAATTCCAAGGTCAAAAAGCATTTCATCACATCCTGGATTGAAGGATCTGGTGGGAGGAGCCAACGACTTACCCGATTGGGAATCCATCCTGGGCCGCAGTGGTGAGTGTGGTGTTTGTCCTTTGCTAGATAATGTTCCAAGTGTCCTGACTCAGCACAGACATGATTGTCAACAGCTTACTCTGTGTCCCAAAAAGCCCTACAGCTCAAGGTTGGCGATGTAGCTCAGTGGTAAAGTGCATGTCTGAGGTCCATGATTCAATCCCCTGCATCTCCAAGAAGTTCTTAGATGATGGCTACATTTTGAGCAAAGGCTACTGCTTCTGTATCCAACAGTGACCCTCTAAGTTGGAAATGTGAAGACCTGGCAGAATTCCTGTCACCCTTCGATAGCTCAGTTGGTAGAGCGGAGGACTGTAGGTTCAACAGCAGCAATCCTTAGGTCGCTGGTTCAAATCCGGCTCGAAGGAGGCCGCCTTTTTACTTCTGGATGACTTTTAACAACGTGTAGTGTAGGGATGGGAGGTGGAGGGTTGTATCTTGACAAAACGTGTTACCTGACCGGGAATCGAACCCAGGCCGCGGCGGTGAGAGCGCCGAATCCTAACCACTAGACCACCAGGGACTGGCCCTTGTCCTGTGTCTTTGATGTTGTCTCCTTTTCTAGATAATCTTCCTGACTCAGGACAGACAAGAGGGTCAACAGCCTACTCTACCATTCTATAGCTTTGTGTCCCAAAAATCCCTGCAACTCAAGGTTGGGGATGTAGCTCAGTGGCTGAGTTTTTTGATAACAGAGGCTGCCGAGCTTCATTTTCAATCGGTGCTGTGACTTCGGTGCAGGCATTGGCTATGTGGAAAAGGGGACATAGGTTGCATTGGCCGGGAATCGAACCCGGGTCAACTGCTTGGAAGGCAGCTATGCTCACCACTATACCACCAATGCTTTCATATGGAAGCGCTTTGGCTCAATGCTTCAACACATGCTGTCGGCAGGTCGCTGCAGAATTCCAAGGTCAAAAAGCATTTCATCACATCCTGGATTGAAGGATCTGGTGGGAGGAGCCAACGACTTACCCGATTGGGAATCCATCCTGGGCCGCAGTGGTGAGTGTGGTGTTTGTCCTTTGCTAGATAATGTTCCAAGTGTCCTGACTCAGCACAGACATGATTGTCAACAGCTTACTCTGTGTCCCAAAAAGCCCTACAGCTCAAGGTTGGCGATGTAGCTCAGTGGTAAAGTGCATGTCTGAGGTCCATGATTCAATCCCCTGCATCTCCAAGAAGTTCTTAGATGATGCCTACATTTTGAGCAAAGGCTACTGCTTCTGTATCCAACAGTGACCCTCTAAGTTGGAAATGTGAAGACCTGGCAGAATTCCTGTCACCCTTCGATAGCTCAGTTGGTAGAGCGGAGGACTGTAGGTTCAACAGCAGCAATCCTTAGGTCGCTGGTTCAAATCCGGCTCGAAGGAGGCCGCCTTTTTACTTCTGGATGACTTTTAACAACGTGTAGTGTAGGGATGGGAGGTGGAGGGTTGTATCTTGACAAAATGTGTTCCCTGACCGGGAATCGAACCCGGGCCGCGGCGGTGAGAGCGCCGAATCCTAACCACTAGACCACCAGGGACTGGCCCTTGTCCTGTGTCTTTGATGTTGTCTCCTTTTCTAGATAATCTTCCTGACTCAGGACAGACAAGAGGGTCAACAGCCTACTCTACCATTCTATAGCTTTGTGTCCCAAAAATCCCTGCAACTCAAGGTTGGGGATGTAGCTCAGTGGCTGAGCTTTTTGATAACAGAGGCTGCCGAGCTTCATTTTCAATCGGTGCTGTGACTTCGGTGCAGGCATTGGCTATGTGGAAAAGGGGACATAGGTTGCATTGGCCGGGAATCGAACCCGGGTCAACTGCTTGGAAGGCAGCTATGCTCACCACTATACCACCAATGCTTTCATATGGAAGCGCTTTGGCTCAATGCTTCAACACATGCTGTCGGCAGGTCGCTGCAGAATTCCAAGGTCAAAAAGCATTTCATCACATCCTGGATTGAAGGATCTGGTGGGAGGAGCCAACGACTTACCCGATTGGGAATCCATCCTGGGCCGCAGTGGTGAGTGTGGTGTTTGTCCTTTGCTAGATAATGTTCCAAGTGTCCTGACTCAGCACAGACATGATTGTCAACAGCTTACTCTGTGTCCCAAAAAGCCCTACAGCTCAAGGTTGGCGATGTAGCTCAGTGGTAAAGTGCATGTCTGAGGTCCATGATTCAATCCCCTGCATCTCCAAGAAGTTCTTAGATGATGGCTACATTTTGAGCAAAGGCTACTGCTTCTGTATCCAACAGTGACCCTCTAAGTTGGAAATGTGAAGACCTGGCAGAATTCCTGTCACCCTTCGATAGCTCAGTTGGTAGAGCGGAGGACTGTAGGTTCAACAGCAGCAATCCTTAGGTCGCTGGTTCAAATCCGGCTCGAAGGAGGCCGCCTTTTTACTTCTGGATGACTTTTAACAACGTGTAGTGTAGGGATGGGAGGTGGAGGGTTGTATCTTGACAAAATGTGTTCCCTGACCGGGAATCGAACCCGGGCCGCGGCGGTGAGAGCGCCGAATCCTAACCACTAGACCACCAGGGACTGGCCCTTGTCCTGTGTCTTTGATGTTGTCTCCTTTTCTAGATAATCTTCCTGACTCAGGACAGACAAGAGGGTCAACAGCCTACTCTACCATTCTATAGCTTTGTGTCCCAAAAATCCCTGCAACTCAAGGTTGGGGATGTAGCTCAGTGGCTGAGCTTTTTGATAACAGAGGCTGCCGAGCTTCATTTTCAATCGGTGCTGTGACTTCGGTGGAGGCATTGGCTATGTGGAAAAGGGGACATAGGTTGCATTGGCCGGGAATCGAACCCGGGTCAACTGCTTGGAAGGCAGCTATGCTCACCACTATACCACCAATGCTTTCATATGGAAGCGCTTTGGCTCAATGCTTCAACACATGCTGTCGGCAGGTCGCTGCAGAATTCCAAGGTCAAAAAGCATTTCATCACATCCTGGATTGAAGGATCTGGTGGGAGGAGCCAACGACTTACCCGATTGGGAATCCATCCTGGGCCGCAGTGGTGAGTGTGGTGTTTGTCCTTTGCTAGATAATGTTCCAAGTGTCCTGACTCAGCACAGACATGATTGTCAACAGCTTACTCTGTGTCCCAAAAAGCCCTACAGCTCAAGGTTGGCGATGTAGCTCAGTGGTAAAGTGCATGTCTGAGGTCCATGATTCAATCCCCTGCATCTCCAAGTTCTTAGATGATGGCTACATTTTGAGCAAAGGCTACTGCTTCTGTATCCAACAGTGACCCTCTAAGTTGGAAATGTGAAGACCTGGCAGAATTCCTGTCACCCTTCGATAGCTCAGTTGGTAGAGCGGAGGACTGTAGGTTCAACAGCAGCAATCCTTAGGTCGCTGGTTCAAATCCGGCTGGAAGGAGGCTGCCTTTTTACTTCTGGATGACTTTTAACAACGTGTAGTGTAGGGATGGGAGGTGGAGGGTTGTATCTAGTGTTGTTCCGATACCATTTTTTGATCCCGATACCGATACCGATACCTGACCGTGCAGTACTTGCCGATACCGAGTACCGATCCGATACCACGGCGTTTGAAAAAAAAAAAAAAAAAAAAAAGGTTTTAGGCATTCCAAGTTCAGTCTGTACAGTTTGCAGACGTGAAGTGGTCAGTGGGGAATGCTTGAAGTGGCCGATGATCTTTCTCCCATTGGCCAGCGCGTCGCACACACTCCGCTGTGACAGTAGGCCTTCCTGCACCACTAATGCATGTGTGTTCTGTGTTCTGCATATGTAAACAATTCAAACAAACATAGAGAAAACTTCTCCTCGGGAGAAGGAAGGAGGCAGGAAGTACCGAGAGAGAGAGAGAGAGAGAGAGAGAGAGAGAGAGAGAGAGAGAGAGAGAGAGAGAGAGAGACGGAGAGAGAGACGGAGAGAGAGACGGAGAGAGAGAGACACGGAGAGCCACAACAGCAGATCCCGAAAGGGGGTGTGGCGCGGAGACGGAGCCGAGAACTATCCCGAAAGGGGAACAGCTGGGCGGGACTCGGAGAAGCGGCCGCGCGGACATTATTATTATTATTTGAACTCTCTCCAGCACGCCGGTGGCGGTGCTAGACTGTGCAACCGAAATAAATATCGATTAAGGTCGATATGTTTTTCCTGTAAAATGTGTCCTATCTTGGCTGTGGGTTGTATCGCTTTAAGCGGAGTGGCGTAGTCTATATGTCTGAGGGCTGCGTTGGTAAAAGTCGCTCTGGGAAACTGATCGGCACTCGTAGAACGCCTCTTGTCCAATCGGATTCCTCGGTCCGTTTATGACGTCGGAGCCCAGTGTGCGCTCCGGCGCTCTCAGGGGGACTTTCCGAACGTTGCCCCGGTAGCATAGCTTAGCTTGGGCTCTGAGCAGCTGGAAGGGACAGCAGGTTACCTGAGGTGAGCCTCGCTGCTCCACCGCTCCTCTCCTCGACAACCACAGTTGCGTGTTTGTTTTTCCGCGATAGTGAAAGTTTGGTATCGGGTGTTATATATTTGTTAGTACTCGCCGATACCGATACCAGCATTTTTGTGCGTATCGGTGGCCATGCCGATACCAGTATCGGTATCGGAACAACACTAGTTGTATCTTGACAAAACGTGTTCCCTGACCGGGAATCGAACCCGGGCCGCGGCGGTGAGAGCACCGAATCCTAACCACTAGACCACCAGGGACTGGCCCTTGTCCTGTTTCTTTGATGTTGTCTCCTTTTCTAGATAATCTTCCTGACTCAGGACAGACAAGAGGGTCAACAGCCTACTCTACCATTCTATAGCTTTGTGTCCCAAAAATCCCTGCAACTCAAGGTTGGGGATGTAGCTCAGTGGCTGAGTTTTTTGATAACAGAGGCTGCCGAGCTTCATTTTCAATCGGTGCTGTGACTTCGGTGCAGGCATTGGCTATGTGGAAAAGGGGACATAGGTTGCATTGGCCGGGAATCGAACCCAGGTCAACTGCTTGGAAGGCAGCTATGCTCACCACTATACCACCAATGTTTTCATATGGAAGCGCTTTGGCTCAATGCTTCAACACATGCTGTCGGCAGGTCGCTGCAGAATTCCAAGGTCAAAAAGCATTTCATCACATCCTGGATTGAAGGATCTGGTGGGAGGAGCCAACGACTTACCCGATTGGGAATCCATCCTGGGCCGCAGTGGTGAGTGTGGTGTTTGTCCTTTGCTAGATAATGTTCCAAGTGTCCTGACTCAGCACAGACATGATTGTCAACAGCTTACTCTGTGTCCCAAAAAGCCCTACAGCTCAAGGTTGGCGATGTAGCTCAGTGGTAAAGTGCATGTCTGAGGTCCATGATTCAATCCCCTGCATCTCCAAGAAGTTCTTAGATGATGGCTACATTTTGAGCAAAGGCTACTGCTTCTGTATCCAACAGTGACCCTCTAAGTTGGAAATGTGAAGACCTGGCAGAATTCCTGTCACCCTTCGATAGCTCAGTTGGTAGAGCGGAGGACTGTAGGTTCAACAGCAGCAATCCTTAGGTAGCTGGTTCAAATCCGGCTCGAAGGAGGCCGCCTTTTTACTTCTGGATGACTTTTAACAACGTGTAGTGTAGGGATGGGAGGTGGAGGGTTGTATCTTGACAAAACATGTTCCCTGACCGGGAATCGAACCCGGGCCGCGGCGGTGAGAGCGCCGAATCCTAACCACTAGACCACCAGGGACTGGCCCTTGTCCTGTGTCTTTGATGTTGTCTCCTTTTCTAGATAATCTTCCTGACTCAGGACAGACAAGAGGGTCAACAGCCTACTCTACCATTCTATAGCTTTGTGTCCCAAAAATCCCTGCAACTCAAGGTTGGGGATGTAGCTCAGTGGCTGAGCTTTTTGATAACAGAGGCTGCCGAGCTTCATTTTCAATCGGTGCTGTGACTTCGGTGCAGGCATTGGCTATGTGGAAAAGGGGACATAGGTTGCATTGGCCGGGAATCGAACCCGGGTCAACTGCTTGGAAGGCAGCTATGCTCACCACTATACCACCAATGTTTTCATATGGAAGCGCTTTGGCTCAATGCTTCAACACATGCTGTCGGCAGGTCGCTGCAGAATTCCAAGGTCAAAAAGCATTTCATCACATCCTGGATTGAAGGATCTGGTGGGAGGAGCCAACGACTTACCCGATTGGGAATCCATCCTGGGCCGCAGTGGTGAGTGTGGTGTTTGTCCTTTGCTAGATAATGTTCCAAGTGTCCTGACTCAGCACAGACATGATTGTCAACAGCTTACTCTGTGTCCCAAAAAGCCCTACAGCTCAAGGTTGGCGATGTAGCTCAGTGGTAAAGTGCATGTCTGAGGTCCATGATTCAATCCCCTGCATCTCCAAGAAGTTCTTAGATGATGGCTACATTTTGAGCAAAGGCTACTGCTTCTGTATCCAACAGTGACCCTCTAAGTTGGAAATGTGAAGACCTGGCAGAATTCCTGTCACCCTTCGATAGCTCAGTTGGTAGAGCGGAGGACTGTAGGTTCAACAGCAGCAATCCTTAGGTAGCTGGTTCAAATCCGGCTCGAAGGAGGCCGCCTTTTTACTTCTGGATGACTTTTAACAACGTGTAGTGTAGGGATGGGAGGTGGAGGGTTGTATCTTGACAAAACATGTTCCCTGACCGGGAATCGAACCCGGGCCGCGGCGGTGAGAGCGCCGAATCCTAACCACTAGACCACCAGGGACTGGCCCTTGTCCTGTGTCTTTGATGTTGTCTCCTTTTCTAGATAATCTTCCTGACTCAGGACAGACAAGAGGGTCAACAGCCTACTCTACCATTCTATAGCTTTGTGTCCCAAAAATCCCTGCAACTCAAGGTTGGGGATGTAGCTCAGTGGCTGAGCTTTTTGATAACAGAGGCTGCCGAGCTTCATTTTCAATCGGTGCTGTGACTTCGGTGCAGGCATTGGCTATGTGGAAAAGGGGACATAGGTTGCATTGGCCGGGAATCGAACCCGGGTCAACTGCTTGGAAGGCAGCTATGCTCACCACTATACCACCAATGTTTTCATATGGAAGCGCTTTGGCTCAATGCTTCAACACATGCTGTCGGCAGGTCGCTGCAGAATTCCAAGGTCAAAAAGCATTTCATCACATCCTGGATTGAAGGATCTGGTGGGAGGAGCCAACGACTTACCCGATTGGGAATCCATCCTGGGCCGCAGTGGTGAGTGTGGTGTTTGTCCTTTGCTAGATAATGTTCCAAGTGTCCTGACTCAGCACAGACATGATTGTCAACAGCTTACTCTGTGTCCCAAAAAGCCCTACAGCTCAAGGTTGGCGATGTAGCTCAGTGGTAAAGTGCATGTCTGAGGTCCATGATTCAATCCCCTGCATCTCCAAGAAGTTCTTAGATGATGGCTACATTTTGAGCAAAGGCTACTGCTTCTGTATCCAACAGTGACCCTCTAAGTTGGAAATGTGAAGACCTGGCAGAATTCCTGTCACCCTTCGATAGCTCAGTTGGTAGAGCGGAGGACTGTAGGTTCAACAGCAGCAATCCTTAGGTAGCTGGTTCAAATCCGGCTCGAAGGAGGCCGCCTTTTTACTTCTGGATGACTTTTAACAACGTGTAGTGTAGGGATGGGAGGTGGAGGGTTGTATCTTGACAAAACATGTTCCCTGACCGGGAATCGAACCCGGGCCGCGGCGGTGAGAGCGCCGAATCCTAACCACTAGACCACCAGGGACTGGCCCTTGTCCTGTGTCTTTGATGTTGTCTCCTTTTCTAGATAATCTTCCTGACTCAGGACAGACAAGAGGGTCAACAGCCTACTCTACCATTCTATAGCTTTGTGTCCCAAAAATCCCTGCAACTCAAGGTTGGGGATGTAGCTCAGTGGCTGAGCTTTTTGATAACAGAGGCTGCCGAGCTTCATTTTCAATCGGTGCTGTGACTTCGGTGCAGGCATTGGCTATGTGGAAAAGGGGACATAGGTTGCATTGGCCGGGAATCGAACCCGGGTCAACTGCTTGGAAGGCAGCTATGCTCACCACTATACCACCAATGTTTTCATATGGAAGCGCTTTGGCTCAATGCTTCAACACATGCTGTCGGCAGGTCGCTGCAGAATTCCAAGGTCAAAAAGCATTTCATCACATCCTGGATTGAAGGATCTGGTGGGAGGAGCCAACGACTTACCCGATTGGGAATCCATCCTGGGCCGCAGTGGTGAGTGTGGTGTTTGTCCTTTGCTAGATAATGTTCCAAGTGTCCTGACTCAGCACAGACATGATTGTCAACAGCTTACTCTGTGTCCCAAAAAGCCCTACAGCTCAAGGTTGGCGATGTAGCTCAGTGGTAAAGTGCATGTCTGAGGTCCATGATTCAATCCCCTGCATCTCCAAGAAGTTCTTAGATGATGGCTACATTTTGAGCAAAGGCTACTGCTTCTGTATCCAACAGTGACCCTCTAAGTTGGAAATGTGAAGACCTGGCAGAATTCCTGTCACCCTTCGATAGCTCAGTTGGTAGAGCGGAGGACTGTAGGTTCAACAGCAGCAATCCTTAGGTAGCTGGTTCAAATCCGGCTCGAAGGAGGCCGCCTTTTTACTTCTGGATGACTTTTAACAACGTGTAGTGTAGGGATGGGAGGTGGAGGGTTGTATCTTGACAAAACATGTTCCCTGACCGGGAATCGAACCCGGGCCGCGGCGGTGAGAGCGCCGAATCCTAACCACTAGACCACCAGGGACTGGCCCTTGTCCTGTGTCTTTGATGTTGTCTCCTTTTCTAGATAATCTTCCTGACTCAGGACAGACAAGAGGGTCAACAGCCTACTCTACCATTCTATAGCTTTGTGTCCCAAAAATCCCTGCAACTCAAGGTTGGGGATGTAGCTCAGTGGCTGAGCTTTTTGATAACAGAGGCTGCCGAGCTTCATTTTCAATCGGTGCTGTGACTTCGGTGCAGGCATTGGCTATGTGGAAAAGGGGACATAGGTTGCATTGGCCGGGAATCGAACCCGGGTCAACTGCTTGGAAGGCAGCTATGCTCACCACTATACCACCAATGTTTTCATATGGAAGCGCTTTGGCTCAATGCTTCAACACATGCTGTCGGCAGGTCGCTGCAGAATTCCAAGGTCAAAAAGCATTTCATCACATCCTGGATTGAAGGATCTGGTGGGAGGAGCCAACGACTTACCCGATTGGGAATCCATCCTGGGCCGCAGTGGTGAGTGTGGTGTTTGTCCTTTGCTAGATAATGTTCCAAGTGTCCTGACTCAGCACAGACATGATTGTCAACAGCTTACTCTGTGTCCCAAAAAGCCCTACAGCTCAAGGTTGGCGATGTAGCTCAGTGGTAAAGTGCATGTCTGAGGTCCATGATTCAATCCCCTGCATCTCCAAGAAGTTCTTAGATGATGGCTACATTTTGAGCAAAGGCTACTGCTTCTGTATCCAACAGTGACCCTCTAAGTTGGAAATGTGAAGACCTGGCAGAATTCCTGTCACCCTTCGATAGCTCAGTTGGTAGAGCGGAGGACTGTAGGTTCAACAGCAGCAATCCTTAGGTAGCTGGTTCAAATCCGGCTCGAAGGAGGCCGCCTTTTTACTTCTGGATGACTTTTAACAACGTGTAGTGTAGGGATGGGAGGTGGAGGGTTGTATCTTGACAAAACGTGTTCCCTGACCGGGAATCGAACCCGGGCCGCGGCGGTGAGAGCGCCGAATCCTAACCACTAGACCACCAGGGACTGGCCCTTGTCCTGTGTCTTTGATGTTGTCTCCTTTTCTAGATAATCTTCCTGACTCAGGACAGACAAGAGGGTCAACAGCCTACTCTACCATTCTATAGCTTTGTGTCCCAAAAATCCCTGCAACTCAAGGTTGGGGATGTAGCTCAGTGGCTGAGCTTTTTGATAACAGAGGCTGCCGAGCTTCATTTTCAATCGGTGCTGTGACTTCGGTGCAGGCATTGGCTATGTGGAAAAGGGGACATAGGTTGCATTGGCCGGGAATCGAACCCGGGTCAACTGCTTGGAAGGCAGCTATGCTCACCACTATACCACCAATGTTTTCATATGGAAGCGCTTTGGCTCAATGCTTCAACACATGCTGTCGGCAGGTCGCTGCAGAATTCCAAGGTCAAAAAGCATTTCATCACATCCTGGATTGAAGGATCTGGTGGGAGGAGCCAACGACTTACCCGATTGGGAATCCATCCTGGGCCGCAGTGGTGAGTGTGGTGTTTGTCCTTTGCTAGATAATGTTCCAAGTGTCCTGACTCAGCACAGACATGATTGTCAACAGCTTACTCTGTGTCCCAAAAAGCCCTACAGCTCAAGGTTGGCGATGTAGCTCAGTGGTAAAGTGCATGTCTGAGGTCCATGATTCAATCCCCTGCATCTCCAAGAAGTTCTTAGATGATGGCTACATTTTGAGCAAAGGCTACTGCTTCTGTATCCAACAGTGACCCTCTAAGTTGGAAATGTGAAGACCTGGCAGAATTCCTGTCACCCTTCGATAGCTCAGTTGGTAGAGCGGAGGACTGTAGGTTCAACAGCAGCAATCCTTAGGTAGCTGGTTCAAATCCGGCTCGAAGGAGGCCGCCTTTTTACTTCTGGATGACTTTTAACAACGTGTAGTGTAGGGATGGGAGGTGGAGGGTTGTATCTTGACAAAACGTGTTCCCTGACCGGGAATCGAACCCGGGCCGCGGCGGTGAGAGCGCCGAATCCTAACCACTAGACCACCAGGGACTGGCCCTTGTCCTGTGTCTTTGATGTTGTCTCCTTTTCTAGATAATCTTCCTGACTCAGGACAGACAAGAGGGTCAACAGCCTACTCTACCATTCTATAGCTTTGTGTCCCAAAAATCCCTGCAACTCAAGGTTGGGGATGTAGCTCAGTGGCTGAGCTTTTTGATAACAGAGGCTGCCGAGCTTCATTTTCAATCGGTGCTGTGACTTCGGTGCAGGCATTGGCTATGTGGAAAAGGGGACATAGGTTGCATTGGCCGGGAATCGAACCCGGGTCAACTGCTTGGAAGGCAGCTATGCTCACCACTATACCACCAATGTTTTCATATGGAAGCGCTTTGGCTCAATGCTTCAACACATGCTGTCGGCAGGTCGCTGCAGAATTCCAAGGTCAAAAAGCATTTCATCACATCCTGGATTGAAGGATCTGGTGGGAGGAGCCAACGACTTACCCGATTGGGAATCCATCCTGGGCCGCAGTGGTGAGTGTGGTGTTTGTCCTTTGCTAGATAATGTTCCAAGTGTCCTGACTCAGCACAGACATGATTGTCAACAGCTTACTCTGTGTCCCAAAAAGCCCTACAGCTCAAGGTTGGCGATGTAGCTCAGTGGTAAAGTGCATGTCTGAGGTCCATGATTCAATCCCCTGCATCTCCAAGAAGTTCTTAGATGATGGCTACATTTTGAGCAAAGGCTACTGCTTCTGTATCCAACAGTGACCCTCTAAGTTGGAAATGTGAAGACCTGGCAGAATTCCTGTCACCCTTCGATAGCTCAGTTGGTAGAGCGGAGGACTGTAGGTTCAACAGCAGCAATCCTTAGGTAGCTGGTTCAAATCCGGCTCGAAGGAGGCCGCCTTTTTACTTCTGGATGACTTTTAACAACGTGTAGTGTAGGGATGGGAGGTGGAGGGTTGTATCTTGACAAAACGTGTTCCCTGACCGGGAATCGAACCCGGGCCGCGGCGGTGAGAGCGCCGAATCCTAACCACTAGACCACCAGGGACTGGCCCTTGTCCTGTGTCTTTGATGTTGTCTCCTTTTCTAGATAATCTTCCTGACTCAGGACAGACAAGAGGGTCAACAGCCTACTCTACCATTCTATAGCTTTGTGTCCCAAAAATCCCTGCAACTCAAGGTTGGGGATGTAGCTCAGTGGCTGAGCTTTTTGATAACAGAGGCTGCCGAGCTTCATTTTCAATCGGTGCTGTGACTTCGGTGCAGGCATTGGCTATGTGGAAAAGGGGACATAGGTTGCATTGGCCGGGAATCGAACCCGGGTCAACTGCTTGGAAGGCAGCTATGCTCACCACTATACCACCAATGTTTTCATATGGAAGCGCTTTGGCTCAATGCTTCAACACATGCTGTCGGCAGGTCGCTGCAGAATTCCAAGGTCAAAAAGCATTTCATCACATCCTGGATTGAAGGATCTGGTGGGAGGAGCCAACGACTTACCCGATTGGGAATCCATCCTGGGCCGCAGTGGTGAGTGTGGTGTTTGTCCTTTGCTAGATAATGTTCCAAGTGTCCTGACTCAGCACAGACATGATTGTCAACAGCTTACTCTGTGTCCCAAAAAGCCCTACAGCTCAAGGTTGGCGATGTAGCTCAGTGGTAAAGTGCATGTCTGAGGTCCATGATTCAATCCCCTGCATCTCCAAGAAGTTCTTAGATGATGGCTACATTTTGAGCAAAGGCTACTGCTTCTGTATCCAACAGTGACCCTCTAAGTTGGAAATGTGAAGACCTGGCAGAATTCCTGTCACCCTTCGATAGCTCAGTTGGTAGAGCGGAGGACTGTAGGTTCAACAGCAGCAATCCTTAGGTAGCTGGTTCAAATCCGGCTCGAAGGAGGCCGCCTTTTTACTTCTGGATGACTTTTAACAACGTGTAGTGTAGGGATGGGAGGTGGAGGGTTGTATCTTGACAAAACGTGTTCCCTGACCGGGAATCGAACCCGGGCCGCGGCGGTGAGAGCGCCGAATCCTAACCACTAGACCACCAGGGACTGGCCCTTGTCCTGTGTCTTTGATGTTGTCTCCTTTTCTAGATAATCTTCCTGACTCAGGACAGACAAGAGGGTCAACAGCCTACTCTACCATTCTATAGCTTTGTGTCCCAAAAATCCCTGCAACTCAAGGTTGGGGATGTAGCTCAGTGGCTGAGCTTTTTGATAACAGAGGCTGCCGAGCTTCATTTTCAATCGGTGCTGTGACTTCGGTGCAGGCATTGGCTATGTGGAAAATGGGACATAGGTTGCATTGGCCGGGAATCGAACCCGGGTCAACTGCTTGGAAGGCAGCTATGCTCACCACTATACCACCAATGTTTTCATATGGAAGCGCTTTGGCTCAATGCTTCAACACATGCTGTCGGCAGGTCGCTGCAGAATTCCAAGGTCAAAAAGCATTTCATCACATCCTGGATTGAAGGATCTGGTGGGAGGAGCCAACGACTTACCCGATTGGGAATCCATCCTGGGCCGCAGTGGTGAGTGTGGTGTTTGTCCTTTGCTAGATAATGTTCCAAGTGTCCTGACTCAGCACAGACATGATTGTCAACAGCTTACTCTGTGTCCCAAAAAGCCCTACAGCTCAAGGTTGGCGATGTAGCTCAGTGGTAAAGTGCATGTCTGAGGTCCATGATTCAATCCCCTGCATCTCCAAGAAGTTCTTAGATGATGGCTACATTTTGAGCAAAGGCTACTGCTTCTGTATCCAACAGTGACCCTCTAAGTTGGAAATGTGAAGACCTGGCAGAATTCCTGTCACCCTTCGATAGCTCAGTTGGTAGAGCGGAGGACTGTAGGTTCAACAGCAGCAATCCTTAGGTCGCTGGTTCAAATCCGGCTCGAAGGAGGCCGCCTTTTTACTTCTGGATGACTTTTAACAACGTGTAGTGTAGGGATGGGAGGTGGAGGGTTGTATCTTGACAAAACGTGTTACCTGACCGGGAATCGAACCCGGGCCGCGGCGGTGAGAGCGCCGAATCCTAACCACTAGACCACCAGGGACTGGCCCTTGTCCTGTGTCTTTGATGTTGTCTCCTTTTCTAGATAATCTTCCTGACTCAGGACAGACAAGAGGGTCAACAGCCTACTCTACCATTCTATAGCTTTGTGTCCCAAAAATCCCTGCAACTCAAGGTTGGGGATGTAGCTCAGTGGCTGAGCTTTTTGATAACAGAGGCTGCCGAGCTTCATTTTCAATCGGTGCTGTGACTTCGGTGCAGGCATTGGCTATGTGGAAAAGGGGACATAGGTTGCATTGGCCGGGAATCGAACCCGGGTCAACTGCTTGGAAGGCAGCTATGCTCACCACTATACCACCAATGCTTTCATATGGAAGCGCTTTGGCTCAATGCTTCAACACATGCTGTCGGCAGGTCGCTGCAGAATTCCAAGGTCAAAAAGCATTTCATCACATCCTGGATTGAAGGATCTGGTGGGAGGAGCCAACGACTTACCCGATTGGGAATCCATCCTGGGCCGCAGTGGTGAGTGTGGTGTTTGTCCTTTGCTAGATAATGTTCCAAGTGTCCTGACTCAGCACAGACATGATTGTCAACAGCTTACTCTGTGTCCCAAAAAGCCCTACAGCTCAAGGTTGGCGATGTAGCTCAGTGGTAAAGTGCATGTCTGAGGTCCATGATTCAATCCCCTGCATCTCCAAGAAGTTCTTAGATGATGGCTACATTTTGAGCAAAGGCTACTGCTTCTGTATCCAACAGTGACCCTCTAAGTTGGAAATGTGAAGACCTGGCAGAATTCCTGTCACCCTTCGATAGCTCAGTTGGTAGAGCGGAGGACTGTAGGTTCAACAGCAGCAATCCTTAGGTAGCTGGTTCAAATCCGGCTCGAAGGAGGCCGCCTTTTTACTTCTGGATGACTTTTAACAACGTGTAGTGTAGGGATGGGAGGTGGAGGGTTGTATCTTGACAAAACGTGTTCCCTGACCGGGAATCGAACCCGGGCCGCGGCGGTGAGAGCGCCGAATCCTAACCACTAGACCACCAGGGACTGGCCCTTGTCCTGTGTCTTTGATGTTGTCTCCTTTTCTAGATAATCTTCCTGACTCAGGACAGACAAGAGGGTCAACAGCCTACTCTACCATTCTATAGCTTTGTGTCCCAAAAATCCCTGCAACTCAAGGTTGGGGATGTAGCTCAGTGGCTGAGCTTTTTGATAACAGAGGCTGCCGAGCTTCATTTTCAATCGGTGCTGTGACTTCGGTGCAGGCATTGGCTATGTGGAAAATGGGACATAGGTTGCATTGGCCGGGAATCGAACCCGGGTCAACTGCTTGGAAGGCAGCTATGCTCACCACTATACCACCAATGTTTTCATATGGAAGCGCTTTGGCTCAATGCTTCAACACATGCTGTCGGCAGGTCGCTGCAGAATTCCAAGGTCAAAAAGCATTTCATCACATCCTGGATTGAAGGATCTGGTGGGAGGAGCCAACGACTTACCCGATTGGGAATCCATCCTGGGCCGCAGTGGTGAGTGTGGTGTTTGTCCTTTGCTAGATAATGTTCCAAGTGTCCTGACTCAGCACAGACATGATTGTCAACAGCTTACTCTGTGTCCCAAAAAGCCCTACAGCTCAAGGTTGGCGATGTAGCTCAGTGGTAAAGTGCATGTCTGAGGTCCATGATTCAATCCCCTGCATCTCCAAGAAGTTCTTAGATGATGGCTACATTTTGAGCAAAGGCTACTGCTTCTGTATCCAACAGTGACCCTCTAAGTTGGAAATGTGAAGACCTGGCAGAATTCCTGTCACCCTTCGATAGCTCAGTTGGTAGAGCGGAGGACTGTAGGTTCAACAGCAGCAATCCTTAGGTCGCTGGTTCAAATCCGGCTCGAAGGAGGCCGCCTTTTTACTTCTGGATGACTTTTAACAACGTGTAGTGTAGGGATGGGAGGTGGAGGGTTGTATCTTGACAAAACGTGTTACCTGACCGGGAATCGAACCCGGGCCGCGGCGGTGAGAGCGCCGAATCCTAACCACTAGACCACCAGGGACTGGCCCTTGTCCTGTGTCTTTGATGTTGTCTCCTTTTCTAGATAATCTTCCTGACTCAGGACAGACAAGAGGGTCAACAGCCTACTCTACCATTCTATAGCTTTGTGTCCCAAAAATCCCTGCAACTCAAGGTTGGGGATGTAGCTCAGTGGCTGAGTTTTTTGATAACAGAGGCTGCCGAGCTTCATTTTCAATCGGTGCTGTGACTTCGGTGCAGGCATTGGCTATGTGGAAAAGGGGACATAGGTTGCATTGGCCGGGAATCGAACCCGGGTCAACTGCTTGGAAGGCAGCTATGCTCACCACTATACCACCAATGCTTTCATATGGAAGCGCTTTGGCTCAATGCTTCAACACATGCTGTCGGCAGGTCGCTGCAGAATTCCAAGGTCAAAAAGCATTTCATCACATCCTGGATTGAAGGATCTGGTGGGAGGAGCCAACGACTTACCCGATTGGGAATCCATCCTGGGCCGCAGTGGTGAGTGTGGTGTTTGTCCTTTGCTAGATAATGTTCCAAGTGTCCTGACTCAGCACAGACATGATTGTCAACAGCTTACTCTGTGTCCCAAAAAGCCCTACAGCTCAAGGTTGGCGATGTAGCTCAGTGGTAAAGTGCATGTCTGAGGTCCATGATTCAATCCCCTGCATCTCCAAGAAGTTCTTAGATGATGGCTACATTTTGAGCAAAGGCTACTGCTTCTGTATCCAACAGTGACCCTCTAAGTTGGAAATGTGAAGACCTGGCAGAATTCCTGTCACCCTTCGATAGCTCAGTTGGTAGAGCGGAGGACTGTAGGTTCAACAGCAGCAATCCTTAGGTCGCTGGTTCAAATCCGGCTCGAAGGAGGCCGCCTTTTTACTTCTGGATGACTTTTAACAACGTGTAGTGTAGGGATGGGAGGTGGAGGGTTGTATCTTGACAAAACGTGTTACCTGACCGGGAATCGAACCCGGGCCGCGGCGGTGAGAGCGCCGAATCCTAACCACTAGACCACCAGGGACTGGCCCTTGTCCTGTGTCTTTGATGTTGTCTCCTTTTCTAGATAATCTTCCTGACTCAGGACAGACAAGAGGGTCAACAGCCTACTCTACCATTCTATAGCTTTGTGTCCCAAAAATCCCTGCAACTCAAGGTTGGGGATGTAGCTCAGTGGCTGAGTTTTTTGATAACAGAGGCTGCCGAGCTTCATTTTCAATCGGTGCTGTGACTTCGGTGCAGGCATTGGCTATGTGGAAAAGGGGACATAGGTTGCATTGGCCGGGAATCAAACCCGGGTCAACTGCTTGGAAGGCAGCTATGCTCACCACTATACCACCAATGCTTTCATATGGAAGCGCTTTGGCTCAATGCTTCAACACATGCTGTCGGCAGGTCGCTGCAGAATTCCAAGGTCAAAAAGCATTTCATCACATCCTGGATTGAAGGATCTGGTGGGAGGAGCCAACGACTTACCCGATTGGGAATCCATCCTGGGCCGCAGTGGTGAGTGTGGTGTTTGTCCTTTGCTAGATAATGTTCCAAGTGTCCTGACTCAGCACAGACATGATTGTCAACAGCTTACTCTGTGTCCCAAAAAGCCCTACAGCTCAAGGTTGGCGATGTAGCTCAGTGGTAAAGTGCATGTCTGAGGTCCATGATTCAATCCCCTGCATCTCCAAGAAGTTCTTAGATGATGCCTACATTTTGAGCAAAGGCTACTGCTTCTGTATCCAACAGTGACCCTCTAAGTTGGAAATGTGAAGACCTGGCAGAATTCCTGTCACCCTTCGATAGCTCAGTTGGTAGAGCGGAGGACTGTAGGTTCAACAGCAGCAATCCTTAGGTCGCTGGTTCAAATCCGGCTCGAAGGAGGCCGCCTTTTTACTTCTGGATGACTTTTAACAACGTGTAGTGTAGGGATGGGAGGTGGAGGGTTGTATCTTGACAAAATGTGTTCCCTGACCGGGAATCGAACCCGGGCCGCGGCGGTGAGAGCGCCGAATCCTAACCACTAGACCACCAGGGACTGGCCCTTGTCCTGTGTCTTTGATGTTGTCTCCTTTTCTAGATAATCTTCCTGACTCAGGACAGACAAGAGGGTCAACAGCCTACTCTACCATTCTATAGCTTTGTGTCCCAAAAATCCCTGCAACTCAAGGTTGGGGATGTAGCTCAGTGGCTGAGCTTTTTGATAACAGAGGCTGCCGAGCTTCATTTTCAATCGGTGCTGTGACTTCGGTGCAGGCATTGGCTATGTGGAAAAGGGGACATAGGTTGCATTGGCCGGGAATCGAACCCGGGTCAACTGCTTGGAAGGCAGCTATGCTCACCACTATACCACCAATGCTTTCATATGGAAGCGCTTTGGCTCAATGCTTCAACACATGCTGTCGGCAGGTCGCTGCAGAATTCCAAGGTCAAAAAGCATTTCATCACATCCTGGATTGAAGGATCTGGTGGGAGGAGCCAACGACTTACCCGATTGGGAATCCATCCTGGGCCGCAGTGGTGAGTGTGGTGTTTGTCCTTTGCTAGATAATGTTCCAAGTGTCCTGACTCAGCACAGACATGATTGTCAACAGCTTACTCTGTGTCCCAAAAAGCCCTACAGCTCAAGGTTGGCGATGTAGCTCAGTGGTAAAGTGCATGTCTGAGGTCCATGATTCAATCCCCTGCATCTCCAAGAAGTTCTTAGATGATGGCTACATTTTGAGCAAAGGCTACTGCTTCTGTATCCAACAGTGACCCTCTAAGTTGGAAATGTGAAGACCTGGCAGAATTCCTGTCACCCTTCGATAGCTCAGTTGGTAGAGTGGAGGACTGTAGGTTCAACAGCAGCAATCCTTAGGTCGCTGGTTCAAATCCGGCTCGAAGGAGGCCGCCTTTTTACTTCTGGATGACTTTTAACAACGTGTAGTGTAGGGATGGGAGGTGGAGGGTTGTATCTTGACAAAACGTGTTACCTGACCGGGAATCGAACCCGGGCCGCGGCGGTGAGAGCGCCGAATCCTAACCACTAGACCACCAGGGACTGGCCCTTGTCCTGTGTCTTTGATGTTGTCTCCTTTTCTAGATAATCTTCCTGACTCAGGACAGACAAGAGGGTCAACAGCCTACTCTACCATTCTATAGCTTTGTGTCCCAAAAATCCCTGCAACTCAAGGTTGGGGATGTAGCTCAGTGGCTGAGTTTTTTGATAACAGAGGCTGCCGAGCTTCATTTTCAATCGGTGCTGTGACTTCGGTGCAGGCATTGGCTATGTGGAAAAGGGGACATAGGTTGCATTGGCCGGGAATCGAACCCGGGTCAACTGCTTGGAAGGCAGCTATGCTCACCACTATACCACCAATGCTTTCATATGGAAGTGCTTTGGCTCAATGCTTCAACACATGCTGTCGGCAGGTCGCTGCAGAATTCCAAGGTCAAAAAGCATTTCATCACATCCTGGATTGAAGGATCTGGTGGGAGGAGCCAACGACTTACCCGATTGGGAATCCATCCTGGGCCGCAGTGGTGAGTGTGGTGTTTGTCCTTTGCTAGATAATGTTCCAAGTGTCCTGACTCAGCACAGACATGATTGTCAACAGCTTACTCTGTGTCCCAAAAAGCCCTACAGCTCAAGGTTGGCGATGTAGCTCAGTGGTAAAGTGCATGTCTGAGGTCCATGATTCAATCCCCTGCATCTCCAAGAAGTTCTTAGATGATGCCTACATTTTGAGCAAAGGCTACTGCTTCTGTATCCAACAGTGACCCTCTAAGTTGGAAATGTGAAGACCTGGCAGAATTCCTGTCACCCTTCGATAGCTCAGTTGGTAGAGCGGAGGACTGTAGGTTCAACAGCAGCAATCCTTAGGTCGCTGGTTCAAATCCGGCTCGAAGGAGGCCGCCTTTTTACTTCTGGATGACTTTTAACAACGTGTAGTGTAGGGATGGGAGGTGGAGGGTTGTATCTTGACAAAATGTGTTCCCTGACCGGGAATCGAACCCGGGCCGCGGCGGTGAGAGCGCCGAATCCTAACCACTAGACCACCAGGGACTGGCCCTTGTCCTGTGTCTTTGATGTTGTCTCCTTTTCTAGATAATCTTCCTGACTCAGGACAGACAAGAGGGTCAACAGCCTACTCTACCATTCTATAGCTTTGTGTCCCAAAAATCCCTGCAACTCAAGGTTGGGGATGTAGCTCAGTGGCTGAGCTTTTTGATAACAGAGGCTGCCGAGCTTCATTTTCAATCGGTGCTGTGACTTCGGTGCAGGCATTGGCTATGTGGAAAAGGGGACATAGGTTGCATTGGCCGGGAATCGAACCCGGGTCAACTGCTTGGAAGGCAGCTATGCTCACCACTATACCACCAATGCTTTCATATGGAAGCGCTTTGGCTCAATGCTTCAACACATGCTGTCGGCAGGTCGCTGCAGAATTCCAAGGTCAAAAAGCATTTCATCACATCCTGGATTGAAGGATCTGGTGGGAGGAGCCAACGACTTACCCGATTGGGAATCCATCCTGGGCCGCAGTGGTGAGTGTGGTGTTTGTCCTTTGCTAGATAATGTTCCAAGTGTCCTGACTCAGCACAGACATGATTGTCAACAGCTTACTCTGTGTCCCAAAAAGCCCTACAGCTCAAGGTTGGCGATGTAGCTCAGTGGTAAAGTGCATGTCTGAGGTCCATGATTCAATCCCCTGCATCTCCAAGAAGTTCTTAGATGATGGCTACATTTTGAGCAAAGGCTACTGCTTCTGTATCCAACAGTGACCCTCTAAGTTGGAAATGTGAAGACCTGGCAGAATTCCTGTCACCCTTCGATAGCTCAGTTGGTAGAGTGGAGGACTGTAGGTTCAACAGCAGCAATCCTTAGGTCGCTGGTTCAAATCCGGCTCGAAGGAGGCCGCCTTTTTACTTCTGGATGACTTTTAACAACGTGTAGTGTAGGGATGGGAGGTGGAGGGTTGTATCTTGACAAAACGTGTTACCTGACCGGGAATCGAACCCGGGCCGCGGCGGTGAGAGCGCCGAATCCTAACCACTAGACCACCAGGGACTGGCCCTTGTCCTGTGTCTTTGATGTTGTCTCCTTTTCTAGATAATCTTCCTGACTCAGGACAGACAAGAGGGTCAACAGCCTACTCTACCATTCTATAGCTTTGTGTCCCAAAAATCCCTGCAACTCAAGGTTGGGGATGTAGCTCAGTGGCTGAGTTTTTTGATAACAGAGGCTGCCGAGCTTCATTTTCAATCGGTGCTGTGACTTCCGTGCAGGCATTGGCTATGTGGAAAAGGGGACATAGGTTGCATTGGCCGGGAACCGAACCCGGGTCAACTGCTTGGAAGGCAGCTATGCTCACCACTATACCACCAATGCTTTCATATGGAAGCGCTTTGGCTCAATGCTTCAACACATGCTGTCGGCAGGTCGCTGCAGAATTCCAAGGTCAAAAAGCATTTCATCACATCCTGGATTGAAGGATCTGGTGGGAGGAGCCAACGACTTACCCGATTGGGAATCCATCCTGGGCCGCAGTGGTGAGTGTGGTGTTTGTCCTTTGCTAGATAATGTTCCAAGTGTCCTGACTCAGCACAGACATGATTGTCAACAGCTTACTCTGTGTCCCAAAAAGCCCTACAGCTCAAGGTTGGCGATGTAGCTCAGTGTTAAAGTGCATGTCTGAGGTCCATGATTCAATCCCCTGCATCTCCAAGAAGTTCTTAGATGATGCCTACATTTTGAGCAAAGGCTACTGCTTCTGTATCCAACAGTGACCCTCTAAGTTGGAAATGTGAAGACCTGGCAGAATTCCTGTCACCCTTCGATAGCTCAGTTGGTAGAGCGGAGGACTGTAGGTTCAACAGCAGCAATCCTTAGGTCGCTGGTTCAAATCCGGCTCGAAGGAGGCCGCCTTTTTACTTCTGGATGACTTTTAACAACGTGTAGTGTAGGGATGGGAGGTGGAGGGTTGTATCTTGACAAAATGTGTTCCCTGACCGGGAATCGAACCCGGGCCGCGGCGGTGAGAGCGCCGAATCCTAACCACTAGACCACCAGGGACTGGCCCTTGTCCTGTGTCTTTGATGTTGTCTCCTTTTCTAGATAATCTTCCTGACTCAGGACAGACAAGAGGGTCAACAGCCTACTCTACCATTCTATAGCTTTGTGTCCCAAAAATCCCTGCAACTCAAGGTTGGGGATGTAGCTCAGTGGCTGAGCTTTTTGATAACAGAGGCTGCCGAGCTTCATTTTCAATCGGTGCTGTGACTTCGGTGCAGGCATTGGCTATGTGGAAAAGGGGACATAGGTTGCATTGGCCGGGAATCGAACCCGGGTCAACTGCTTGGAAGGCAGCTATGCTCACCACTATACCACCAATGCTTTCATATGGAAGCGCTTTGGCTCAATGCTTCAACACATGCTGTCGGCAGGTCGCTGCAGAATTCCAAGGTCAAAAAGCATTTCATCACATCCTGGATTGAAGGATCTGGTGGGAGGAGCCAACGACTTACCCGATTGGGAATCCATCCTGGGCCGCAGTGGTGAGTGTGGTGTTTGTCCTTTGCTAGATAATGTTCCAAGTGTCCTGACTCAGCACAGACATGATTGTCAACAGCTTACTCTGTGTCCCAAAAAGCCCTACAGCTCAAGGTTGGCGATGTAGCTCAGTGGTAAAGTGCATGTCTGAGGTCCATGATTCAATCCCCTGCATCTCCAAGAAGTTCTTAGATGATGGCTACATTTTGAGCAAAGGCTACTGCTTCTGTATCCAACAGTGACCCTCTAAGTTGGAAATGTGAAGACCTGGCAGAATTCCTGTCACCCTTCGATAGCTCAGTTGGTAGAGCGGAGGACTGTAGGTTCAACAGCAGCAATCCTTAGGTCGCTGGTTCAAATCCGGCTCGAAGGAGGCCGCCTTTTTACTTCTGGATGACTTTTAACAACGTGTAGTGTAGGGATGGGAGGTGGAGGGTTGTATCTTGACAAAATGTGTTCCCTGACCGGGAATCGAACCCGGGCCGCGGCGGTGAGAGCGCCGAATCCTAACCACTAGACCACCAGGGACTGGCCCTTGTCCTGTGTCTTTGATGTTGTCTCCTTTTCTAGATAATCTTCCTGACTCAGGACAGACAAGAGGGTCAACAGCCTACTCTACCATTCTATAGCTTTGTGTCCCAAAAATCCCTGCAACTCAAGGTTGGGGATGTAGCTCAGTGGCTGAGCTTTTTGATAACAGAGGCTGCCGAGCTTCATTTTCAATCGGTGCTGTGACTTCGGTGCAGGCATTGGCTATGTGGAAAAGGGGAAATAGGTTGCATTGGCCGGGAATCGAACCCGGGTCAACTGCTTGGAAGGCAGCTATGCTCACCACTATACCACCAATGCTTTCATATGGAAGCGCTTTGGCTCAATGCTTCAACACTTGCTGTCGGCAGGTCGCTGCAGAATTCCAAGGTCAAAAAGCATTTCATCACATCCTGGATTGAAGGATCTGGTGGGAGGAGCCAACGACTTACCCGATTGGGAATCCATCCTGGGCCGCAGTGGTGAGTGTGGTGTTTGTCCTTTGCTAGATAATGTTCCAAGTGTCCTGACTCAGCACAGACATGATTGTCAACAGCTTACTCTGTGTCCCAAAAAGCCCTACAGCTCAAGGTTGGCGATGTAGCTCAGTGGTAAAGTGCATGTCTGAGGTCCATGATTCAATCCCCTGCATCTCCAAGAAGTTCTTAGATGATGCCTACATTTTGAGCAAAGGCTACTGCTTCTGTATCCAACAGTGACCCTCTAAGTTGGAAATGTGAAGACCTGGCAGAATTCCTGTCACCCTTCGTTAGCTCAGTTGGTAGAGCGGAGGACTGTAGGTTCAACAGCAGCAATCCTTAGGTCGCTGGTTCAAATCCGGCTCGAAGGAGGCCGCCTTTTTACTTCTGGATGACTTTTAACAACGTGTAGTGTAGGGATGGGAGGTGGAGGGTTGTATCTTGACAAAATGTGTTCCCTGACCGGGAATCGAACCCGGGCCGCGGCGGTGAGAGCGCCGAATCCTAACCACTAGACCACCAGGGACTGGCCCTTGTCCTGTGTCTTTGATGTTGTCTCCTTTTCTAGATAATCTTCCTGACTCAGGACAGACAAGAGGGTCAACAGCCTACTCTACCATTCTATAGCTTTGTGTCCCAAAAATCCCTGCAACTCAAGGTTGGGGATGTAGCTCAGTGGCTGAGCTTTTTGATAACAGAGGCTGCCGAGCTTCATTTTCAATCGGTGCTGTGACTTCGGTGCAGGCATTGGCTATGTGGAAAAGGGGAAATAGGTTGCATTGGCCGGGAATCGAACCCGGGTCAACTGCTTGGAAGGCAGCTATGCTCACCACTATACCACCAATGCTTTCATATGGAAGCGCTTTGGCTCAATGCTTCAACACATGCTGTCGGCAGGTCGCTGCAGAATTCCAAGGTCAAAAAGCATTTCATCACATCCTGGATTGAAGGATCTGGTGGGAGGAGCCAACGACTTACCCGATTGGGAATCCATCCTGGGCCGCAGTGGTGAGTGTGGTGTTTGTCCTTTGCTAGATAATGTTCCAAGTGTCCTGACTCAGCACAGACATGATTGTCAACAGCTTACTCTGTGTCCCAAAAAGCCCTACAGCTCAAGGTTGGCGATGTAGCTCAGTGGTAAAGTGCATGTCTGAGGTCCATGATTCAATCCCCTGCATCTCCAAGAAGTTCTTAGATGATGCCTACATTTTGAGCAAAGGCTACTGCTTCTGTATCCAACAGTGACCCTCTAAGTTGGAAATGTGAAGACCTGGCAGAATTCCTGTCACCCTTCGATAGCTCAGTTGGTAGAGCGGAGGACTGTAGGTTCAACAGCAGCAATCCTTAGGTCGCTGGTTCAAATCCGGCTCGAAGGAGGCCGCCTTTTTACTTCTGGATGACTTTTAACAACGTGTAGTGTAGGGATGGGAGGTGGAGGGTTGTATCTTGACAAAATGTGTTCCCTGACCGGGAATCGAACCCGGGCCGCGGCGGTGAGAGCGCCGAATCCTAACCACTAGACCACCAGGGACTGGCCCTTGTCCTGTGTCTTTGATGTTGTCTCCTTTTCTAGATAATCTTCCTGACTCAGGACAGACAAGAGGGTCAACAGCCTACTCTACCATTCTATAGCTTTGTGTCCCAAAAATCCCTGCAACTCAAGGTTGGGGATGTAGCTCAGTGGCTGAGCTTTTTGATAACAGAGGCTGCCGAGCTTCATTTTCAATCGGTGCTGTGACTTCGGTGCAGGCATTGGCTATGTGGAAAAGGGGACATAGGTTGCATTGGCCGGGAATCGAACCCGGGTCAACTGCTTGGAAGGCAGCTATGCTCACCACTATACCACCAATGCTTTCATATGGAAGCGCTTTGGCTCAATGCTTCAACACATGCTGTCGGCAGGTCGCTGCAGAATTCCAAGGTCAAAAAGCATTTCATCACATCCTGGATTGAAGGATCTGGTGGGAGGAGCCAACGACTTACCCGATTGGGAATCCATCCTGGGCCGCAGTGGTGAGTGTGGTGTTTGTCCTTTGCTAGATAATGTTCCAAGTGTCCTGACTCAGCACAGACATGATTGTCAACAGCTTACTCTGTGTCCCAAAAAGCCCTACAGCTCAAGGTTGGCGATGTAGCTCAGTGGTAAAGTGCATGTCTGAGGTCCATGATTCAATCCCCTGCATCTCCAAGAAGTTCTTAGATGATGGCTACATTTTGAGCAAAGGCTACTGCTTCTGTATCCAACAGTGACCCTCTAAGTTGGAAATGTGAAGACCTGGCAGAATTCCTGTCACCCTTCGATAGCTCAGTTGGTAGAGCGGAGGACTGTAGGTTCAACAGCAGCAATCCTTAGGTCGCTGGTTCAAATCCGGCTCGAAGGAGGCCGCCTTTTTACTTCTGGATGACTTTTAACAACGTGTAGTGTAGGGATGGGAGGTGGAGGGTTGTATCTTGACAAAATGTGTTCCCTGACCGGGAATCGAACCCGGGCCGCGGCGGTGAGAGCGCCGAATCCTAACCACTAGACCACCAGGGACTGGCCCTTGTCCTGTGTCTTTGATGTTGTCTCCTTTTCTAGATAATCTTCCTGACTCAGGACAGACAAGAGGGTCAACAGCCTACTCTACCATTCTATAGCTTTGTGTCCCAAAAATCCCTGCAACTCAAGGTTGGGGATGTAGCTCAGTGGCTGAGCTTTTTGATAACAGAGGCTGCCGAGCTTCATTTTCAATCGGTGCTGTGACTTCGGTGCAGGCATTGGCTATGTGGAAAAGGGGACATAGGTTGCATTGGCCGGGAATCGAACCCGGGTCAACTGCTTGGAAGGCAGCTATGCTCACCACTATACCACCAATGCTTTCATATGGAAGCGCTTTGGCTCAATGCTTCAACACATGCTGTCGGCAGGTCGCTGCAGAATTCCAAGGTCAAAAAGCATTTCATCACATCCTGGATTGAAGGATCTGGTGGGAGGAGCCAACGACTTACCCGATTGGGAATCCATCCTGGGCCGCAGTGGTGAGTGTGGTGTTTGTCCTTTGCTAGATAATGTTCCAAGTGTCCTGACTCAGCACAGACATGATTGTCAACAGCTTACTCTGTGTCCCAAAAAGCCCTACAGCTCAAGGTTGGCGATGTAGCTCAGTGGTAAAGTGCATGTCTGAGGTCCATGATTCAATCCCCTGCATCTCCAAGAAGTTCTTAGATGATGCCTACATTTTGAGCAAAGGCTACTGCTTCTGTATCTAACAGTGACCCTCTAAGTTGGAAATGTGAAGACCTGGCAGAATTCCTGTCACCCTTCGATAGCTCAGTTGGTAGAGCGGAGGACTGTAGGTTCAACAGCAGCAATCCTTAGGTCGCTGGTTCAAATACGGCTCGAAGGAGGCCGCCTTTTTACTTCTGGATGACTTTTAACAACGTGTAGTGTAGGGATGGGAGGTGGAGGGTTGTATCTTGACAAAATGTGTTCCCTGACCGGGAATCGAACCCGGGCCGCGGCGGTGAGAGCGCCGAATCCTAACCACTAGACCACCAGGGACTGGCCCTTGTCCTGTGTCTTTGATGTTGTCTCCTTTTCTAGATAATCTTCCTGACTCAGGACAGACAAGAGGGTCAACAGCCTACTCTACCATTCTATAGCTTTGTGTCCCAAAAATCCCTGCAACTCAAGGTTGGGGATGTAGCTCAGTGGCTGAGCTTTTTGATAACAGAGGCTGCCGAGCTTCATTTTCAATCGGTGCTGTGACTTCGGTGCAGGCATTGGCTATGTGGAAAAGGGGACATAGGTTGCATTGGCCGGGAATCGAACCCGGGTCAACTGCTTGGAAGGCAGCTATGCTCACCACTATACCACCAATGCTTTCATATGGAAGCGCTTTGGCTCAATGCTTCAACACATGCTGTCGGCAGGTCGCTGCAGAATTCCAAGGTCAAAAAGCATTTCATCACATCCTGGATTGAAGGATCTGGTGGGAGGAGCCAACGACTTACCCGATTGGGAATCCATCCTGGGCCGCAGTGGTGAGTGTGGTGTTTGTCCTTTGCTAGATAATGTTCCAAGTGTCCTGACTCAGCACAGACATGATTGTCAACAGCTTACTCTGTGTCCCAAAAAGCCCTACAGCTCAAGGTTGGCGATGTAGCTCAGTGGTAAAGTGCATGTCTGAGGTCCATGATTCAATCCCCTGCATCTCCAAGAAGTTCTTAGATGATGGCTACATTTTGAGCAAAGGCTACTGCTTCTGTATCCAACAGTGACCCTCTAAGTTGGAAATGTGAAGACCTGGCAGAATTCCTGTCACCCTTCGATAGCTCAGTTGGTAGAGCGGAGGACTGTAGGTTCAACAGCAGCAATCCTTAGGTCGCTGGTTCAAATCCGGCTCGAAGGAGGCCGCCTTTTTACTTCTGGATGACTTTTAACAACGTGTAGTGTAGGGATGGGAGGTGGAGGGTTGTATCTTGACAAAATGTGTTCCCTGACCGGGAATCGAACCCGGGCCGCGGCGGTGAGAGCGCCGAATCCTAACCACTAGACCACCAGGGACTGGCCCTTGTCCTGTGTCTTTGATGTTGTCTCCTTTTCTAGATAATCTTCCTGACTCAGGACAGACAAGAGGGTCAACAGCCTACTCTACCATTCTATAGCTTTGTGTCCCAAAAATCCCTGCAACTCAAGGTTGGGGATGTAGCTCAGTGGCTGAGCTTTTTGATAACAGAGGCTGCCGAGCTTCATTTTCAATCGGTGCTGTGACTTCGGTGCAGGCATTGGCTATGTGGAAAAGGGGACATAGGTTGCATTGGCCGGGAATCGAACCCGGGTCAACTGCTTGGAAGGCAGCTATGCTCACCACTATACCACCAATGCTTTCATATGGAAGCGCTTTGGCTCAATGCTTCAACACATGCTGTCGGCAGGTCGCTGCAGAATTCCAAGGTCAAAAAGCATTTCATCACATCCTGGATTGAAGGATCTGGTGGGAGGAGCCAACGACTTACCCGATTGGGAATCCATCCTGGGCCGCAGTGGTGAGTGTGGTGTTTGTCCTTTGCTAGATAATGTTCCAAGTGTCCTGACTCAGCACAGACATGATTGTCAACAGCTTACTCTGTGTCCCAAAAAGCCCTACAGCTCAAGGTTGGCGATGTAGCTCAGTGGTAAAGTGCATGTCTGAGGTCCATGATTCAATCCCCTGCATCTCCAAGAAGTTCTTAGATGATGCCTACATTTTGAGCAAAGGCTACTGCTTCTGTATCTAACAGTGACCCTCTAAGTTGGAAATGTGAAGACCTGGCAGAATTCCTGTCACCCTTCGATAGCTCAGTTGGTAGAGCGGAGGACTGTAGGTTCAACAGCAGCAATCCTTAGGTCGCTGGTTCAAATCCGGCTCGAAGGAGGCCGCCTTTTTACTTCTGGATGACTTTTAACAACGTGTAGTGTAGGGATGGGAGGTGGAGGGTTGTATCTTGACAAAATGTGTTCCCTGACCGGGAATCGAACCCGGGCCGCGGCGGTGAGAGCGCCGAATCCTAACCACTAGACCACCAGGGACTGGCCCTTGTCCTGTGTCTTTGATGTTGTCTCCTTTTCTAGATAATCTTCCTGACTCAGGACAGACAAGAGGGTCAACAGCCTACTCTACCATTCTATAGCTTTGTGTCCCAAAAATCCCTGCAACTCAAGGTTGGGGATGTAGCTCAGTGGCTGAGCTTTTTGATAACAGAGGCTGCCGAGCTTCATTTTCAATCGGTGCTGTGACTTCGGTGCAGGCATTGGCTATGTGGAAAAGGGGACATAGGTTGCATTGGCCGGGAATCGAACCCGGGTCAACTGCTTGGAAGGCAGCTATGCTCACCACTATACCACCAATGCTTTCATATGGAAGCGCTTTGGCTCAATGCTTCAACACATGCTGTCGGCAGGTCGCTGCAGAATTCCAAGGTCAAAAAGCATTTCATCACATCCTGGATTGAAGGATCTGGTGGGAGGAGCCAACGACTTACCCGATTGGGAATCCATCCTGGGCCGCAGTGGTGAGTGTGGTGTTTGTCCTTTGCTAGATAATGTTCCAAGTGTCCTGACTCAGCACAGACATGATTGTCAACAGCTTACTCTGTGTCCCAAAAAGCCCTACAGCTCAAGGTTGGCGATGTAGCTCAGTGGTAAAGTGCATGTCTGAGGTCCATGATTCAATCCCCTGCATCTCCAAGAAGTTCTTAGATGATGCCTACATTTTGAGCAAAGGCTACTGCTTCTGTATCCAACAGTGACCCTCTAAGTTGGAAATGTGAAGACCTGGCAGAATTCCTGTCACCCTTCGATAGCTCAGTTGGTAGAGCGGAGGACTGTAGGTTCAACAGCAGCAATCCTTAGGTCGCTGGTTCAAATCCGGCTCGAAGGAGGCCGCCTTTTTACTTCTGGATGACTTTTAACAACGTGTAGTGTAGGGATGGGAGGTGGAGGGTTGTATCTTGACAAAATGTGTTCCCTGACCGGGAATCGAACCCGGGCCGCGGCGGTGAGAGCGCCGAATCCTAACCACTAGACCACCAGGGACTGGCCCTTGTCCTGTGTCTTTGATGTTGTCTCCTTTTCTAGATAATCTTCCTGACTCAGGACAGACAAGAGGGTCAACAGCCTACTCTACCATTCTATAGCTTTGTGTCCCAAAAATCCCTGCAACTCAAGGTTGGGGATGTAGCTCAGTGGCTGAGCTTTTTGATAACAGAGGCTGCCGAGCTTCATTTTCAATCGGTGCTGTGACTTCGGTGCAGGCATTGGCTATGTGGAAAAGGGGACATAGGTTGCATTGGCCGGGAATCGAACCCGGGTCAACTGCTTGGAAGGCAGCTATGCTCACCACTATACCACCAATGCTTTCATATGGAAGCACTTTGGCTCAATGCTTCAACACATGCTGTCGGCAGGTCGCTGCAGAATTCCAAGGTCAAAAAGCATTTCATCACATCCTGGATTGAAGGATCTGGTGGGAGGAGCCAACGACTTACCCGATTGGGAATCCATCCTGGGCCGCAGTGGTGAGTGTGGTGTTTGTCCTTTGCTAGATAATGTTCCAAGTGTCCTGACTCAGCACAGACATGATTGTCAACAGCTTACTCTGTGTCCCAAAAAGCCCTACAGCTCAAGGTTGGCGATGTAGCTCAGTGGTAAAGTGCATGTCTGAGGTCCATGATTCAATCCCCTGCATCTCCAAGAAGTTCTTAGATGATGGCTACATTTTGAGCAAAGGCTACTGCTTCTGTATCCAACAGTGACCCTCTAAGTTGGAAATGTGAAGACCTGGCAGAATTCCTGTCACCCTTCGATAGCTCAGTTGGTAGAGCGGAGGACTGTAGGTTCAACAGCAGCAATCCTTAGGTCGCTGGTTCAAATCCGGCTCGAAGGAGGCCGCCTTTTTACTTCTGGATGACTTTTAACAACGTGTAGTGTAGGGATGGGAGGTGGAGGGTTGTATCTTGACAAAATGTGTTCCCTGACCGGGAATCGAACCCGGGCCGCGGCGGTGAGAGCGCCGAATCCTAACCACTAGACCACCAGGGACTGGCCCTTGTCCTGTGTCTTTGATGTTGTCTCCTTTTCTAGATAATCTTCCTGACTCAGGACAGACAAGAGGGTCAACAGCCTACTCTACCATTCTATAGCTTTGTGTCCCAAAAATCCCTGCAACTCAAGGTTGGGGATGTAGCTCAGTGGCTGAGCTTTTTGATAACAGAGGCTGCCGAGCTTCATTTTCAATCGGTGCTGTGACTTCGGTGCAGGCATTGGCTATGTGGAAAAGGGGACATAGGTTGCATTGGCCGGGAATCGAACCCGGGTCAACTGCTTGGAAGGCAGCTATGCTCACCACTATACCACCAATGCTTTCATATGGAAGCGCTTTGGCTCAATGCTTCAACACATGCTGTCGGCAGGTCGCTGCAGAATTCCAAGGTCAAAAAGCATTTCATCACATCCTGGATTGAAGGATCTGGTGGGAGGAGCCAACGACTTACCCGATTGGGAATCCATCCTGGGCCGCAGTGGTGAGTGTGGTGTTTGTCCTTTGCTAGATAATGTTCCAAGTGTCCTGACTCAGCACAGACATGATTGTCAACAGCTTACTCTGTGTCCCAAAAAGCCCTACAGCTCAAGGTTGGCGATGTAGCTCAGTGGTAAAGTGCATGTCTGAGGTCCATGATTCAATCCCCTGCATCTCCAAGAAGTTCTTAGATGATGGCTACATTTTGAGCAAAGGCTACTGCTTCTGTATCCAACAGTGACCCTCTAAGTTGGAAATGTGAAGACCTGGCAGAATTCCTGTCACCCTTCGATAGCTCAGTTGGTAGAGCGGAGGACTGTAGGTTCAACAGCAGCAATCCTTAGGTCGCTGGTTCAAATCCGGCTCGAAGGAGGCCGCCTTTTTACTTCTGGATGACTTTTAACAACGTGTAGTGTAGGGATGGGAGGTGGAGGGTTGTATCTTGACAAAATGTGTTCCCTGACCGGGAATCGAACCCGGGCCGCGGCGGTGAGAGCGCCGAATCCTAACCACTAGACCACCAGGGACTGGCCCTTGTCCTGTGTCTTTGATGTTGTCTCCTTTTCTAGATAATCTTCCTGACTCAGGACAGACAAGAGGGTCAACAGCCTACTCTACCATTCTATAGCTTTGTGTCCCAAAAATCCCTGCAACTCAAGGTTGGGGATGTAGCTCAGTGGCTGAGCTTTTTGATAACAGAGGCTGCCGAGCTTCATTTTCAATCGGTGCTGTGACTTCGGTGCAGGCATTGGCTATGTGGAAAAGGGGACATAGGTTGCATTGGCCGGGAATCGAACCCGGGTCAACTGCTTGGAAGGCAGCTATGCTCACCACTATACCACCAATGCTTTCATATGGAAGCGCTTTGGCTCAATGCTTCAACACATGCTGTCGGCAGGTCGCTGCAGAATTCCAAGGTCAAAAAGCATTTCATCACATCCTGGATTGAAGGATCTGGTGGGAGGAGCCAACGACTTACCCGATTGGGAATCCATCCTGGGCCGCAGTGGTGAGTGTGGTGTTTGTCCTTTGCTAGATAATGTTCCAAGTGTCCTGACTCAGCACAGACATGATTGTCAACAGCTTACTCTGTGTCCCAAAAAGCCCTACAGCTCAAGGTTGGCGATGTAGCTCAGTGGTAAAGTGCATGTCTGAGGTCCATGATTCAATCCCCTGCATCTCCAAGAAGTTCTTAGATGATGCCTACATTTTGAGCAAAGGCTACTGCTTCTGTATCTAACAGTGACCCTCTAAGTTGGAAATGTGAAGACCTGGCAGAATTCCTGTCACCCTTCGATAGCTCAGTTGGTAGAGCGGAGGACTGTAGGTTCAACAGCAGCAATCCTTAGGTCGCTGGTTCAAATACGGCTCGAAGGAGGCCGCCTTTTTACTTCTGGATGACTTTTAACAACGTGTAGTGTAGGGATGGGAGGTGGAGGGTTGTATCTTGACAAAATGTGTTCCCTGACCGGGAATCGAACCCGGGCCGCGGCGGTGAGAGCGCCGAATCCTAACCACTAGACCACCAGGGACTGGCCCTTGTCCTGTGTCTTTGATGTTGTCTCCTTTTCTAGATAATCTTCCTGACTCAGGACAGACAAGAGGGTCAACAGCCTACTCTACCATTCTATAGCTTTGTGTCCCAAAAATCCCTGCAACTCAAGGTTGGGGATGTAGCTCAGTGGCTGAGCTTTTTGATAACAGAGGCTGCCGAGCTTCATTTTCAATCGGTGCTGTGACTTCGGTGCAGGCATTGGCTATGTGGAAAAGGGGACATAGGTTGCATTGGCCGGGAATCGAACCCGGGTCAACTGCTTGGAAGGCAGCTATGCTCACCACTATACCACCAATGCTTTCATATGGAAGCGCTTTGGCTCAATGCTTCAACACATGCTGTCGGCAGGTCGCTGCAGAATTCCAAGGTCAAAAAGCATTTCATCACATCCTGGATTGAAGGATCTGGTGGGAGGAGCCAACGACTTACCCGATTGGGAATCCATCCTGGGCCGCAGTGGTGAGTGTGGTGTTTGTCCTTTGCTAGATAATGTTCCAAGTGTCCTGACTCAGCACAGACATGATTGTCAACAGCTTACTCTGTGTCCCAAAAAGCCCTACAGCTCAAGGTTGGCGATGTAGCTCAGTGGTAAAGTGCATGTCTGAGGTCCATGATTCAATCCCCTGCATCTCCAAGAAGTTCTTAGATGATGCCTACATTTTGAGCAAAGGCTACTGCTTCTGTATCCAACAGTGACCCTCTAAGTTGGAAATGTGAAGACCTGGCAGAATTCCTGTCACCCTTCGATAGCTCAGTTGGTAGAGCGGAGGACTGTAGGTTCAACAGCAGCAATCCTTAGGTCGCTGGTTCAAATCCGGCTCGAAGGAGGCCGCCTTTTTACTTCTGGATGACTTTTAACAACGTGTAGTGTAGGGATGGGAGGTGGAGGGTTGTATCTTGACAAAATGTGTTCCCTGACCGGGAATCGAACCCGGGCCGCGGCGGTGAGAGCGCCGAATCCTAACCACTAGACCACCAGGGACTGGCCCTTGTCCTGTGTCTTTGATGTTGTCTCCTTTTCTAGATAATCTTCCTGACTCAGGACAGACAAGAGGGTCAACAGCCTACTCTACCATTCTATAGCTTTGTGTCCCAAAAATCCCTGCAACTCAAGGTTGGGGATGTAGCTCAGTGGCTGAGCTTTTTGATAACAGAGGCTGCCGAGCTTCATTTTCAATCGGTGCTGTGACTTCGGTGCAGGCATTGGCTATGTGGAAAAGGGGACATAGGTTGCATTGGCCGGGAATCGAACCCGGGTCAACTGCTTGGAAGGCAGCTATGCTCACCACTATACCACCAATGCTTTCATATGGAAGCACTTTGGCTCAATGCTTCAACACATGCTGTCGGCAGGTCGCTGCAGAATTCCAAGGTCAAAAAGCATTTCATCACATCCTGGATTGAAGGATCTGGTGGGAGGAGCCAACGACTTACCCGATTGGGAATCCATCCTGGGCCGCAGTGGTGAGTGTGGTGTTTGTCCTTTGCTAGATAATGTTCCAAGTGTCCTGACTCAGCACAGACATGATTGTCAACAGCTTACTCTGTGTCCCAAAAAGCCCTACAGCTCAAGGTTGGCGATGTAGCTCAGTGGTAAAGTGCATGTCTGAGGTCCATGATTCAATCCCCTGCATCTCCAAGAAGTTCTTAGATGATGGCTACATTTTGAGCAAAGGCTACTGCTTCTGTATCCAACAGTGACCCTCTAAGTTGGAAATGTGAAGACCTGGCAGAATTCCTGTCACCCTTCGATAGCTCAGTTGGTAGAGCGGAGGACTGTAGGTTCAACAGCAGCAATCCTTAGGTCGCTGGTTCAAATCCGGCTCGAAGGAGGCCGCCTTTTTACTTCTGGATGACTTTTAACAACGTGTAGTGTAGGGATGGGAGGTGGAGGGTTGTATCTTGACAAAATGTGTTCCCTGACCGGGAATCGAACCCGGGCCGCGGCGGTGAGAGCGCCGAATCCTAACCACTAGACCACCAGGGACTGGCCCTTGTCCTGTGTCTTTGATGTTGTCTCCTTTTCTAGATAATCTTCCTGACTCAGGACAGACAAGAGGGTCAACAGCCTACTCTACCATTCTATAGCTTTGTGTCCCAAAAATCCCTGCAACTCAAGGTTGGGGATGTAGCTCAGTGGCTGAGCTTTTTGATAACAGAGGCTGCCGAGCTTCATTTTCAATCGGTGCTGTGACTTCGGTGCAGGCATTGGCTATGTGACATGATTGTCAACAGCTTACTCTGTGTCCCAAAAAGCCCTACAGCTCAAGGTTGGCGATGTAGCTCAGTGGTAAAGTGCATGTCTGAGGTCCATGATTCAATCCCCTGCATCTCCAAGAAGTTCTTAGATGATGGCTACATTTTGAGCAAAGGCTACTGCTTCTGTATCCAACAGTGACCCTCTAAGTTGGAAATGTGAAGACCTGGCAGAATTCCTGTCACCCTTCGATAGCTCAGTTGGTAGAGCGGAGGACTGTAGGTTCAACAGCAGCAATCCTTAGGTCGCTGGTTCAAATCCGGCTCGAAGGAGGCCGCCTTTTTACTTCTGGATGACTTTTAACAACGTGTAGTGTAGGGATGGGAGGTGGAGGGTTGTATCTTGACAAAATGTGTTCCCTGACCGGGAATCGAACCCGGGCCGCGGCGGTGAGAGCGCCGAATCCTAACCACTAGACCACCAGGGACTGGCCCTTGTCCTGTGTCTTTGATGTTGTCTCCTTTTCTAGATAATCTTCCTGACTCAGGACAGACAAGAGGGTCAACAGCCTACTCTACCATTCTATAGCTTTGTGTCCCAAAAATCCCTGCAACTCAAGGTTGGGGATGTAGCTCAGTGGCTGAGCTTTTTGATAACAGAGGCTGCCGAGCTTCATTTTCAATCGGTGCTGTGACTTCGGTGCAGGCATTGGCTATGTGGAAAAGGGGACATAGGTTGCATTGGCCGGGAATCGAACCCGGGTCAACTGCTTGGAAGGCAGCTATGCTCACCACTATACCACCAATGCTTTCATATGGAAGCGCTTTGGCTCAATGCTTCAACACATGCTGTCGGCAGGTCGCTGCAGAATTCCAAGGTCAAAAAGCATTTCATCACATCCTGGATTGAAGGATCTGGTGGGAGGAGCCAACGACTTACCCGATTGGGAATCCATCCTGGGCCGCAGTGGTGAGTGTGGTGTTTGTCCTTTGCTAGATAATGTTCCAAGTGTCCTGACTCAGCACAGACATGATTGTCAACAGCTTACTCTGTGTCCCAAAAAGCCCTACAGCTCAAGGTTGGCGATGTAGCTCAGTGGTAAAGTGCATGTCTGAGGTCCATGATTCAATCCCCTGCATCTCCAAGAAGTTCTTAGATGATGCCTACATTTTGAGCAAAGGCTACTGCTTCTGTATCTAACAGTGACCCTCTAAGTTGGAAATGTGAAGACCTGGCAGAATTCCTGTCACCCTTCGATAGCTCAGTTGGTAGAGCGGAGGACTGTAGGTTCAACAGCAGCAATCCTTAGGTCGCTGGTTCAAATACGGCTCGAAGGAGGCCGCCTTTTTACTTCTGGATGACTTTTAACAACGTGTAGTGTAGGGATGGGAGGTGGAGGGTTGTATCTTGACAAAATGTGTTCCCTGACCGGGAATCGAACCCGGGCCGCGGCGGTGAGAGCGCCGAATCCTAACCACTAGACCACCAGGGACTGGCCCTTGTCCTGTGTCTTTGATGTTGTCTCCTTTTCTAGATAATCTTCCTGACTCAGGACAGACAAGAGGGTCAACAGCCTACTCTACCATTCTATAGCTTTGTGTCCCAAAAATCCCTGCAACTCAAGGTTGGGGATGTAGCTCAGTGGCTGAGCTTTTTGATAACAGAGGCTGCCGAGCTTCATTTTCAATCGGTGCTGTGACTTCGGTGCAGGCATTGGCTATGTGGAAAAGGGGACATAGGTTGCATTGGCCGGGAATCGAACCCGGGTCAACTGCTTGGAAGGCAGCTATGCTCACCACTATACCACCAATGCTTTCATATGGAAGCGCTTTGGCTCAATGCTTCAACACATGCTGTCGGCAGGTCGCTGCAGAATTCCAAGGTCAAAAAGCATTTCATCACATCCTGGATTGAAGGATCTGGTGGGAGGAGCCAACGACTTACCCGATTGGGAATCCATCCTGGGCCGCAGTGGTGAGTGTGGTGTTTGTCCTTTGCTAGATAATGTTCCAAGTGTCCTGACTCAGCACAGACATGATTGTCAACAGCTTACTCTGTGTCCCAAAAAGCCCTACAGCTCAAGGTTGGCGATGTAGCTCAGTGGTAAAGTGCATGTCTGAGGTCCATGATTCAATCCCCTGCATCTCCAAGAAGTTCTTAGATGATGCCTACATTTTGAGCAAAGGCTACTGCTTCTGTATCCAACAGTGACCCTCTAAGTTGGAAATGTGAAGACCTGGCAGAATTCCTGTCACCCTTCGATAGCTCAGTTGGTAGAGCGGAGGACTGTAGGTTCAACAGCAGCAATCCTTAGGTCGCTGGTTCAAATCCGGCTCGAAGGAGGCCGCCTTTTTACTTCTGGATGACTTTTAACAACGTGTAGTGTAGGGATGGGAGGTGGAGGGTTGTATCTTGACAAAATGTGTTCCCTGACCGGGAATCGAACCCGGGCCGCGGCGGTGAGAGCGCCGAATCCTAACCACTAGACCACCAGGGACTGGCCCTTGTCCTGTGTCTTTGATGTTGTCTCCTTTTCTAGATAATCTTCCTGACTCAGGACAGACAAGAGGGTCAACAGCCTACTCTACCATTCTATAGCTTTGTGTCCCAAAAATCCCTGCAACTCAAGGTTGGGGATGTAGCTCAGTGGCTGAGCTTTTTGATAACAGAGGCTGCCGAGCTTCATTTTCAATCGGTGCTGTGACTTCGGTGCAGGCATTGGCTATGTGGAAAAGGGGACATAGGTTGCATTGGCCGGGAATCGAACCCGGGTCAACTGCTTGGAAGGCAGCTATGCTCACCACTATACCACCAATGCTTTCATATGGAAGCGCTTTGGCTCAATGCTTCAACACATGCTGTCGGCAGGTCGCTGCAGAATTCCAAGGTCAAAAAGCATTTCATCACATCCTGGATTGAAGGATCTGGTGGGAGGAGCCAACGACTTACCCGATTGGGAATCCATCCTGGGCCGCAGTGGTGAGTGTGGTGTTTGTCCTTTGCTAGATAATGTTCCAAGTGTCCTGACTCAGCACAGACATGATTGTCAACAGCTTACTCTGTGTCCCAAAAAGCCCTACAGCTCAAGGTTGGCGATGTAGCTCAGTGGTAAAGTGCATGTCTGAGGTCCATGATTCAATCCCCTGCATCTCCAAGAAGTTCTTAGATGATGCCTACATTTTGAGCAAAGGCTACTGCTTCTGTATCCAACAGTGACCCTCTGAGTTGGAAATGTGAAGACCTGGCAGAATTCCTGTCACCCTTCGATAGCTCAGTTGGTAGAGCGGAGGACTGTAGGTTCAACAGCAGCAATCCTTAGGTCGCTGGTTCAAATCCGGCTCGAAGGAGGCCGCCTTTTTACTTCTGGATGACTTTTAACAACGTGTAGTGTAGGGATGGGAGGTGGAGGGTTGTATCTTGACAAAACGTGTTCCCTGACCGGGAATCGAACCCGGGCCGCGGCGGTGAGAGCGCCGAATCCTAACCACTAGACCACCAGGGACTGGCCCTTGTCCTGTGTCTTTGATGTTGTCTCCTTTTCTAGATAATCTTCCTGACTCAGGACAGACAAGAGGGTCAACAGCCTACTCTACCATTCTATAGCTTTGTGTCCCAAAAATCCCTGCAACTCAAGGTTGGGGATGTAGCTCAGTGGCTGAGCTTTTTGATAACAGAGGCTGCCGAGCTTCATTTTCAATCGGTGCTGTGACTTCGGTGCAGGCATTGGCTATGTGGAAAAGGGGACATAGGTTGCATTGGCCGGGAATCGAACCGGGGTCAACTGCTTGGAAGGCAGCTATGCTCACCACTATACCACCAATGCTTTCATATGGAAGCGCTTTGGCTCAATGCTTCAACACATGCTGTCGGCAGGTCGCTGCAGAATTCCAAGGTCAAAAAGCATTTCATCACATCCTGGATTGAAGGATCTGGTGGGAGGAGCCAACGACTTACCCGATTGGGAATCCATCCTGGGCCGCAGTGGTGAGTGTGGTGTTTGTCCTTTGCTAGATAATGTTCCAAGTGTCCTGACTCAGCACAGACATGATTGTCAACAGCTTACTCTGTGTCCCAAAAAGCCCTACAGCTCAAGGTTGGCGATGTAGCTCAGTGGTAAAGTGCATGTCTGAGGTCCATGATTCAATCCCCTGCATCTCCAAGAAGTTCTTAGATGATGCCTACATTTTGAGCAAAGGCTACTGCTTCTGTATCCAACAGTGACCCTCTAAGTTGGAAATGTGAAGACCTGGCAGAATTCCTGTCACCCTTCGATAGCTCAGTTGGTAGAGCGGAGGACTGTAGGTTCAACAGCAGCAATCCTTAGGTCGCTGGTTCAAATCCGGCTCGAAGGAGGCCACCTTTTTACTTCTGGATGACTTTTAACAACGTGTAGTGTAGGAATGGGAGGTGGAGGGTTGTATCTTGACAAAACGTGTTCCCTGACTGGGAATCTAACCCGGGCCGCGGCGGTGAGAGCGCCGAATCCTAACCACTAGACCACCAGGGACTGGCCCTTGTCCTGTGTCTTTGATGTTGTCTCCTTTTCTAGATAATCTTCTTGACTCAGGACAGACAAGGGGGTCAACAGCCTACTCTACCATTCTATAGCTTTGTGTCCCAAAAATCCCTGCAACTCAAGGTTGGGGATGTAGCTCAGTGGCTGAGCTTTTTGATAACAGAGGCTGCCGAGCTTCATTTTCAATCGGTGCTGTGGCTTCGGTGCAGGCATTGGCTATGTGGAAAAGGGGACATAGGTTGCATTGGCCGGGAATCGAACCCGGGTCAACTGCTTGGAAGGCAGCTATGCTCACCACTATACCACCAATGCTTTCAAATGGAAGCGCTTTGGCTCAATGCTTCAACACATGCTGTCGGCAGGTCGCTGCAGAATTCCAAGATCAAAAAGCATTTCATCACATCCTGGATTGAAGGATCTGGTGGGAGGAGCCAACGACTTACCCGATTGGGAATCCATCCTGGGCCGCAGTGGTGAGTGTGGTGTTTGTCCTTTGGTAGATAATGTTCCAAGTGTCCTGACTCAGCACAGACATGATTGTCAACAGCTTACTATTGTGTCCCAAAAAGCCCTACAGCTCAAGGTTGGCGATGTAGCTCAGTGGTAAAGTGCATGTCTGAGGTCCATGATTCAATCCCCTGCATCTCCAAGAAGTTCATAGATGATGCCTACATTTTGAGCAAAGGCTACTGCTTCTGTATCCAACAGTGACCCTCTAAGTTGGAAATGTGAAGACCTGGCAGAATTCCTGTCACCCTTCGATAGCTCAGTTGGTAGAGCGGAGGACTGTAGGTTCAACAGCAGCAATCCTTAGGTCGCTGGTTCAAATCCGGCTCGAAGGAGGCCACCTTTTTACTTCTGGATGACTTTTAACAACGTGTAGTGTAGGGATGGGAGGTGGAGGGTTGTATCTTGACAAAACGTGTTCCCTGACCGGGAATCGAACCCGGGCCGCGGCGGTGAGAGCGCCGAATCCTAACCACTAGACCACCAGGGACTGGCCCTTGTCCTGTGTCTTTGATGTTGTCTCCTTTTCTAGATAATCTTCTTGACTCAGGACAGACAAGAGGGTCAACAGCCTACTCTACCATTCTATAGCTTTGTGTCCCAAAAATCCCTGCAACTCAAGGTTGGGGATGTAGCTCAGTGGCTGAGCTTTTTGATAACAGAGGCTGCCGAGCTTCATTTTCAATCGGTGCTGTGGCTTCGGTGCAGGCATTGGCTATGTGGAAAAGGGGACATAGGTTGCATTGGCCGGGAATCGAACCCGGGTCAACTGCTTGGAAGGCAGCTATGCTCACCACTATACCACCAATGCTTTCAAATGGAAGCGCTTTGGCTCAATGCTTCAACACATGCTGTCGGCAGGTCGCTGCAGAATTCCAAGGTCAAAAAGCATTTCATCACATCCTGGATTGAAGGATCTGGTGGGAGGAGCCAACGACTTACCCGATTGGGAATCCATCCTGGGCCGCAGTGGTGAGTGTGGTGTTTGTCCTTTGCTAGATAATGTTCCAAGTGTCCTGACTCAGCACAGACATGACTGTCAACAGCTTACTCTGTGTCCCAAAAAGCCCTACAGCTCAAGGTTGGCGATGTAGCTCAGTGGTAAAGTGCATGTCTGAGGTCCATGATTCAATCCCCTGCATCTCCAAGAAGTTCATAGATGATGCCTACATTTTGAGCAAAGGCTACTGCTTCTGTATCCAACAGTGACCCTCTAAGTTGGAAATGTGAAGACCTGGCAGAATTCCTGTCACCCTTCGATAGCTCAGTTGGTAGAGCGGAGGACTGTAGGTTCAACAGCAGCAATCCTTAGGTCGCTGGTTCAAATCCGGCTCGAAGGAGGCCACCTTTTTACTTCTGGATGACTTTTAACAACGTGTAGTGTAGGAATGGGAGGTGGAGGGTTGTATCTTGACAAAACGTGTTCCCTGACTGGGAATCTAACCCGGGCCGCGGCGGTGAGAGCGCCGAATCCTAACCACTAGACCACCAGGGACTGGCCCTTGTCCTGTGTCTTTGATGTTGTCTCCTTTTCTAGATAATCTTCTTGACTCAGGACAGACAAGAGGGTCAACAGCCTACTCTACCATTCTATAGCTTTGTGTCCCAAAAATCCCTGCAACTCAAGGTTGGGGATGTAGCTCAGTGGCTGAGCTTTTTGATAACAGAGGCTGCCGAGCTTCATTTTCAATCGGTGCTGTGGCTTCGGTGCAGGCATTGGCTATGTGGAAAAGGGGACATAGGTTGCATTGGCCGGGAATCGAACCCGGGTCAACTGCTTGGAAGGCAGCTATGCTCACCACTATACCACCAATGCTTTCAAATGGAAGCGCTTTGGCTCAATGCTTCAACACATGCTGTCGGCAGGTCGCTGCAGAATTCCAAGGTCAAAAAGCATTTCATCACATCCTGGATTGAAGGATCTGGTGGGAGGAGCCAACGACTTACCCGATTGGGAATCCATCCTGGGCCGCAGTGGTGAGTGTGGTGTTTGTCCTTTGGTAGATAATGTTCCAAGTGTCCTGACTCAGCACAGACATGATTGTCAACAGCTTACTATTGTGTCCCAAAAAGCCCTACAGCTCAAGGTTGGCGATGTAGCTCAGTGGTAAAGTGCATGTCTGAGGTCCATGATTCAATCCCCTGCATCTCCAAGAAGTTCATAGATGATGCCTACATTTTGAGCAAAGGCTACTGCTTCTGTATCCAACAGTGACCCTCTAAGTTGGAAATGTGAAGACCTGGCAGAATTCCTGTCACCCTTCGATAGCTCAGTTGGTAGAGCGGAGGACTGTAGGTTCAACAGCAGCAATCCTTAGGTCGCTGGTTCAAATCCGGCTCGAAGGAGGCCACCTTTTTACTTCTGGATGACTTTTAACAACGTGTAGTGTAGGGATGGGAGGTGGAGGGTTGTATCTTGACAAAACGTGTTCCCTGACCGGGAATCGAACCCGGGCCGCGGCGGTGAGAGCACCGAATCCTAACCACTAGACCACCAGGGACTGGCCCTTGTCCTGTGTCTTTGATGTTGTCTCCTTTTCTAGATAATCTTCTTGACTCAGGACAGACAAGAGGGTCAACAGCCTACTCTACCATTCTATAGCTTTGTGTCCCAAAAATCCCTGCAACTCAAGGTTGGGGATGTAGCTCAGTGGCTGAGCTTTTTGATAACAGAGGCTGCCGTGCTTCATTTTCAATCGGTGCTGTGGCTTCGGTGCAGGCATTGGCTATGTGGAAAAGGGGACATAGGTTGCATTGGCCGGGAATCGAACCCGGGTCAACTGCTTGGAAGGCAGCTATGCTCACCACTATACCACCAATGCTTTCAAATGGAAGCGCTTTGGCTCAATGCTTCAACACATGCTGTCGGCAGGTCGCTGCAGAATTCCAAGGTCAAAAAGCATTTCATCACATCCTGGATTGAAGGATCTGGTGGGAGGAGCCAACGACTTACCCGATTGGGAATCCATCCTGGGCCGCAGTGGTGAGTGTGGTGTTTGTCCTTTGCTAGATAATGTTCCAAGTGTCCTGACTCAGCACAGACATGATTGTCAACAGCTTACTCTGTGTCCCAAAAAGCCCTACAGCTCAAGGTTGGCGATGTAGCTCAGTGGTAAAGTGCATGTCTGAGGTCCATGATTCAATCCCCTGCATCTCCAAGAAGTTCATAGATGATGCCTACATTTTGAGCAAAGGCTACTGCTTCTGTATCCAACAGTGACCCTCTAAGTTGGAAATGTGAAGACCTGGCAGAATTCCTGTCACCCTTCGATAGCTCAGTTGGTAGAGCGGAGGACTGTAGGTTCAACAGCAGCAATCCTTAGGTCGCTGGTTCAAATCCGGCTCGAAGGAGGCCACCTTTTTACTTCTGGATGACTTTTAACAACGTGTAGTGTAGGAGTGGGAGGTGGAGGGTTGTATCTTGACAAAACGTGTTCCCTGACTGGGAATCTAACCCGGGCCGCGGCGGTGAGAGCGCCGAATCCTAACCACTAGACCACCAGGGACTGGCCCTTGTCCTGTGTCTTTGATGTTGTCTCCTTTTCTAGATAATCTTCTTGACTCAGGACAGACAAGAGGGTCAACAGCCTACTCTACCATTCTATAGCTTTGTGTCCCAAAAATCCCTGCAACTCAAGGTTGGGGATGTAGCTCAGTGGCTGAGCTTTTTGATAACAGAGGCTGCCGAGCTTCATTTTCAATCGGTGCTGTGGCTTCGGTGCAGGCATTGGCTATGTGGAAAAGGGGACATAGGTTGCATTGGCCGGGAATCGAACCCGGGTCAACTGCTTGGAAGGCAGCTATGCTCACCACTATACCACCAATGCTTTCAAATGGAAGCGCTTTGGCTCAATGCTTCAACACATGCTGTCGGCAGGTCGCTGCAGAATTCCAAGGTCAAAAAGCATTTCATCACATCCTGGATTGAAGGATCTGGTGGGAGGAGCCAACGACTTACCCGATTGGGAATCCATCCTGGGCCGCAGTGGTGAGTGTGGTGTTTGTCCTTTGGTAGATAATGTTCCAAGTGTCCTGACTCAGCACAGACATGATTGTCAACAGCTTACTATTGTGTCCCAAAAAGCCCTACAGCTCAAGGTTGGCGATGTAGCTCAGTGGTAAAGTGCATGTCTGAGGTCCATGATTCAATCCCCTGCATCTCCAAGAAGTTCATAGATGATGCCTACATTTTGAGCAAAGGCTACTGCTTCTGTATCCAACAGTGACCCTCTAAGTTGGAAATGTGAAGACCTGGCAGAATTCCTGTCACCCTTCGATAGCTCAGTTGGTAGAGCGGAGGACTGTAGGTTCAACAGCAGCAATCCTTAGGTCGCTGGTTCAAATCCGGCTCGAAGGAGGCCACCTTTTTACTTCTGGATGACTTTTAACAACGTGTAGTGTAGGGATGGGAGGTGGAGGGTTGTATCTTGACAAAACGTGTTCCCTGACCGGGAATCGAACCCGGGCCGCGGCGGTGAGAGCACCGAATCCTAACCACTAGACCACCAGGGACTGGCCCTTGTCCTGTGTCTTTGATGTTGTCTCCTTTTCTAGATAATCTTCTTGACTCAGGACAGACAAGAGGGTCAACAGCCTACTCTACCATTCTATAGCTTTGTGTCCCAAAAATCCCTGCAACTCAAGGTTGGGGATGTAGCTCAGTGGCTGAGCTTTTTGATAACAGAGGCTGCCGTGCTTCATTTTCAATCGGTGCTGTGGCTTCGGTGCAGGCATTGGCTATGTGGAAAAGGGGACATAGGTTGCATTGGCCGGGAATCGAACCCGGGTCAACTGCTTGGAAGGCAGCTATGCTCACCACTATACCACCAATGCTTTCAAATGGAAGCGCTTTGGCTCAATGCTTCAACACATGCTGTCGGCAGGTCGCTGCAGAATTCCAAGGTCAAAAAGCATTTCATCACATCCTGGATTGAAGGATCTGGTGGGAGGAGCCAACGACTTACCCGATTGGGAATCCATCCTGGGCCGCAGTGGTGAGTGTGGTGTTTGTCCTTTGCTAGATAATGTTCCAAGTGTCCTGACTCAGCACAGACATGATTGTCAACAGCTTACTCTGTGTCCCAAAAAGCCCTACAGCTCAAGGTTGGCGATGTAGCTCAGTGGTAAAGTGCATGTCTGAGGTCCATGATTCAATCCCCTGCATCTCCAAGAAGTTCATAGATGATGCCTACATTTTGAGCAAAGGCTACTGCTTCTGTATCCAACAGTGACCCTCTAAGTTGGAAATGTGAAGACCTGGCAGAATTCCTGTCACCCTTCGATAGCTCAGTTGGTAGAGCGGAGGACTGTAGGTTCAACAGCAGCAATCCTTAGGTCGCTGGTTCAAATCCGGCTCGAAGGAGGCCACCTTTTTACTTCTGGATGACTTTTAACAACGTGTAGTGTAGGAGTGGGAGGTGGAGGGTTGTATCTTGACAAAACGTGTTCCCTGACTGGGAATCTAACCCGGGCCGCGGCGGTGAGAGCGCCGAATCCTAACCACTAGACCACCAGGGACTGGCCCTTGTCCTGTGTCTTTGATGTTGTCTCCTTTTCTAGATAATCTTCTTGACTCAGGACAGACAAGAGGGTCAACAGCCTACTCTACCATTCTATAGCTTTGTGTCCCAAAAATCCCTGCAACTCAAGGTTGGGGATGTAGCTCAGTGGCTGAGCTTTTTGATAACAGAGGCTGCCGAGCTTCATTTTCAATCGGTGCTGTGGCTTCGGTGCAGGCATTGGCTATGTGGAAAAGGGGACATAGGTTGCATTGGCCGGGAATCGAACCCGGGTCAACTGCTTGGAAGGCAGCTATGCTCACCACTATACCACCAATGCTTTCAAATGGAAGCGCTTTGGCTCAATGCTTCAACACATGCTGTCGGCAGGTCGCTGCAGAATTCCAAGGTCAAAAAGCATTTCATCACATCCTGGATTGAAGGATCTGGTGGGAGGAGCCAACGACTTACCCGATTGGGAATCCATCCTGGGCCGCAGTGGTGAGTGTGGTGTTTGTCCTTTGGTAGATAATGTTCCAAGTGTCCTGACTCAGCACAGACATGATTGTCAACAGCTTACTATTGTGTCCCAAAAAGCCCTACAGCTCAAGGTTGGCGATGTAGCTCAGTGGTAAAGTGCATGTCTGAGGTCCATGATTCAATCCCCTGCATCTCCAAGAAGTTCATAGATGATGCCTACATTTTGAGCAAAGGCTACTGCTTCTGTATCCAACAGTGACCCTCTAAGTTGGAAATGTGAAGACCTGGCAGAATTCCTGTCACCCTTCGATAGCTCAGTTGGTAGAGCGGAGGACTGTAGGTTCAACAGCAGCAATCCTTAGGTCGCTGGTTCAAATCCGGCTCGAAGGAGGCCACCTTTTTACTTCTGGATGACTTTTAACAACGTGTAGTGTAGGGATGGGAGGTGGAGGGTTGTATCTTGACAAAACGTGTTCCCTGACCGGGAATCGAACCCAGGCCGCGGCGGTGAGAGCGCCGAATCCTAACCACTAGACCACCAGGGACTGGCCCTTGTCCTGTGTCTTTGATGTTGTCTCCTTTTCTAGATAATCTTCTTGACTCAGGACAGACAAGAGGGTCAACAGCCTACTCTACCATTCTATAGCTTTGTGTCCCAAAAATCCCTGCAACTCAAGGTTGGGGATGTAGCTCAGTGGCTGAGCTTTTTGATAACAGAGGCTGCCGAGCTTCATTTTCAATCGGTGCTGTGGCTTCGGTGCAGGCATTGGCTATGTGGAAAAGGGGACATAGGTTGCATTGGCCGGGAATCGAACCCGGGTCAACTGCTTGGAAGGCAGCTATGCTCACCACTATACCACCAATGCTTTCAAATGGAAGCGCTTTGGCTCAATGCTTCAACACATGCTGTCGGCAGGTCGCTGCAGAATTCCAAGGTCAAAAAGCATTTCATCACATCCTGGATTGAAGGATCTGGTGGGAGGAGCCAACGACTTACCCGATTGGGAATCCATCCTGGGCCGCAGTGGTGAGTGTGGTGTTTGTCCTTTGCTAGATAATGTTCCAAGTGTCCTGACTCAGCACAGACATGATTGTCAACAGCTTACTCTGTGTCCCAAAAAGCCCTACAGCTCAAGGTTGGCGATGTAGCTCAGTGGTAAAGTGCATGTCTGAGGTCCATGATTCAATCCCCTGCATCTCCAAGAAGTTCATAGATGATGCCTACATTTTGAGCAAAGGCTACTGCTTCTGTATCCAACAGTGACCCTCTAAGTTGGAAATGTGAAGACCTGGCAGAATTCCTGTCACCCTTCGATAGCTCAGTTGGTAGAGCGGAGGACTGTAGGTTCAACAGCAGCAATCCTTAGGTCGCTGGTTCAAATCCGGCTCGAAGGAGGCCACCTTTTTACTTCTGGATGACTTTTAACAACGTGTAGTGTAGGGATGGGAGGTGGAGGGTTGTATCTTGACAAAACGTGTTCCCTGACCGGGAATCGAACCCGGGCCGCGGCGGTGAGAGCGCCGAATCCTAACCACTAGACCACCAGGGACTGGCCCTTGTCCTGTGTCTTTGATGTTGTCTCCTTTTCTAGATAATCTTCTTGACTCAGGACAGACAAGAGGGTCAACAGCCTACTCTACCATTCTATAGCTTTGTGTCCCAAAAATCCCTGCAACTCAAGGTTGGGGATGTAGCTCAGTGGCTGAGCTTTTTGATAACAGAGGCTGCCGAGCTTCATTTTCAATCGGTGCTGTGGCTTCGGTGCAGGCATTGGCTATGTGGAAAAGGGGACATAGGTTGCATTGGCCGGGAATCGAACCCGGGTCAACTGCTTGGAAGGCAGCTATGCTCACCACTATACCACCAATGCTTTCAAATGGAAGCGCTTTGGCTCAATGCTTCAACACATGCTGTCGGCAGGTCGCTGCAGAATTCCAAGGTCAAAAAGCATTTCATCACATCCTGGATTGAAGGATCTGGTGGGAGGAGCCAACGACTTACCCGATTGGGAATCCATCCTGGGCCGCAGTGGTGAGTGTGGTGTTTGTCCTTTGCTAGATAATGTTCCAAGTGTCCTGACTCAGCACAGACATGACTGTCAACAGCTTACTCTGTGTCCCAAAAAGCCCTACAGCTCAAGGTTGGCGATGTAGCTCAGTGGTAAAGTGCATGTCTGAGGTCCATGATTCAATCCCCTGCATCTCCAAGAAGTTCATAGATGATGCCTACATTTTGAGCAAAGGCTACTGCTTCTGTATCCAACAGTGACCCTCTAAGTTGGAAATGTGAAGACCTGGCAGAATTCCTGTCACCCTTCGATAGCTCAGTTGGTAGAGCGGAGGACTGTAGGTTCAACAGCAGCAATCCTTAGGTCGCTGGTTCAAATCCGGCTCGAAGGAGGCCACCTTTTTACTTCTGGATGACTTTTAACAACGTGTAGTGTAGGAATGGGAGGTGGAGGGTTGTATCTTGACAAAACGTGTTCCCTGACTGGGAATCTAACCCGGGCCGCGGCGGTGAGAGCGCCGAATCCTAACCACTAGACCACCAGGGACTGGCCCTTGTCCTGTGTCTTTGATGTTGTCTCCTTTTCTAGATAATCTTCTTGACTCAGGACAGACAAGAGGGTCAACAGCCTACTCTACCATTCTATAGCTTTGTGTCCCAAAAATCCCTGCAACTCAAGGTTGGGGATGTAGCTCAGTGGCTGAGCTTTTTGATAACAGAGGCTGCCGAGCTTCATTTTCAATCGGTGCTGTGGCTTCGGTGCAGGCATTGGCTATGTGGAAAAGGGGACATAGGTTGCATTGGCCGGGAATCGAACCCGGGTCAACTGCTTGGAAGGCAGCTATGCTCACCACTATACCACCAATGCTTTCAAATGGAAGCGCTTTGGCTCAATGCTTCAACACATGCTGTCGGCAGGTCGCTGCAGAATTCCAAGGTCAAAAAGCATTTCATCACATCCTGGATTGAAGGATCTGGTGGGAGGAGCCAACGACTTACCCGATTGGGAATCCATCCTGGGCCGCAGTGGTGAGTGTGGTGTTTGTCCTTTGGTAGATAATGTTCCAAGTGTCCTGACTCAGCACAGACATGATTGTCAACAGCTTACTATTGTGTCCCAAAAAGCCCTACAGCTCAAGGTTGGCGATGTAGCTCAGTGGTAAAGTGCATGTCTGAGGTCCATGATTCAATCCCCTGCATCTCCAAGAAGTTCATAGATGATGCCTACATTTTGAGCAAAGGCTACTGCTTCTGTATCCAACAGTGACCCTCTAAGTTGGAAATGTGAAGACCTGGCAGAATTCCTGTCACCCTTCGATAGCTCAGTTGGTAGAGCGGAGGACTGTAGGTTCAACAGCAGCAATCCTTAGGTCGCTGGTTCAAATCCGGCTCGAAGGAGGCCACCTTTTTACTTCTGGATGACTTTTAACAACGTGTAGTGTAGGGATGGGAGGTGGAGGGTTGTATCTTGACAAAACGTGTTCCCTGACCGGGAATCGAACCCGGGCCGCGGCGGTGAGAGCACCGAATCCTAACCACTAGACCACCAGGGACTGGCCCTTGTCCTGTGTCTTTGATGTTGTCTCCTTTTCTAGATAATCTTCTTGACTCAGGACAGACAAGAGGGTCAACAGCCTACTCTACCATTCTATAGCTTTGTGTCCCAAAAATCCCTGCAACTCAAGGTTGGGGATGTAGCTCAGTGGCTGAGCTTTTTGATAACAGAGGCTGCCGTGCTTCATTTTCAATCGGTGCTGTGGCTTCGGTGCAGGCATTGGCTATGTGGAAAAGGGGACATAGGTTGCATTGGCCGGGAATCGAACCCGGGTCAACTGCTTGGAAGGCAGCTATGCTCACCACTATACCACCAATGCTTTCAAATGGAAGCGCTTTGGCTCAATGCTTCAACACATGCTGTCGGCAGGTCGCTGCAGAATTCCAAGGTCAAAAAGCATTTCATCACATCCTGGATTGAAGGATCTGGTGGGAGGAGCCAACGACTTACCCGATTGGGAATCCATCCTGGGCCGCAGTGGTGAGTGTGGTGTTTGTCCTTTGCTAGATAATGTTCCAAGTGTCCTGACTCAGCACAGACATGATTGTCAACAGCTTACTCTGTGTCCCAAAAAGCCCTACAGCTCAAGGTTGGCGATGTAGCTCAGTGGTAAAGTGCATGTCTGAGGTCCATGATTCAATCCCCTGCATCTCCAAGAAGTTCATAGATGATGCCTACATTTTGAGCAAAGGCTACTGCTTCTGTATCCAACAGTGACCCTCTAAGTTGGAAATGTGAAGACCTGGCAGAATTCCTGTCACCCTTCGATAGCTCAGTTGGTAGAGCGGAGGACTGTAGGTTCAACAGCAGCAATCCTTAGGTCGCTGGTTCAAATCCGGCTCGAAGGAGGCCACCTTTTTACTTCTGGATGACTTTTAACAACGTGTAGTGTAGGAGTGGGAGGTGGAGGGTTGTATCTTGACAAAACGTGTTCCCTGACTGGGAATCTAACCCGGGCCGCGGCGGTGAGAGCGCCGAATCCTAACCACTAGACCACCAGGGACTGGCCCTTGTCCTGTGTCTTTGATGTTGTCTCCTTTTCTAGATAATCTTCTTGACTCAGGACAGACAAGAGGGTCAACAGCCTACTCTACCATTCTATAGCTTTGTGTCCCAAAAATCCCTGCAACTCAAGGTTGGGGATGTAGCTCAGTGGCTGAGCTTTTTGATAACAGAGGCTGCCGAGCTTCATTTTCAATCGGTGCTGTGGCTTCGGTGCAGGCATTGGCTATGTGGAAAAGGGGACATAGGTTGCATTGGCCGGGAATCGAACCCGGGTCAACTGCTTGGAAGGCAGCTATGCTCACCACTATACCACCAATGCTTTCAAATGGAAGCGCTTTGGCTCAATGCTTCAACACATGCTGTCGGCAGGTCGCTGCAGAATTCCAAGGTCAAAAAGCATTTCATCACATCCTGGATTGAAGGATCTGGTGGGAGGAGCCAACGACTTACCCGATTGGGAATCCATCCTGGGCCGCAGTGGTGAGTGTGGTGTTTGTCCTTTGGTAGATAATGTTCCAAGTGTCCTGACTCAGCACAGACATGATTGTCAACAGCTTACTATTGTGTCCCAAAAAGCCCTACAGCTCAAGGTTGGCGATGTAGCTCAGTGGTAAAGTGCATGTCTGAGGTCCATGATTCAATCCCCTGCATCTCCAAGAAGTTCATAGATGATGCCTACATTTTGAGCAAAGGCTACTGCTTCTGTATCCAACAGTGACCCTCTAAGTTGGAAATGTGAAGACCTGGCAGAATTCCTGTCACCCTTCGATAGCTCAGTTGGTAGAGCGGAGGACTGTAGGTTCAACAGCAGCAATCCTTAGGTCGCTGGTTCAAATCCGGCTCGAAGGAGGCCACCTTTTTACTTCTGGATGACTTTTAACAACGTGTAGTGTAGGGATGGGAGGTGGAGGGTTGTATCTTGACAAAACGTGTTCCCTGACCGGGAATCGAACCCAGGCCGCGGCGGTGAGAGCGCCGAATCCTAACCACTAGACCACCAGGGACTGGCCCTTGTCCTGTGTCTTTGATGTTGTCTCCTTTTCTAGATAATCTTCTTGACTCAGGACAGACAAGAGGGTCAACAGCCTACTCTACCATTCTATAGCTTTGTGTCCCAAAAATCCCTGCAACTCAAGGTTGGGGATGTAGCTCAGTGGCTGAGCTTTTTGATAACAGAGGCTGCCGAGCTTCATTTTCAATCGGTGCTGTGGCTTCGGTGCAGGCATTGGCTATGTGGAAAAGGGGACATAGGTTGCATTGGCCGGGAATCGAACCCGGGTCAACTGCTTGGAAGGCAGCTATGCTCACCACTATACCACCAATGCTTTCAAATGGAAGCGCTTTGGCTCAATGCTTCAACACATGCTGTCGGCAGGTCGCTGCAGAATTCCAAGGTCAAAAAGCATTTCATCACATCCTGGATTGAAGGATCTGGTGGGAGGAGCCAACGACTTACCCGATTGGGAATCCATCCTGGGCCGCAGTGGTGAGTGTGGTGTTTGTCCTTTGCTAGATAATGTTCCAAGTGTCCTGACTCAGCACAGACATGATTGTCAACAGCTTACTCTGTGTCCCAAAAAGCCCTACAGCTCAAGGTTGGCGATGTAGCTCAGTGGTAAAGTGCATGTCTGAGGTCCATGATTCAATCCCCTGCATCTCCAAGAAGTTCATAGATGATGCCTACATTTTGAGCAAAGGCTACTGCTTCTGTATCCAACAGTGACCCTCTAAGTTGGAAATGTGAAGACCTGGCAGAATTCCTGTCACCCTTCGATAGCTCAGTTGGTAGAGCGGAGGACTGTAGGTTCAACAGCAGCAATCCTTAGGTCGCTGGTTCAAATCCGGCTCGAAGGAGGCCACCTTTTTACTTCTGGATGACTTTTAACAACGTGTAGTGTAGGGATGGGAGGTGGAGGGTTGTATCTTGACAAAACGTGTTCCCTGACCGGGAATCGAACCCGGGCCGCGGCGGTGAGAGCACCGAATCCTAACCACTAGACCACCAGGGACTGGCCCTTGTCCTGTGTCTTTGATGTTGTCTCCTTTTCTAGATAATCTTCTTGACTCAGGACAGACAAGAGGGTCAACAGCCTACTCTACCATTCTATAGCTTTGTGTCCCAAAAATCCCTGCAACTCAAGGTTGGGGATGTAGCTCAGTGGCTGAGCTTTTTGATAACAGAGGCTGCCGTGCTTCATTTTCAATCGGTGCTGTGGCTTCGGTGCAGGCATTGGCTATGTGGAAAAGGGGACATAGGTTGCATTGGCCGGGAATCGAACCCGGGTCAACTGCTTGGAAGGCAGCTATGCTCACCACTATACCACCAATGCTTTCAAATGGAAGCGCTTTGGCTCAATGCTTCAACACATGCTGTCGGCAGGTCGCTGCAGAATTCCAAGGTCAAAAAGCATTTCATCACATCCTGGATTGAAGGATCTGGTGGGAGGAGCCAACGACTTACCCGATTGGGAATCCATCCTGGGCCGCAGTGGTGAGTGTGGTGTTTGTCCTTTGCTAGATAATGTTCCAAGTGTCCTGACTCAGCACAGACATGATTGTCAACAGCTTACTCTGTGTCCCAAAAAGCCCTACAGCTCAAGGTTGGCGATGTAGCTCAGTGGTAAAGTGCATGTCTGAGGTCCATGATTCAATCCCCTGCATCTCCAAGAAGTTCATAGATGATGCCTACATTTTGAGCAAAGGCTACTGCTTCTGTATCCAACAGTGACCCTCTAAGTTGGAAATGTGAAGACCTGGCAGAATTCCTGTCACCCTTCGATAGCTCAGTTGGTAGAGCGGAGGACTGTAGGTTCAACAGCAGCAATCCTTAGGTCGCTGGTTCAAATCCGGCTCGAAGGAGGCCACCTTTTTACTTCTGGATGACTTTTAACAACGTGTAGTGTAGGAATGGGAGGTGGAGGGTTGTATCTTGACAAAACGTGTTCCCTGACTGGGAATCTAACCCGGGCCGCGGCGGTGAGAGCGCCGAATCCTAACCACTAGACCACCAGGGACTGGCCCTTGTCCTGTGTCTTTGATGTTGTCTCCTTTTCTAGATAATCTTCTTGACTCAGGACAGACAAGAGGGTCAACAGCCTACTCTACCATTCTATAGCTTTGTGTCCCAAAAATCCCTGCAACTCAAGGTTGGGGATGTAGCTCAGTGGCTGAGCTTTTTGATAACAGAGGCTGCCGAGCTTCATTTTCAATCGGTGCTGTGGCTTCGGTGCAGGCATTGGCTATGTGGAAAAGGGGACATAGGTTGCATTGGCCGGGAATCGAACCCGGGTCAACTGCTTGGAAGGCAGCTATGCTCACCACTATACCACCAATGCTTTCAAATGGAAGCGCTTTGGCTCAATGCTTCAACACATGCTGTCGGCAGGTCGCTGCAGAATTCCAAGGTCAAAAAGCATTTCATCACATCCTGGATTGAAGGATCTGGTGGGAGGAGCCAACGACTTACCCGATTGGGAATCCATCCTGGGCCGCAGTGGTGAGTGTGGTGTTTGTCCTTTGGTAGATAATGTTCCAAGTGTCCTGACTCAGCACAGACATGATTGTCAACAGCTTACTATTGTGTCCCAAAAAGCCCTACAGCTCAAGGTTGGCGATGTAGCTCAGTGGTAAAGTGCATGTCTGAGGTCCATGATTCAATCCCCTGCATCTCCAAGAAGTTCATAGATGATGCCTACATTTTGAGCAAAGGCTACTGCTTCTGTATCCAACAGTGACCCTCTAAGTTGGAAATGTGAAGACCTGGCAGAATTCCTGTCACCCTTCGATAGCTCAGTTGGTAGAGCGGAGGACTGTAGGTTCAACAGCAGCAATCCTTAGGTCGCTGGTTCAAATCCGGCTCGAAGGAGGCCACCTTTTTACTTCTGGATGACTTTTAACAACGTGTAGTGTAGGGATGGGAGGTGGAGGGTTGTATCTTGACAAAACGTGTTCCCTGACCGGGAATCGAACCCAGGCCGCGGCGGTGAGAGCGCCGAATCCTAACCACTAGACCACCAGGGACTGGCCCTTGTCCTGTGTCTTTGATGTTGTCTCCTTTTCTAGATAATCTTCTTGACTCAGGACAGACAAGAGGGTCAACAGCCTACTCTACCATTCTATAGCTTTGTGTCCCAAAAATCCCTGCAACTCAAGGTTGGGGATGTAGCTCAGTGGCTGAGCTTTTTGATAACAGAGGCTGCCGAGCTTCATTTTCAATCGGTGCTGTGGCTTCGGTGCAGGCATTGGCTATGTGGAAAAGGGGACATAGGTTGCATTGGCCGGGAATCGAACCCGGGTCAACTGCTTGGAAGGCAGCTATGCTCACCACTATACCACCAATGCTTTCAAATGGAAGCGCTTTGGCTCAATGCTTCAACACATGCTGTCGGCAGGTCGCTGCAGAATTCCAAGGTCAAAAAGCATTTCATCACATCCTGGATTGAAGGATCTGGTGGGAGGAGCCAACGACTTACCCGATTGGGAATCCATCCTGGGCCGCAGTGGTGAGTGTGGTGTTTGTCCTTTGCTAGATAATGTTCCAAGTGTCCTGACTCAGCACAGACATGATTGTCAACAGCTTACTCTGTGTCCCAAAAAGCCCTACAGCTCAAGGTTGGCGATGTAGCTCAGTGGTAAAGTGCATGTCTGAGGTCCATGATTCAATCCCCTGCATCTCCAAGAAGTTCATAGATGATGCCTACATTTTGAGCAAAGGCTACTGCTTCTGTATCCAACAGTGACCCTCTAAGTTGGAAATGTGAAGACCTGGCAGAATTCCTGTCACCCTTCGATAGCTCAGTTGGTAGAGCGGAGGACTGTAGGTTCAACAGCAGCAATCCTTAGGTCGCTGGTTCAAATCCGGCTCGAAGGAGGCCACCTTTTTACTTCTGGATGACTTTTAACAACGTGTAGTGTAGGGATGGGAGGTGGAGGGTTGTATCTTGACAAAACGTGTTCCCTGACCGGGAATCGAACCCGGGCCGCGGCGGTGAGAGCGCCGAATCCTAACCATTAGACCACCAGGGACTGGCCCTTGTCCTGTGTCTTTGATGTTGTCTCCTTTTCTAGATAATCTTCTTGACTCAGGACAGACAAGAGGGTCAACAGCCTACTCTACCATTCTATAGCTTTGTGTCCCAAAAATCCCTGCAACTCAAGGTTGGGGATGTAGCTCAGTGGCTGAGCTTTTTGATAACAGAGGCTGCCGAGCTTCATTTTCAATCGGTGCTGTGGCTTCGGTGCAGGCATTGGCTATGTGGAAAAGGGGACATAGGTTGCATTGGCCGGGAATCGAACCCGGGTCAACTGCTTGGAAGGCAGCTATGCTCACCACTATACCACCAATGCTTTCAAATGGAAGCGCTTTGGCTCAATGCTTCAACACATGCTGTCGGCAGGTCGCTGCAGAATTCCAAGGTCAAAAAGCATTTCATCACATCCTGGATTGAAGGATCTGGTGGGAGGAGCCAACGACTTACCCGATTGGGAATCCATCCTGGGCCGCAGTGGTGAGTGTGGTGTTTGTCCTTTGGTAGATAATGTTCCAAGTGTCCTGACTCAGCACAGACATGATTGTCAACAGCTTACTATTGTGTCCCAAAAAGCCCTACAGCTCAAGGTTGGCGATGTAGCTCAGTGGTAAAGTGCATGTCTGAGGTCCATGATTCAATCCCCTGCATCTCCAAGAAGTTCATAGATGATGCCTACATTTTGAGCAAAGGCTACTGCTTCTGTATCCAACAGTGACCCTCTAAGTTGGAAATGTGAAGACCTGGCAGAATTCCTGTCACCCTTCGATAGCTCAGTTGGTAGAGCGGAGGACTGTAGGTTCAACAGCAGCAATCCTTAGGTTGCTGGTTCAAATCCGGCTCGAAGGAGGCCACCTTTTTACTTCTGGATGACTTTTAACAACGTGTAGTGTAGGGATGGGAGGTGGAGGGTTGTATCTTGACAAAACGTGTTCCCTGACCGGGAATCGAACCCGGGCCGCGGCGGTGAGAGCGCCGAATCCTAACCACTAGACCACCAGGGACTGGCCCTTGTCCTGTGTCTTTGATGTTGTCTCCTTTTCTAGATAATCTTCTTGACTCAGGACAGACAAGAGGGTCAACAGCCTACTCTACCATTCTATAGCTTTGTGTCCCAAAAATCCCTGCAACTCAAGGTTGGGGATGTAGCTCAGTGGCTGAGCTTTTTGATAACAGAGGCTGCCGAGCTTCATTTTCAATCGGTGCTGTGGCTTCGGTGCAGGCATTGGCTATGTGGAAAAGGGGACATAGGTTGCATTGGCCGGGAATCGAACCCGGGTCAACTGCTTGGAAGGCAGCTATGCTCACCACTATACCACCAATGCTTTCAAATGGAAGCGCTTTGGCTCAATGCTTCAACACATGCTGTCGGCAGGTCGCTGCAGAATTCCAAGGTCAAAAAGCATTTCATCACATCCTGGATTGAAGGATCTGGTGGGAGGAGCCAACTACTTACCCGATTGGGAATCCATCCTGGGCCGCAGTGGTGAGTGTGGTGTTTGTCCTTTGGTAGATAATGTTCCAAGTGTCCTGACTCAGCACAGACATGATTGTCAACAGCTTACTCTGTGTCCCAAAAAGCCCTACAGCTCAAGGTTGGCGATGTAGCTCAGTGGTAAAGTGCATGTCTGAGGTCCATGATTCAATCCCCTGCATCTCCAAGAAGTTCATAGATGATGCCTACATTTTGAGCAAAGGCTACTGCTTCTGTATCCAACAGTGACCCTCTAAGTTGGAAATGTGAAGACCTGGCAGAAGTCTTGTCACCCTTCGATAGCTCAGTTGGTAGAGCGGAGGACTGTAGGTTCAACAGCAGCAATCCTTAGGTCGCTGGTTCAAATCCGGCTCGAAGGAGGCCACCTTTTTACTTCTGGATCACTTTTAACAACGTGTAGTGTAGGGATGGGAGGTGGAGGGTTGTATCTTGACAAAACGTGTTCCCTGACCGGGAATCGAACCCGGGCCGCGGCGGTGAGAGCGCCGAATCCTAACCACTAGACCACCAGGGACTGGCCCTTGTCCTGTGTCTTTGATGTTGTCTCCTTTTCTAGATAATCTTCTTGACTCAGGACAGACAAGAGGGTCAACAGCCTACTCTACCATTCTATAGCTTTGTGTCCCAAAAATCCCTGCAACTCAAGGTTGGGGATGTAGCTCAGTGGCTGAGCTTTTTGATAACAGAGGCTGCCGAGCTTCATTTTCAATCGGTGCTGTGGCTTCGGTGCAGGCATTGGCTATGTGGAAAAGGGGACATAGGTTGCATTGGCCGGGAATCGAACCCGGGTCAACTGCTTGGAAGGCAGCTATGCTCACCACTATACCACCAATGCTTTCAAATGGAAGCGCTTTGGCTCAATGCTTCAACACATGCTGTCGGCAGGTCGCTGCAGAATTCCAAGGTCAAAAAGCATTTCATCACATCCTGGATTGAAGGATCTGGTGGGAGGAGCCAACGACTTACCCGATTGGGAATCCATCCTGGGCCGCAGTGGTGAGTGTGGTGTTTGTCCTTTGCTAGATAATGTTCCAAGTGTCCTGACTCAGCACAGACATGATTGTCAACAGCTTACTCTGTGTCCCAAAAAGCCCTACAGCTCAAGGTTGGCGATGTAGCTCAGTGGTAAAGTGCATGTCTGAGGTCCATGATTCAATCCCCTGCATCTCCAAGAAGTTCATAGATGATGCCTACATTTTGAGCAAAGGCTACTGCTTCTGTATCCAACAGTGACCCTCTAAGTTGGAAATGTGAAGACCTGGCAGAATTCCTGTCACCCTTCGATAGCTCAGTTGGTAGAGCGGAGGACTGTAGGTTCAACAGCAGCAATCCTTAGGTCGCTGGTTCAAATCCGGCTCGAAGGAGGCCACCTTTTTACTTCTGGATGACTTTTAACAATGTGTAGTGTAGGAATGGGAGGTGGAGGGTTGTATCTTGACAAAACGTGTTCCCTGACCGGGAATCGAACCCGGGCCGCGGCGGTGAGAGCGCCGAATCCTAACCACTAGACCACCAGGGACTGGCCCTTGTCCTGTGTCTTTGATGTTGTCTCCTTTTCTAGATAATCTTCTTGACTCAGGACAGACAAGAGGGTCAACAGCCTACTCTACCATTCTATAGCTTTGTGTCCCAAAAATCCCTGCAACTCAAGGTTGGGGATGTAGCTCAGTGGCTGAGCTTTTTGATAACAGAGGCTGCCGAGCTTCATTTTCAATCGGTGCTGTGGCTTCGGTGCAGGCATTGGCTATGTGGAAAAGGGGACATAGGTTGCATTGGCCGGGAATCGAACCCGGGTCAACTGCTTGGAAGGCAGCTATGCTCACCACTATACCACCAATGCTTTCAAATGGAAGCGCTTTGGCTCAATGCTTCAACACATGCTGTCGGCAGGTCGCTGCAGAATTCCAAGGTCAAAAAGCATTTCATCACATCCTGGATTGAAGGATCTGGTGGGAGGAGCCAACGACTTACCCGATTGGGAATCCATCCTGGGCCGCAGTGGTGAGTGTGGTGTTTGTCCTTTGGTAGATAATGTTCCAAGTGTCCTGACTCAGCACAGACATGATTGTCAACAGCTTACTATTGTGTCCCAAAAAGCCCTACAGCTCAAGGTTGGCGATGTAGCTCAGTGGTAAAGTGCATGTCTGAGGTCCATGATTCAATCCCCTGCATCTCCAAGAAGTTCATAGATGATGCCTACATTTTGAGCAAAGGCTACTGCTTCTGTATCCAACAGTGACCCTCTAAGTTGGAAATGTGAAGACCTGGCAGAATTCCTGTCACCCTTCGATAGCTCAGTTGGTAGAGCGGAGGACTGTAGGTTCAACAGCAGCAATCCTTAGGTCGCTGGTTCAAATCCGGCTCGAAGGAGGCCACCTTTTTACTTCTGGATGACTTTTAACAACGTGTAGTGTAGGGATGGGAGGTGGAGGGTTGTATCTTGACAAAACGTGTTCCCTGACCGGGAATCGAACCCGGGCCGCGGCGGTGAGAGCGCCGAATCCTAACCACTAGACCACCAGGGACTGGCCCTTGTCCTGTGTCTTTGATGTTGTCTCCTTTTCTAGATAATCTTCTTGACTCAGGACAGACAAGAGGGTCAACAGCCTACTCTACCATTCTATAGCTTTGTGTCCCAAAAATCCCTGCAACTCAAGGTTGGGGATGTAGCTCAGTGGCTGAGCTTTTTGATAACAGAGGCTGCCGAGCTTCATTTTCAATCGGTGCTGTGGCTTCGGTGCAGGCATTGGCTATGTGGAAAAGGGGACATAGGTTGCATTGGCCGGGAATCGAACCCGGGTCAACTGCTTGGAAGGCAGCTATGCTCACCACTATACCACCAATGCTTTCAAATGGAAGCGCTTTGGCTCAATGCTTCAACACATGCTGTCGGCAGGTCGCTGCAGAATTCCAAGGTCAAAAAGCATTTCATCACATCCTGGATTGAAGGATCTGGTGGGAGGAGCCAACGACTTACCCGATTGGGAATCCATCCTGGGCCGCAGTGGTGAGTGTGGTGTTTGTCCTTTGCTAGATAATGTTCCAAGTGTCCTGACTCAGCACAGACATGATTGTCAACAGCTTACTCTGTGTCCCAAAAAGCCCTACAGCTCAAGGTTGGCGATGTAGCTCAGTGGTAAAGTGCATGTCTGAGGTCCATGATTCAATCCCCTGCATCTCCAAGAAGTTCATAGATGATGCCTACATTTTGAGCAAAGGCTACTGCTTCTGTATCCAACAGTGACCCTCTAAGTTGGAAATGTGAAGACCTGGCAGAATTCCTGTCACCCTTCGATAGCTCAGTTGGTAGAGCGGAGGACTGTAGGTTCAACAGCAGCAATCCTTAGGTCGCTGGTTCAAATCCGGCTCGAAGGAGGCCACCTTTTTACTTCTGGATGACTTTTAACAACGTGTAGTGTAGGAATGGGAGGTGGAGGGTTGTATCTTGACAAAACGTGTTCCCTGACTGGGAATCTAACCCGGGCCGCGGCGGCGAGAGCGCCGAATCCTAACCACTAGACCACCAGGGACTGGCCCTTGTCCTGTGTCTTTGATGTTGTCTCCTTTTCTAGATAATCTTCTTGACTCAGGACAGACAAGAGGGTCAACAGCCTACTCTACCATTCTATAGCTTTGTGTCCCAAAAATCCCTGCAACTCAAGGTTGGGGATGTAGCTCAGTGGCTGAGCTTTTTGATAACAGAGGCTGCCGAGCTTCATTTTCAATCGGTGCTGTGGCTTCGGTGCAGGCATTGGCTATGTGGAAAAGGGGACATAGGTTGCATTGGCCGGGAATCGAACCCCGGTCAACTGCTTGGAAGGCAGCTATGCTCACCACTATACCACCAATGCTTTCAAATGGAAGCGCTTTGGCTCAATGCTTCAACACATGCTGTCGGCAGGTCGCTGCAGAATTCCAAGATCAAAAAGCATTTCATCACATCCTGGATTGAAGGATCTGGTGGGAGGAGCCAACGACTTACCCGATTGGGAATCCATCCTGGGCCGCAGTGGTGAGTGTGGTGTTTGTCCTTTGCTAGATAATGTTCCAAGTGTCCTGACTCAGCACAGACATGATTGTCAACAGCTTACTCTGTGTCCCAAAAAGCCCTACAGCTCAAGGTTGGCGATGTAGCTCAGTGGTAAAGTGCATGTCTGAGGTCCATGATTCAATCCCCTGCATCTCCAAGAAGTTCATAGATGATGCCTACATTTTGAGCAAAGGCTACTGCTTCTGTATCCAACAGTGACCCTCTAAGTTGGAAATGTGAAGACCTGGCAGAATTCCTGTCACCCTTCGATAGCTCAGTTGGTAGAGCGGAGGACTGTAGGTTCAACAGCAGCAATCCTTAGGTCGCTGGTTCAAATCCGGCTCGAAGGAGGCCACCTTTTTACTTCTGGATGACTTTTAACAACGTGTAGTGTAGGGATGGGAGGTGGAGGGTTGTATCTTGACAAAACGTGTTCCCTGACCGGGAATCGAACCCGGGCCGCGGCGGTGAGAGCGCCGAATCCTAACCACTAGACCACCAGGGACTGGCCCTTGTCCTGTGTCTTTGATGTTGTCTCCTTTTCTAGATAATCTTCTTGACTCAGGACAGACAAGAGGGTCAACAGCCTACTCTACCATTCTATAGCTTTGTGTCCCAAAAATCCCTGCAACTCAAGGTTGGGGATGTAGCTCAGTGGCTGAGCTTTTTGATAACAGAGGCTGCCGAGCTTCATTTTCAATCGGTGCTGTGGCTTCGGTGCAGGCATTGGCTATGTGGAAAAGGGGACATAGGTTGCATTGGCCGGGAATCGAACCCGGGTCAACTGCTTGGAAGGCAGCTATGCTCACCACTATACCACCAATGCTTTCAAATGGAAGCGCTTTGGCTCAATGCTTCAACACATGCTGTCGGCAGGTCGCTGCAGAATTCCAAGGTCAAAAAGCATTTCATCACATCCTGGATTGAAGGATCTGGTGGGAGGAGCCAACGACTTACCCGATTGGGAATCCATCCTGGGCCGCAGTGGTGAGTGTGGTGTTTGTCCTTTGCTAGATAATGTTCCAAGTGTCCTGACTCAGCACAGACATGATTGTCAACAGCTTACTCTGTGTCCCAAAAAGCCCTACAGCTCAAGGTTGGCGATGTAGCTCAGTGGTAAAGTGCATGTCTGAGGTCCATGATTCAATCCCCTGCATCTCCAAGAAGTTCATAGATGATGCCTACATTTTGAGCAAAGGCTACTGCTTCTGTATCCAACAGTGACCCTCTAAGTTGGAAATGTGAAGACCTGGCAGAATTCCTGTCACCCTTCGATAGCTCAGTTGGTAGAGCGGAGGACTGTAGGTTCAACAGCAGCAATCCTTAGGTCGCTGGTTCAAATCCGGCTCGAAGGAGGCCACCTTTTTACTTCTGGATGACTTTTAACAACGTGTAGTGTAGGAATGGGAGGTGGAGGGTTGTATCTTGACAAAACGTGTTCCCTGACTGGGAATCTAACCCGGGCCGCGGCGGCGAGAGCGCCGAATCCTAACCACTAGACCACCAGGGACTGGCCCTTGTCCTGTGTCTTTGATGTTGTCTCCTTTTCTAGATAATCTTCTTGACTCAGGACAGACAAGAGGGTCAACAGCCTACTCTACCATTCTATAGCTTTGTGTCCCAAAAATCCCTGCAACTCAAGGTTGGGGATGTAGCTCAGTGGCTGAGCTTTTTGATAACAGAGGCTGCCGAGCTTCATTTTCAATCGGTGCTGTGGCTTCGGTGCAGGCATTGGCTATGTGGAAAAGGGGACATAGGTTGCATTGGCCGGGAATCGAACCCCGGTCAACTGCTTGGAAGGCAGCTATGCTCACCACTATACCACCAATGCTTTCAAATGGAAGCGCTTTGGCTCAATGCTTCAACACATGCTGTCGGCAGGTCGCTGCAGAATTCCAAGATCAAAAAGCATTTCATCACATCCTGGATTGAAGGATCTGGTGGGAGGAGCCAACGACTTACCCGATTGGGAATCCATCCTGGGCCGCAGTGGTGAGTGTGGTGTTTGTCCTTTGCTAGATAATGTTCCAAGTGTCCTGACTCAGCACAGACATGATTGTCAACAGCTTACTCTGTGTCCCAAAAAGCCCTACAGCTCAAGGTTGGCGATGTAGCTCAGTGGTAAAGTGCATGTCTGAGGTCCATGATTCAATCCCCTGCATCTCCAAGAAGTTCATAGATGATGCCTACATTTTGAGCAAAGGCTACTGCTTCTGTATCCAACAGTGACCCTCTAAGTTGGAAATGTGAAGACCTGGCAGAATTCCTGTCACCCTTCGATAGCTCAGTTGGTAGAGCGGAGGACTGTAGGTTCAACAGCAGCAATCCTTAGGTCGCTGGTTCAAATCCGGCTCGAAGGAGGCCACCTTTTTACTTCTGGATGACTTTTAACAACGTGTAGTGTAGGGATGGGAGGTGGAGGGTTGTATCTTGACAAAACGTGTTCCCTGACCGGGAATCGAACCCGGGCCGCGGCGGTGAGAGCGCCGAATCCTAACCACTAGACCACCAGGGACTGGCCCTTGTCCTGTGTCTTTGATGTTGTCTCCTTTTCTAGATAATCTTCTTGACTCAGGACAGACAAGAGGGTCAACAGCCTACTCTACCATTCTATAGCTTTGTGTCCCAAAAATCCCTGCAACTCAAGGTTGGGGATGTAGCTCAGTGGCTGAGCTTTTTGATAACAGAGGCTGCCGAGCTTCATTTTCAATCGGTGCTGTGGCTTCGGTGCAGGCATTGGCTATGTGGAAAAGGGGACATAGGTTGCATTGGCCGGGAATCGAACCCGGGTCAACTGCTTGGAAGGCAGCTATGCTCACCACTATACCACCAATGCTTTCAAATGGAAGCGCTTTGGCTCAATGCTTCAACACATGCTGTCGGCAGGTCGCTGCAGAATTCCAAGGTCAAAAAGCATTTCATCACATCCTGGATTGAAGGATCTGGTGGGAGGAGCCAACGACTTACCCGATTGGGAATCCATCCTGGGCCGCAGTGGTGAGTGTGGTGTTTGTCCTTTGCTAGATAATGTTCCAAGTGTCCTGACTCAGCACAGACATGACTGTCAACAGCTTACTCTGTGTCCCAAAAAGCCCTACAGCTCAAGGTTGGCGATGTAGCTCAGTGGTAAAGTGCATGTCTGAGGTCCATGATTCAATCCCCTGCATCTCCAAGAAGTTCATAGATGATGCCTACATTTTGAGCAAAGGCTACTGCTTCTGTATCCAACAGTGACCCTCTAAGTTGGAAATGTGAAGACCTGGCAGAATTCCTGTCACCCTTCGATAGCTCAGTTGGTAGAGCGGAGGACTGTAGGTTCAACAGCAGCAATCCTTAGGTCGCTGGTTCAAATCCGGCTCGAAGGAGGCCACCTTTTTACTTCTGGATGACTTTTAACAACGTGTAGTGTAGGGATGGGAGGTGGAGGGTTGTATCTTGACAAAACGTGTTCCCTGACCGGGAATCGAACCCGGGCCGCGGCGGTGAGAGCGCCGAATCCTAACCACTAGACCACCAGGGACTGGCCCTTGTCCTGTGTCTTTGATGTTGTCTCCTTTTCTAGATAATCTTCTTGACTCAGGACAGACAAGAGGGTCAACAGCCTACTCTACCATTCTATAGCTTTGTGTCCCAAAAATCCCTGCAACTCAAGGTTGGGGATGTAGCTCAGTGGCTGAGCTTTTTGATAACAGAGGCTGCCGAGCTTCATTTTCAATCGGTGCTGTGGCTTCGGTGCAGGCATTGGCTATGTGGAAAAGGGGACATAGGTTGCATTGGCCGGGAATCGAACCCGGGTCAACTGCTTGGAAGGCAGCTATGCTCACCACTATACCACCAATGCTTTCAAATGGAAGCGCTTTGGCTCAATGCTTCAACACATGCTGTCGGCAGGTCGCTGCAGAATTCCAAGGTCAAAAAGCATTTCATCACATCCTGGATTGAAGGATCTGGTGGGAGGAGCCAACGACTTACCCGATTGGGAATCCATCCTGGGCCGCAGTGGTGAGTGTGGTGTTTGTCCTTTGCTAGATAATGTTCCAAGTGTCCTGACTCAGCACAGACATGATTGTCAACAGCTTACTCTGTGTCTGGGTTTCCGTTAACCGGCAATTACCGGTCTTTGTCCGGTAAAATTTGGTGAAGTCCGACAAGTTGAAAAGTCGTCGGACATATTGTCCGGTGAAAATAATTCCCTTTGAATACAATTCGCTAAAGCTGGCTGGGTGCGTTCGTAAACACGCTCTGGAAATCCGATCAGCACTCGCGGAACGCCTCTCGTCCAATCGAACGACTCGGTCGCTCTGTGACATCGAAGCCAGCGTGCGCTCCGGCGCTCTCAGAGCGTGTTTACGAACGCACCCCTAGAAGTTTCCAGCCAGCTAGCTGAAGCTGCTACACACACCAGAGCCATGGCGACCGAACGGCAAGTTAAACAACATACTATAAAAGTGACATTGTTTTACTCATTACTCATACGTTTGTTGTCATTCGGCGGTGCTAATAGTCGCTTTCTTTTTTAATTTATTTAATTTATTTTATTTTAGCAGTTTCCCCGAAAGTTAAGTGTTTGTTTTTATATCACTATTTGCACTTCTGGTTAGATGCTAAACTGCATTTTGTTGTCTGGTACTTGTACTCTGCAATGACAATAAAGTTGAATCTCACCTAATCTAATCTAATCTAATCTAAAATAATCTAAGATAATCCCATCACTATTACTCCCTATTTTCATCAGTGTTTCAATCCTTGAATCTGTGATGGAAATCAAGCAAAGCCACTTCAAGTCTCCCCACCACTGACAGCGCTGGGTGTGCCTTTCCTTACACTCTCGGTTATTCCCTGTGGATTTAAAAAACGGTGTTTTGGTTTCTATAATGTGGTCTATTCTCAGTGTTGACGAGCAGCTCAGGGGGCTTTGAGATGGCTAACAGCTAATTAAAGGAGTAATTCCACTCAAAAGGGTAGAAGTAAGATGACTGTCTGTCTGTCTGTCTGTCTGTCTGTCTGTCTGTCTGTCTCTCTGTCAGTGTGCTGGACTACCTATGACTTCCATGGTACCTGGGAACGCGTTGTCGGAGAGAAACGCCCTCTGTACAAAGGACCTACTGACCAAAATCCCTGTTCCCCGTAGCCTACATGCTTGCACTGTTACTGTTCAATAAAATGTTATACATCTAGACATTGTGGTATTTCTTTATATACGTATCCCAGACTGCCTATCAATTGTTTCTCAATAAACAGTTATGTTCTTCCCATTGTCATACTCCCCGAGCTAAACGAAATGCCTTCCCAACCAGCGAGACTTATAGAAATGACGTTGTTTTATTGATAAAAAAAAAAAGGGTAAAACTGTAAAGAGAAAATAGAAAACTCACATTAATCCCAAACAATTTAACAAACTTCAGTTAACGTAATGTGGAGTCCGTTCATTGATCGATGCTGTCTGTTCAGTTCCCAGTGAGGCGCCCGTTCAGCGCTGGACCTGTTCAGCGCTGGATTTGACGCATGGCATAGCGCGCATGCGTCAAATCATGTTATATTATTATATATTATATAGCTCGCATCTAATCGTATCGGATGAGAAATAGACATTAAATGGCATATATAGGCCGCTACACAACAGTAATCACCGCGACAAACAGCTATATTAGATTTGGAGAAAAAAAATATATGATTTTGAAAAAAATTTTTTTTATTATATTTTAATATGATGACCGGAATATATCACGTTTGTCCGGTAAATCGAATTCTTCACGGACACGATGTCCGACGGCAAATTTTTCTAACGGAAACCCTGCTCTGTGTCCCAAAAAGCCCTACAGCTCAAGGTTGGCGATGTAGCTCAGTGGTAAAGTGCATGTCTGAGGTCCATGATTCAATCCCCTGCATCTCCAAGAAGTTCATAGATGATGCCTACATTTTGAGCAAAGGCTACTGCTTCTGTATCCAACAGTGACCCTCTAAGTTGGAAATGTGAAGACCTGGCGGAATTCCTGTCACTCTTCGATAGCTCAGTTGGTAGAGCGGAGGACTGTAGGTTCAACAGCAGCAATCCTTAGGTCGCTGGTTCAAATCCGGCTCGAAGGAGGCCACCTTTTTACTTCTGGATGACTTTTAACAACGTGTAGTGTAGGGATGGGAGGTGGAGGGTTGTATCTTGACAAAACGTGTTCCCTGACCGGGAATCGAACCCGGGCCGCGGCGGTGAGAGCACCGAATCCTAACCACTAGACCACCAGGGACTGGCCCTTGTCCTGTGTCTTTGATGTTGTCTCCTTTTCTAGATAATCTTCTTGACTCAGGACAGACAAGAGGGTCAACAGCCTACTCTACCATTCTATAGCTTTGTGTCCCAAAAATCCCTGCAACTCAAGGTTGGGGATGTAGCTCAGTGGCTGAGCTTTTTGATAACAGAGGCTGCCGTGCTTCATTTTCAATCGGTGCTGTGGCTTCGGTGCAGGCATTGGCTATGTGGAAAAGGGGACATAGGTTGCATTGGCCGGGAATCGAACCCGGGTCAACTGCTTGGAAGGCAGCTATGCTCACCACTATACCACCAATGCTTTCAAATGGAAGCGCTTTGGCTCAATGCTTCAACACATGCTGTCGGCAGGTCGCTGCAGAATTCCAAGGTCAAAAAGCATTTCATCACATCCTGGATTGAAGGATCTGGTGGGAGGAGCCAACGACTTACCCGATTGGGAATCCATCCTGGGCCGCAGTGGTGAGTGTGGTGTTTGTCCTTTGCTAGATAATGTTCCAAGTGTCCTGACTCAGCACAGACATGATTGTCAACAGCTTACTCTGTGTCCCAAAAAGCCCTACAGCTCAAGGTTGGCGATGTAGCTCAGTGGTAAAGTGCATGTCTGAGGTCCATGATTCAATCCCCTGCATCTCCAAGAAGTTCATAGATGATGCCTACATTTTGAGCAAAGGCTACTGCTTCTGTATCCAACAGTGACCCTCTAAGTTGGAAATGTGAAGACCTGGCAGAATTCCTGTCACCCTTCGATAGCTCAGTTGGTAGAGCGGAGGACTGTAGGTTCAACAGCAGCAATCCTTAGGTCGCTGGTTCAAATCCGGCTCGAAGGAGGCCACCTTTTTACTTCTGGATGACTTTTAACAACGTGTAGTGTAGGAATGGGAGGTGGAGGGTTGTATCTTGACAAAACGTGTTCCCTGACTGGGAATCTAACCCGGGCCGCGGCGGTGAGAGCGCCGAATCCTAACCACTAGACCACCAGGGACTGGCCCTTGTCCTGTGTCTTTGATGTTGTCTCCTTTTCTAGATAATCTTCTTGACTCAGGACAGACAAGAGGGTCAACAGCCTACTCTACCATTCTATAGCTTTGTGTCCCAAAAATCCCTGCAACTCAAGGTTGGGGATGTAGCTCAGTGGCTGAGCTTTTTGATAACAGAGGCTGCCGAGCTTCATTTTCAATCGGTGCTGTGGCTTCGGTGCAGGCATTGGCTATGTGGAAAAGGGGACATAGGTTGCATTGGCCGGGAATCGAACCCGGGTCAACTGCTTGGAAGGCAGCTATGCTCACCACTATACCACCAATGCTTTCAAATGGAAGCGCTTTGGCTCAATGCTTCAACACATGCTGTCGGCAGGTCGCTGCAGAATTCCAAGGTCAAAAAGCATTTCATCACATCCTGGATTGAAGGATCTGGTGGGAGGAGCCAACGACTTACCCGATTGGGAATCCATCCTGGGCCGCAGTGGTGAGTGTGGTGTTTGTCCTTTGGTAGATAATGTTCCAAGTGTCCTGACTCAGCACAGACATGATTGTCAACAGCTTACTATTGTGTCCCAAAAAGCCCTACAGCTCAAGGTTGGCGATGTAGCTCAGTGGTAAAGTGCATGTCTGAGGTCCATGATTCAATCCCCTGCATCTCCAAGAAGTTCATAGATGATGCCTACATTTTGAGCAAAGGCTACTGCTTCTGTATCCAACAGTGACCCTCTAAGTTGGAAATGTGAAGACCTGGCAGAATTCCTGTCACCCTTCGATAGCTCAGTTGGTAGAGCGGAGGACTGTAGGTTCAACAGCAGCAATCCTTAGGTCGCTGGTTCAAATCCGGCTCGAAGGAGGCCACCTTTTTACTTCTGGATGACTTTTAACAACGTGTAGTGTAGGGATGGGAGGTGGAGGGTTGTATCTTGACAAAACGTGTTCCCTGACCGGGAATCGAACCCAGGCCGCGGCGGTGAGAGCGCCGAATCCTAACCACTAGACCACCAGGGACTGGCCCTTGTCCTGTGTCTTTGATGTTGTCTCCTTTTCTAGATAATCTTCTTGACTCAGGACAGACAAGAGGGTCAACAGCCTACTCTACCATTCTATAGCTTTGTGTCCCAAAAATCCCTGCAACTCAAGGTTGGGGATGTAGCTCAGTGGCTGAGCTTTTTGATAACAGAGGCTGCCGAGCTTCATTTTCAATCGGTGCTGTGGCTTCGGTGCAGGCATTGGCTATGTGGAAAAGGGGACATAGGTTGCATTGGCCGGGAATCGAACCCGGGTCAACTGCTTGGAAGGCAGCTATGCTCACCACTATACCACCAATGCTTTCAAATGGAAGCGCTTTGGCTCAATGCTTCAACACATGCTGTCGGCAGGTCGCTGCAGAATTCCAAGGTCAAAAAGCATTTCATCACATCCTGGATTGAAGGATCTGGTGGGAGGAGCCAACGACTTACCCGATTGGGAATCCATCCTGGGCCGCAGTGGTGAGTGTGGTGTTTGTCCTTTGCTAGATAATGTTCCAAGTGTCCTGACTCAGCACAGACATGATTGTCAACAGCTTACTCTGTGTCCCAAAAAGCCCTACAGCTCAAGGTTGGCGATGTAGCTCAGTGGTAAAGTGCATGTCTGAGGTCCATGATTCAATCCCCTGCATCTCCAAGAAGTTCATAGATGATGCCTACATTTTGAGCAAAGGCTACTGCTTCTGTATCCAACAGTGACCCTCTAAATTGGAAATGTGAAGACCTGGCAGAATTCCTGTCACCCTTCGATAGCTCAGTTGGTAGAGCGGAGGACTGTAGGTTCAACAGCAGCAATCCTTAGGTCGCTGGTTCAAATCCGGCTCGAAGGAGGCCACCTTTTTACTTCTGGATGACTTTTAACAACGTGTAGTGTAGGGATGGGAGGTGGAGGGTTGTATCTTGACAAAACGTGTTCCCTGACCGGGAATCGAACCCGGGCCGCGGCGGTGAGAGCGCCGAATCCTAACCACTAGACCACCAGGGACTGGCCCTTGTCCTGTGTCTTTGATGTTGTCTCCTTTTCTAGATAATCTTCTTGACTCAGGACAGACAAGAGGGTCAACAGCCTACTCTACCATTCTATAGCTTTGTGTCCCAAAAATCCCTGCAACTCAAGGTTGGGGATGTAGCTCAGTGGCTGAGCTTTTTGATAACAGAGGCTGCCGAGCTTCATTTTCAATCGGTGCTGTGGCTTCGGTGCAGGCATTGGCTATGTGGAAAAGGGGACATAGGTTGCATTGGCCGGGAATCTAACCCGGGTCAACTGCTTGGAAGGCAGCTATGCTCACCACTATACCACCAATGCTTTCAAATGGAAGCGCTTTGGCTCAATGCTTCAACACATGCTGTCGGCAGGTCGCTGCAGAATTCCAAGGTCAAAAAGCATTTCATCACATCCTGGATTGAAGGATCTGGTGGGAGGAGCCAACGACTTACCCGATTGGGAATCCATCCTGGGCCGCAGTGGTGAGTGTGGTGTTTGTCCTTTGGTAGATAATGTTCCAAGTGTCCTGACTCAGCACAGACATGATTGTCAACAGCTTACTATTGTGTCCCAAAAAGCCCTACAGCTCAAGGTTGGCGATGTAGCTCAGTGGTAAAGTGCATGTCTGAGGTCCATGATTCAATCCCCTGCATCTCCAAGAAGTTCATAGATGATGCCTACATTTTGAGCAAAGGCTACTGCTTCTGTATCCAACAGTGACCCTCTAAGTTGGAAATGTGAAGACCTGGCAGAATTCCTGTCACCCTTCGATAGCTCAGTTGGTAGAGCGGAGGACTGTAGGTTCAACAGCAGCAATCCTTAGGTCGCTGGTTCAAATCCGGCTCGAAGGAGGCCACCTTTTTACTTCTGGATGACTTTTAACAACGTGTAGTGTAGGGATGGGAGGTGGAGGGTTGTATCTTGACAAAACGTGTTCCCTGACCGGGAATCGAACCCGGGCCGCAGCGGTGAGAGCGCCGAATCCTAACCACTAGACCACCAGGGACTGGCCCTTGTCCTGTGTCTTTGATGTTGTCTCCTTTTCTAGATAATCTTCTTGACTCAGGACAGACAAGAGGGTCAACAGCCTACTCTACCATTCTATAGCTTTGTGTCCCAAAAATCCCTGCAACTCAAGGTTGGGGATGTAGCTCAGTGGCTGAGCTTTTTGATAACAGAGGCTGCCGAGCTTCATTTTCAATCGGTGCTGTGGCTTCGGTGCAGGCATTGGCTATGTGGAAAAGGGGACATAGGTTGCATTGGCCGGGAATCGAACCCCGGTCAACTGCTTGGAAGGCAGCTATGCTCACCACTATACCACCAATGCTTTCAAATGGAAGCGCTTTGGCTCAATGCTTCAACACATGCTGTCGGCAGGTCGCTGCAGAATTCCAAGATCAAAAAGCATTTCATCACATCCTGGATTGAAGGATCTGGTGGGAGGAGCCAACGACTTACCCGATTGGGAATCCATCCTGGGCCGCAGTGGTGAGTGTGGTGTTTGTCCTTTGCTAGATAATGTTCCAAGTGTCCTGACTCAGCACAGACATGATTGTCAACAGCTTACTCTGTGTCCCAAAAAGCCCTACAGCTCAAGGTTGGCGATGTAGCTCAGTGGTAAAGTGCATGTCTGAGGTCCATGATTCAATCCCCTGCATCTCCAAGAAGTTCATAGATGATGCCTACATTTTGAGCAAAGGCTACTGCTTCTGTATCCAACAGTGACCCTCTAAGTTGGAAATGTGAAGACCTGGCAGAATTCCTGTCACCCTTCGATAGCTCAGTTGGTAGAGCGGAGGACTGTAGGTTCAACAGCAGCAATCCTTAGGTCGCTGGTTCAAATCCGGCTCGAAGGAGGCCACCTTTTTACTTCTGGATGACTTTTAACTACGTGTAGTGTAGGGATGGGAGGTGGAGGGTTGTATCTTGACAAAACGTTTTCCCTGACCGGGAATCGAACCCGGGCCGCGGCGGTGAGAGCGCCGAATCCTAACCACTAGACCACCAGGGACTGGCCCTTGTCCTGTGTCTTTGATGTTGTCTCCTTTTCTAGATAATCTTCTTGACTCAGGACAGACAAGAGGGTCAACAGCCTACTCTACCATTCTATAGCTTTGTGTCCCAAAAATCCCTGCCACTCAAGGTTGGGGATGTAGCTCAGTGGCTGAGCTTTTTGATAACAGAGGCTGCCGAGCTTCATTTTCAATCGGTGCTGTGGCTTCGGTGCAGGCATTGGCTATGTGGAAAAGGGGACATAGGTTGCATTGGCCGGGAATCGAACCCGGGTCAACTGCTTGGAAGGCAGCTATGCTCACCACTATACCACCAATGCTTTCAAATGGAAGCGCTTTGGCTCAATGCTTCAACACATGCTGTCGGCAGGTCGCTGCAGAATTCCAAGGTCAAAAAGCATTTCATCACATCCTGGATTGAAGGATCTGGTGGGAGGAGCCAACGACTTACCCGATTGGGAATCCATCCTGGGCCGCAGTGGTGAGTGTGGTGTTTGTCCTTTGCTAGATAATGTTCCAAGTGTCCTGACTCAGCACAGACATGATTGTCAACAGCTTACTCTGTGTCCCAAAAAGCCCTACAGCTCAAGGTTGGCGATGTAGCTCAGTGGTAAAGTGCATGTCTGAGGTCCATGATTCAATCCCCTGCATCTCCAAGAAGTTCATAGATGATGCCTACATTTTGAGCAAAGGCTACTGCTTCTGTATCCAACAGTGACCCTCTAAGTTGGAAATGTGAAGACCTGGCAGAATTCCTGTCACCCTTCGATAGCTCAGTTGGTAGAGCGGAGGACTGTAGGTTCAACAGCAGCAATCCTTAGGTCGCTGGTTCAAATCCGGCTCGAAGGAGGCCACCTTTTTACTTCTGGATGACTTTTAACTACGTGTAGTGTAGGGATGGGAGGTGGAGGGTTGTATCTTGACAAAACGTGTTCCCTGACCGGGAATCGAACCCGGGCCGCGGCGGTGAGAGCGCCGAATCCTAACCACTAGACCACCAGGGACTGGCCCTTGTCCTGTGTCTTTGATGTTGTCTCCTTTTCTAGATAATCTTCTTGACTCAGGACAGACAAGAGGGTCAACAGCCTACTCTACCATTCTATAGCTTTGTGTCCCAAAAATCCCTGCCACTCAAGGTTGGGGATGTAGCTCAGTGGCTGAGCTTTTTGATAACAGAGGCTGCCGAGCTTCATTTTCAATCGGTGCTGTGGCTTCGGTGCAGGCATTGGCTATGTGGAAAAGGGGACATAGGTTGCATTGGCCGGGAATCGAACCCGGGTCAACTGCTTGGAAGGCAGCTATGCTCACCACTATACCACCAATGCTTTCAAATGGAAGCGCTTTGGCTCAATGCTTCAACACATGCTGTCGGCAGGTCGCTGCAGAATTCCAAGGTCAAAAAGCATTTCATCACATCCTGGATTGAAGGATCTGGTGGGAGGAGCCAACGACTTACCCGATTGGGAATCCATCCTGGGCCGCAGTGGTGAGTGTGGTGTTTGTCCTTTGCTAGATAATGTTCCAAGTGTCCTGACTCAGCACAGACATGATTGTCAACAGCTTACTCTGTGTCCCAAAAAGCCCTACAGCTCAAGGTTGGCGATGTAGCTCAGTGGTAAAGTGCATGTCTGAGGTCCATGATTCAATCCCCTGCATCTCCAAGAAGTTCATAGATGATGCCTACATTTTGAGCAAAGGCTACTGCTTCTGTATCCAACAGTGACCCTCTAAGTTGGAAATGTGAAGACCTGGCAGAAATCCTGTCACCCTTCGATAGCTCAGTTGGTAGAGTGGAGGACTGTAGGTTCAACAGCAGCAATCCTTAGGTCGCTGGTTCAAATCCGGCTCGAAGGAGGCCACCTTTTTACTTCTGGATGACTTTTAACAACGTGTAGTGTAGGGATGGGAGGTGGAGGGTTGTATTTTGACAAAACGTGTTCCCTGACCGGGAATCGAACCCGGGCCGCAGCAGTGAGAGCGCCGAATCCTAACCACTAGACCAATAGGGACTGGCCCTTGTCCTGTGTCTTTGATGTTGTCTCCTTTTCTAGATAATCTTCCTGACTCAGGACAGACAAGAGGGTCAACAGCCTACTCTACCATTCTATAGCTTTGTGTCCCAAAAATCCCTGCAACTCAAGGTTGGGGATGTAGCTCAGTGGCTGAGCTTTTTGATAACAGAGGCTGCCGAGCTTCATTTTCAATCGGTGCTGTGGCTTCGGTGCAGGCATTGGCTATGTGGAAAAGGGGACATAGGTTGCATTGGCCGGGAATCGAACCCGGGTCAACTGCTTGGAAGGCAGCTATGCTCACCACTATACCACCAATGCTTTCAAATGGAAGCGCTTTGGCTCAATGCTTCAACACATGCTGTCGGCAGGTCGCTGCAGAATTCCAAGATCAAAAAGCATTTCATCACATCCTGGATTGAAGGATCTGGTGGGAGGAGCCAACGACTTACCCGATTGGGAATCCATCCTGGGCCGCAGTGGTGAGTGTGGTGTTTGTCCTTTGGTAGATAATGTTCCAAGTGTCCTGACTCAGCACAGACATGATTGTCAACAGCTTACTCTGTGTCCCAAAAAGCCCTACAGCTCAAGGTTGGCGATGTAGCTCAGTGGTAAAGTGCATGTCTGAGGTCCATGATTCAATCCCCTGCATCTCCAAGAAGTTCTTAGATGATGCCTACATTTTGAGCAAAGGCTACTGCTTCTGTATCCAACAGTGACCCTCTAAGTTGGAAATGTGAAGACCTGGCAGAATTCCTGTCACCCTTCGATAGCTCAGTTGGTAGAGCGGAGGACTGTAGGTTCAACAGCAGCAATCCTTAGGTCGCTGGTTCAAATCCGGCTCGAAGGAGGCCACCTTTTTACTTCTGGATGACTTTTAACAACGTGTAGTGTAGGGATGGGAGGTGGAGGGTTGTATCTTGACAAAACGTGTTCCCTGACCGGGAATCGAAACCAGGCCGCGGCGGTGAGAGCGCCGAATCCTAACCACTAGACCACCAGGGACTGGCCCTTGTCCTGTGTCTTTGATGTTGTCTACTTTTCTAGATAATCTTCTTGACTCAGGACAGACAAGAGGGTCAACAGCCTACTCTACCATTCTATAGCTTTGTGTCCCAAAAATCCCTGCAACTCAAGGTTGGGGATGTAGCTCAGTGGCTGAGCTTTTTGATAACAGAGCCTGCCGAGCTTCATTTTCAATCGGTGCTGTGGCTTCGGTGCAGGCATTGGCTATGTGGAAAAGGGGACATAGGTTGCATTGGCCGGGAATCGAACCCGGGTCAACTGCTTGGAAGTCGGCTATGCTCACCACTATACCACCAATGCTTTCAAATGGAAGCGCTTTGGCTCAATGCTTCAACACACGCTGTCGGCAGGTCGCTGCAGAATTCCAAGGTCAAAAAGCATTTCATCACATCCTGGATTGAAGGATCTGGTGGGAGGAGCCAACGACTTACCCGATTGGGAATCCATCCTGGGCCGCAGTGGTGAGTGTGGTGTTTGTCCTTTGCTAGATAATGTTCCAAGTGTCCTGACTCAGCACAGACATGATTGTCAACAGCTTACTCTGTGTCCCAAAAAGCCCTACAGCTCAAGGTTGGCGATGTAGCTCAGTGGTAAAGTGCATGTCTGAGGTCCATGATTCAATCCCCTGCATCTCCAAGAAGTTCTTAGATGATGCCTACATTTTGAGCAAAGGCTACTGCTTCTGTATCCAACAGTGACCCTCTAAGTTGGAAATGTGAAGACCTGGCAGAAATCCTGTCACCCTTCGATAGCTCAGTTGGTAGAGTGGAGGACTGTAGGTTCAACAGCAGCAATCCTTAGGTCGCTGGTTCAAATCCGGCTCGAAGGAGGCCACCTTTTTACTTCTGGATGACTTTTAACAACGTGTAGTGTAGGGATGGGAGGTGGAGGGTTGTATTTTGACAAAACGTGTTCCCTGACCGGGAATCGAACACGGGCCGCAGCAGTGAGAGCGCCGAATCCTAACCACTAGACCAATAGGGACTGGCCCTTGTCCTGTGTCTTTGATGTTGTCTCCTTTTCTAGATAATCTTCCTGACTCAGGACAGACAAGAGGGTCAACAGCCTACTCTACCATTCTATAGCTTTGTGTCCCAAAAATCCCTGCAACTCAAGGTTGGGGATGTAGCTCAGTGGCTGAGCTTTTTGATAACAGAGGCTGCCGAGCTTCATTTTCAATCGGTGCTGTGGCTTCGGTGCAGGCATTGGCTATGTGGAAAAGGGGACATAGGTTGCATTGGCCGGGAATCGAACCCGGGTCAACTGCTTGGAAGGCAGCTATGCTCACCACTATACCACCAATGCTTTCAAATGGAAGCGCTTTGGCTCAATGCTTCAACACATGCTGTCGGCAGGTCGCTGCAGAATTCCAAGATCAAAAAGCATTTCATCACATCCTGGATTGAAGGATCTGGTGGGAGGAGCCAACGACTTACCCGATTGGGAATCCATCCTGGGCCGCAGTGGTGAGTGTGGTGTTTGTCCTTTGGTAGATAATGTTCCAAGTGTCCTGACTCAGCACAGACATGATTGTCAACAGCTTACTCTGTGTCCCAAAAAGCCCTACAGCTCAAGGTTGGCGATGTAGCTCAGTGGTAAAGTGCATGTCTGAGGTCCATGATTCAATCCCCTGCATCTCCAAGAAGTTCTTAGATGATGCCTACATTTTGAGCAAAGGCTACTGCTTCTGTATCCAACAGTGACCCTCTAAGTTGGAAATGTGAAGACCTGGCAGAATTCCTGTCACCCTTCGATAGCTCAGTTGGTAGAGCGGAGGACTGTAGGTTCAACAGCAGCAATCCTTAGGTCGCTGGTTCAAATCCGGCTCGAAGGAGGCCACCTTTTTACTTCTGGATGACTTTTAACAACGTGTAGTGTAGGGATGGGAGGTGGAGGGTTGTATCTTGACAAAACGTGTTCCCTGACCGGGAATCGAAACCAGGCCGCGGCGGTGAGAGCGCCGAATCCTAACCACTAGACCACCAGGGACTGGCCCTTGTCCTGTGTCTTTGATGTTGTCTACTTTTCTAGATAATCTTCTTGACTCAGGACAGACAAGAGGGTCAACAGCCTACTCTACCATTCTATAGCTTTGTGTCCCAAAAATCCCTGCAACTCAAGGTTGGGGATGTAGCTCAGTGGCTGAGCTTTTTGATAACAGAGGCTGCCGAGCTTCATTTTCAATCGGTGCTGTGGCTTCGGTGCAGGCATTGGCTATGTGGAAAAGGGGACATAGGTTGCATTGGCCGGGAATCGAACCCGGGTCAACTGCTTGGAAGTCGGCTATGCTCACCACTATACCACCAATGCTTTCAAATGGAAGCGCTTTGGCTCAATGCTTCAACACACGCTGTCGGCAGGTCGCTGCAGAATTCCAAGGTCAAAAAGCATTTCATCACATCCTGGATTGAAGGATCTGGTGGGAGGAGCCAACGACTTACCCGATTGGGAATCCATCCTGGGCCGCAGTGGTGAGTGTGGTGTTTGTCCTTTGCTAGATAATGTTCCAAGTGTCCTGACTCAGCACAGACATGATTGTCAACAGCTTACTCTGTGTCCCAAAAAGCCCTACAGCTCAAGGTTGGCGATGTAGCTCAGTGGTAAAGTGCATGTCTGAGGTCCATGATTCAATCCCCTGCATCTCCAAGAAGTTCTTAGATGATGCCTACATTTTGAGCAAAGGCTACTGCTTCTGTATCCAACAGTGACCCTCTAAGTTGGAAATGTGAAGACCTGGCAGAAATCCTGTCACCCTTCGATAGCTCAGTTGGTAGAGTGGAGGACTGTAGGTTCAACAGCAGCAATCCTTAGGTCGCTGGTTCAAATCCGGCTCGAAGGAGGCCACCTTTTTACTTCTGGATGACTTTTAACAACGTGTAGTGTAGGGATGGGAGGTGGAGGGTTGTATTTTGACAAAACGTGTTCCCTGACCGGGAATCGAACCCGGGCCGCAGCAGTGAGAGCGCCGAATCCTAACCACTAGACCAATAGGGACTGGCCCTTGTCCTGTGTCTTTGATGTTGTCTCCTTTTCTAGATAATCTTCCTGACTCAGGACAGACAAGAGGGTCAACAGCCTACTCTACCATTCTATAGCTTTGTGTCCCAAAAATCCCTGCAACTCAAGGTTGGGGATGTAGCTCAGTGGCTGAGCTTTTTGATAACAGAGGCTGCCGAGCTTCATTTTCAATCGGTGCTGTGGCTTCGGTGCAGGCATTGGCTATGTGGAAAAGGGGACATAGGTTGCATTGGCCGGGAATCGAACCCGGGTCAACTGCTTGGAAGGCAGCTATGCTCACCACTATACCACCAATGCTTTCAAATGGAAGCGCTTTGGCTCAATGCTTCAACACATGCTGTCGGCAGGTCGCTGCAGAATTCCAAGATCAAAAAGCATTTCATCACATCCTGGATTGAAGGATCTGGTGGGAGGAGCCAACGACTTACCCGATTGGGAATCCATCCTGGGCCACAGTGGTGAGTGTGGTGTTTGTCCTTTGGTAGATAATGTTCCAAGTGTCCTGACTCAGCACAGACATGATTGTCAACAGCTTACTCTGTGTCCCAAAAAGCCCTACAGCTCAAGGTTGGCGATGTAGCTCAGTGGTAAAGTGCATGTCTGAGGTCCATGATTCAATCCCCTGCATCTCCAAGAAGTTCTTAGATGATGCCTACATTTTGAGCAAAGGCTACTGCTTCTGTATCCAACAGTGACCCTCTAAGTTGGAAATGTGAAGACCTGGCAGAATTCCTGTCACCCTTCGATAGCTCAGTTGGTAGAGCGGAGGACTGTAGGTTCAACAGCAGCAATCCTTAGGTCGCTGGTTCAAATCCGGCTCGAAGGAGGCCTCCTTTTTACTTCTGGATGACTTTTAACAACGTGTAGTGTAGGGATGGGAGGTGGAGGGTTGTATCTTGACAAAACGTGTTCCCTGACCGGGAATCGAAACCGGGCCGCGGCGGTGAGAGCGCCGAATCCTAACCACTAGACCACCAGGGACTGGCCCTTGTCCTGTGTCTTTGATGTTGTCTACTTTTCTAGATAATCTTCTTGACTCAGGACAGACAAGAGGGTCAACAGCCTACTCTACCATTCTATAGCTTTGTGTCCCAAAAATCCCTGCAACTCAAGGTTGGGGATGTAGCTCAGTGGCTGAGCTTTTTGATAACAGAGGCTGCCGAGCTTCATTTTCAATCGGTGCTGTGGCTTCGGTGCAGGCATTGGCTATGTGGAAAAGGGGACATAGGTTGCATTGGCCGGGAATCGAACCCAGGTCAACTGCTTGGAAGTCGGCTATGCTCACCACTATACCACCAATGCTTTCAAATGGAAGCGCTTTGGCTCAATGCTTCAACACATGCTGTCGGCAGGTCGCTGCAGAATTCCAAGGTCAAAAAGCATTTCATCACATCCTGGATTGAAGGATCTGGTGGGAGGAGCCAACGACTTACCCGATTGGGAATCCATCCTGGGCCGCAGTGGTGAGTGTGGTGTTTGTCCTTTGCTAGATAATGTTCCAAGTGTCCTGACTCAGCACAGACATGATTGTCAACAGCTTACTCTGTGTCCCAAAAAGCCCTACAGCTCAAGGTTGGCGATGTAGCTCAGTGGTAAAGTGCATGTCTGAGGTCCATGATTCAATCCCCTGCATCTCCAAGAAGTTCTTAGATGATGCCTACATTTTGAGCAAAGGCTACTGCTTCTGTATCCAACAGTGACCCTCTAAGTTGGAAATGTGAAGACCTGGCAGAATTCCTGTCACCCTTCGATAGCTCAGTTGGTAGAGCGGAGGACTGTAGGTTCAACAGCAGCAATCCTTAGGTCGCTGGTTCAAATCCGGCTCGAAGGAGGCCACCTTTTTACTTCTGGATGACTTTTAACAACATGTAGTGTAGGGATGGGAGGTGGAGGGTTGTATCTTGACAAAACGTGTTCCCTGACCGGGAATCGAACCTGGGCCGCGGCGGTGAGAGCGCCGAATCCTAACCACTAGACCACCAGGGACTGGCCCTTGTCCTGTGTCTTTGATGTTGTCTCCTTTTCTAGATAATCTTCTTGACTCAGGACAGACAAGAGGGTCAACAGCCTACTCTACCATTCTATAGCTTTGTGTCCCAAAAATCCCTGCAACTCAAGGTTGGGGATGTAGCTCAGTGGCTGAGCTTTTTGATAACAGAGGCTGCCGAGCTTCATTTTCAATCGGTGCTGTGGCTTCGGTGCAGGCATTGGCTATGTGGAAAAGGGGACATAGGTTGCATTGGCCGGGAATCGAACCCGGGTCAACTGCTTGGAAGGCAGCTATGCTCACCACTATACCACCAATGCTTTCAAATGGAAGCGCTTTGGCTCAATGCTTCAACACATGCTGTCGGCAGGTCGCTGCAGAATTCCAAGGTCAAAAAGCATTTCATCACATCCTGGATTGAAGGATCTGGTGGGAGGAGCCAACGACTTACCCGATTGGGAATCCATCCTGGGCCGCAGTGGTGAGTGTGGTGTTTGTCCTTTGCTAGATAATGTTCCAAGTGTCCTGACTCAGCACAGACATGATTGTCAACAGCTTACTCTGTGTCCCAAAAAGCCCTACAGCTCAAGGTTGGCGATGTAGCTCAGTGGTAAAGTGCATGTCTGAGGTCCATGATTCAATCCCCTGCATCTCCAAGAAGTTCATAGATGATGCCTACATTTTGAGCAAAGGCTATTGCTTCTGTATCCAACAGTGACCCTCTAAGTTGGAAATGTGAAGACCTGGCAGTAATCCTGTCACCCTTCGATAGCTCAGTTGGTAGAGCGGAGGACTGTAGGTTCAACAGCAGCAATCCTTAGGTCGCTGGTTCAAATCCGGCTCGAAGGAGGCCACCTTTTTACTTCTGGATGACTTTTAACAACGTGTAGTGTAGGGATGGGAGGTGGAGGGTTGTATCTTGACAAAACGTGTTCCCTGACCGGGAATCGAACCCGGGCCGCGGCGGTGAGAGCGCCGAATCCTAACCACTAGACCACCAGGGACTGGCCCTTGTCCTGTGTCTTTGATGTTGTCTCCTTTTCTAGATAATCTTCCTGACTCAGGACAGACAAGAGGGTCAACAGCCTACTCTACCATTCTATAGCTTTGTGTCCCAAAAATCCCTGCAACTCAAGGTTGGGGATGTAGCTCAGTGGCTGAGCTTTTTGATAACAGAGGCTGCCGAGCTTCATTTTCAATCGGTGCTGTGGCTTCGGTGCAGGCATTGGCTATGTGGAAAAGGGGACATAGGTTGCATTGGCCGGGAATCGAACCCGGGTCAACTGCTTGGAAGGCAGCTACGCTCACCACTATACCACCAATGCTTTCAAATGGAAGCGCTTTGGCTCAATGCTTCAACACATGCTGTCGGCAGTACGCTGCAGAATTCCAAGGTCAAAAAGCATTTCATCACATCCTGGATTGAAGGATCTGGTGGGAGGAGCCAACGACTTACCCGATTGGGAATCCATCCTGGGCCGCAGTGGTGAGTGTGGTGTTTGTCCGTTGCTAGATAATGTTCCAAGTGTCCTGACTCAGCACAGACATGATTGTCAACAGCTTACTCTGTGTCCCAAAAAGCCCTACAGCTCAAGGTTGGCGATGTAGCTCAGTGGTAAAGTGCATGTCTGAGGTCCATGATTCAATCCCCTGCATCTCCAAGAAGTTCATAGATGATGCCTACATTTTGAGCAAAGGCTACTGCTTCTGTATCCAACAGTGACCCTCTAAGTTGGAAATGTGAAGACCTGGCAGTAATCCTGTCACCCTTCGATAGCTCAGTTGGTAGAGCGGAGAACTGTAGGTTCAACAGCAGCAATCCTTAGGTTGCTGGTTCAAATCCGGCTCGAAGGAGGCTGCCTTTTTACTTCTGGATGACTTTTAACAACGTGTAGTGTAGGGATGGGAGGTGGAGGGTTGTATCTTGACAAAACGTGTTCCCTGACCGGGAATCGAACCGGGGCCGCGGCGGTGAGAGCGCCGAATCCTAACCACTAGACCACCAGGGACTGGCCCTTGTCCTGTGTCTTTGATGTTGTCTCCTTTTCTAGATAATCTTCCTGACTCAGGACAGACAAGAGGGTCAACAGCCTACTCTACCATTCTATAGCTTTGTGTCCCAAAAATCCCTGCCACTCAAGGTTGGGGATGTAGCTCAGTGGCTGAGCTTTTTGATAACAGAGGCTGCCGAGCTTCATTTTCAATCGGTGCTGTGGCTTCGGTGCAGGCATTGGCTATGTGGAAAAGGGGACATAGGTTGCATTGGCCGGGAATCGAACCCGGGTCAACTGCTTGGAAGGCAGCTATGCTCACCACTATACCACCAATGCTTTCAAATGGAAGCGCTTTGGCTCAATGCTTCAACACATGCTGTCGGCAGGTCGCTGCAGAATTCCAAGGTCAAAAAGCATTTCATCACATCCTGGATTGAAGGATCTGGTGGGAGGAGCCAACGACTTACCCGATTGGGAATCCATCCTGGGCCGCAGTGGTGAGTGTGGTGTTTGTCCTTTGCTAGATAATGTTCCAAGTGTCCTGACTCAGCACAGACATGATTGTCAACAGCTTACTCTGTGTCCCAAAAAGCCCTACAGCTCAAGGTTGGCGATGTAGCTCAGTGGTAAAGTGCATGTCTGAGGTCCATGATTCAATCCCCTGCATCTCCAAGAAGTTCATAGATGATGCCTACATTTTGAGCAAAGGCTACTGCTTCTGTATCCAACAGTGACCCTCTAAGTTGGAAATGTGAAGACCTGGCAGAATTCCTGTCACCCTTCGATAGCTCAGTTGGTAGAGCGGAGGACTGTAGGTTCAACAGCAGCAATCCTTAGGTCGCTGGTTCAAATCCGGCTCAAGGAGGCCACCTTTTTACTTCTGGATGACTTTTAACAACGTGTAGTGTAGGGATGGGAGGTGGAGGGTTGTATCTTGACAAAACGTGTTCCCTGACCGGGAATCGAACCCGGGCCGCGGCGGTGAGAGCGCCGAATCCTAACCACTAGACCACCAGGGACTGGCCCTTGTCCTGTGTCTTTGATGTTGTCTCCTTTTCTAGATAATCTTCCTGACTCAGGACAGACAAGAGGGTCAACAGCCTACTCTACCATTCTATAGCTTTGTGTCCCAAAAATCCCTGCAACTCAAGGTTGGGGATGAAGCTCAGTGGCTGAGCTTTTTGATAACAGAGGCTGCCGAGCTTCATTTTCAATCGGTGCTGTGGCTTCGGTGCAGGCATTGGCTATGTGGAAAAGGGGACATAGGTTGCATTGGCCGGGAATCGAACCCGGGTCAACTGCTTGGAAGGCAGCTATGCTCACCACTATACCACCAATGCTTTCAAATGGAAGCGCTTTGGCTCAATGCTTCAACACATGCTGTCGGCAGGTCGCTGCAGAATTCCAAGGTCAAAAAGCATTTCATCACATCCTGGATTGAAGGATCTGGTGGGAGGAGCCAACGACTTACCCGATTGGGAATCCATCCTGGGCCGCAGTGGTGAGTGTGGTGTTTGTCCTTTGGTAGATAATGTTCCAAGTGTCCTGACTCAGCACAGACATGATTGTCAACAGCTTACTCTGTGTCCCAAAAAGCCCTACAGCCCAAGGTTGGCGATGTAGCTCAGTGGTAAAGTGCATGTCTGAGGTCCATGATTCAATCCCCTGCATCTCCAAGAAGTTCATAGATGATGCCTACATTTTGAGCAAAGGCTACTGCTTCTGTATCCAACAGTGACCCTCTAAGTTGGAAATGTGAAGACCTGGCAGAATTCCTGTCACCCTTCGATAGCTCAGTTGGTAGAGCGGAGCTCTGTAGGTTCAACAGCAGCAATCCTTAGGTCGCTGGTTCAAATCCGGCTCGAAGGAGGCCACCTTTTTACTTCTGGATGACTTTTAACAACGTGTAGTGTAGGGATGGGAGGTGCAGGGTTGTATCTTGACAAAACGTGTTCCCTGACCGGGAATCGAACCCGGGCCGCGGCGGTGAGAGCGCCGAATCCTAACCACTAGACCACCAGGGACTGGCCCTTGTCCTGTGTCTTTGATGTTGTCTCCTTTTCTAGATAATCTTCTTGACTCAGGACAGACAAGAGGGTCAACAGCCTACTCTACCATTCTATAGCTTTGTGTCCCAAAAATCCCTGCAACTCAAGGTTGGGGATGTAGCTCAGTGGCTGAGCTTTTTGATAACAGAGGCTGCCGAGCTTCATTTTCAATCGGTGCTGTGGCTTCGGTGCAGGCATTGGCTATGTGGAAAAGGGGACATAGGTTGCATTGGCCGGGAATCGAACCCGGGTCAACTGCTTGGAAGGCAGCTATGCTCACCACTATACCACCAATGCTTTCAAATGGAAGCGCTTTGGCTCAATGCTTCAACACATGCTGTCGGCAGGTCGCTGCAGAATTCCAAGGTCAAAAAGCATTTCATCACATCCTGGATTGAAGGATCTGGTGGGAGGAGCCAACGACTTACCCGATTGGGAATCCATCCTGGGCCGCAGTGGTGAGTGTGGTGTTTGTCCTTTGCTAGATAATGTTCCAAGTGTCCTGACTCAGCACAGACATGATTGTCAACAGCTTACTCTGTGTCCCAAAAAGCCCTACAGCTCAAGGTTGGCGATGTAGCTCAGTGGTAAAGTGCATGTCTGAGGTCCATGATTCAATCCCCTGCATCTCCAAGAAGTTCATAGATGATGCCTACATTTTGAGCAAAGGCTACTGCTTCTGTATCCAACAGTGACCCTCTAAGTTGGAAATGTGAAGACCTGGCAGAAATCCTGTCACCCTTCGATAGCTCAGTTGGTAGAGCGGAGGACTGTAGGTTCAACAGCAGCAATCCTTAGGTCGTTGGTTCAAATCCGGCTCGAAGGAGGCCACCTTTTTACTTGTGGATGACTTTTAACAACGTGTAGTGTAGGAATGGGAGGTGGAGGGTTGTATCTTGACAAAACGTGTTCCCTGACTGGGAATCTAACCCGGGCCGCGGCGGTGAGAGCGCCGAATCCTAACCACTAGACCACCAGGGACTGGCCCTTGTCCTGTGTCTTTGATGTTGTCTCCTTTTCTAGATAATCTTCTTGACTCAGGACAGACAAGAGGGTCAACAGCCTACTCTACCATTCTATAGCTTTGTGTCCCAAAAATCCCTGCCACTCAAGGTTGGGGATGTAGCTCAGTGGCTGAGCTTTTTGATAACAGAGGCTGCCGAGCTTCATTTTCAATCGGTGCTGTGGCTTCGGTGCAGGCATTGGCTATGTGGAAAAGGGGACATAGGTTGCATTGGCCGGGAATCGAACCCGGGTCAACTGCTTGGAAGGCAGCTATGCTCACCACTATACCACCAATGCTTTCAAATGGAAGCGCTTTGGCTCAATGCTTCAACACATGCTGTCGGCAGGTCGCTGCAGAATTCCAAGGTCAAAAAGCATTTCATCACATCCTGGATTGAAGGATCTGGTGGGAGGAGCCAACGACTTACCCGATTGGGAATCCATCCTGGGCCGCAGTGGTGAGTGTGGTGTTTGTCCTTTGCTAGATAATGTTCCAAGTGTCCTGACTCAGCACAGACATGATTGTCAACAGCTTACTCTGTGTCCCAAAAAGCCCTACAGCTCAAGGTTGGCGATGTAGCTCAGTGGTAAAGTGCATGTCTGAGGTCCATGATTCAATCCCCTGCATCTCCAAGAAGTTCATAGATGATGCCTACATTTTGAGCAAAGGCTACTGCTTCTGTATCCAACAGTGACCCTCTAAGTTGGAAATGTGAAGACCTGGCAGAATTCCTGTCACCCTTCGATAGCTCAGTTGGTAGAGCGGAGGACTGTAGGTTCAACAGCAGCAATCCTTAGGTCGCTGGTTCAAATCCGGCTCAAGGAGGCCACCTTTTTACTTCTGGATGACTTTTAACAACGTGTAGTGTAGGGATGGGAGGTGGAGGGTTGTATCTTGACAAAACGTGTTCCCTGACCGGGAATCGAACCCGGGCCGCGGCGGTGAGAGCGCCGAATCCTAACCACTAGACCACCAGGGACTGGCCCTTGTCCTGTGTCTTTGATGTTGTCTCCTTTTCTAGATAATCTTCTTGACTCAGGAAAGACAAGAGGGTCAACAGCCTACTCTACCATTCTATAGCTTTGTGTCCCAAAAATCCCTGCCACTCAAGGTTGGGGATGTAGCTCAGTGGCTGAGCTTTTTGATAACAGAGGCTGCCGAGCTTCATTTTCAATCGGTGCTGTGGCTTCGGTGCAGGCATTGGCTATGTGGAAAAGGGGACATAGGTTGCATTGGCCGGGAATCGAACCCTGGTCAACTGCTTGGAAGGCAGCTATGCTCACCACTATACCACCAATGCTTTCAAATGGAAGCGCTTTGGCTCAATGCTTCAACACATGCTGTCGGCAGGTCGCTGCAGAATTCCAAGGTCAAAAGCATTTCATCACATCCTGGATTGAAGGATCTGGTGGGAGGAGCCAACGACTTACCCGATTGGGAATCCATCCTGGGCCGCAGTGGTGAGTGTGGTGTTTGTCCTTTGCTAGATAATGTTCCAAGTGTCCTGACTCAGCACAGACATGATTGTCAACAGCTTACTCTGTGTCCCAAAAAGCCCTACAGCTCAAGGTTGGCGATGTAGCTCACTGGTAAAGTGCATGTCTGAGGTCCATGATTCAATCCCCTGCATCTCCAAGAAGTTCATAGATGATGCCTACATTTTGAGCAAAGGCTACTGCTTCTGTATCCAACAGTGACCCTCTAAGTTGGAAATGTGAAGACCTGGCAGAAATCCTGTCACCCTTCGATAGCTCAGTTGGTAGAGCGGAGGACTGTAGGTTCAACAGCAGCAATCCTTAGGTCGTTGGTTCAAATCCGGCTCGAAGGAGGCCACCTTTTTACTTGTGGATGACTTTTAACAACGTGTAGTGTAGGAATGGGAGGTGGAGGGTTGTATCTTGACAAAACGTGTTCCCTGACTGGGAATCTAACCCGGGCCGCGGCGGTGAGAGCGCCGAATCCTAACCACTAGACCACCAGGGACTGGCCCTTGTCCTGTGTCTTTGATGTTGTCTCCTTTTCTAGATAATCTTCTTGACTCAGGACAGACAAGAGGGTCAACAGCCTACTCTACCATTCTATAGCTTTGTGTCCCAAAAATCCCTGCCACTCAAGGTTGGGGATGTAGCTCAGTGGCTGAGCTTTTTGATAACAGAGGCTGCCGAGCTTCATTTTCAATCGGTGCTGTGGCTTCGGTGCAGGCATTGGCTATGTGGAAAAGGGGACATAGGTTGCATTGGCCGGGAATCGAACCCGGGTCAACTGCTTGGAAGGCAGCTATGCTCACCACTATACCACCAATGCTTTCAAATGGAAGCGCTTTGGCTCAATGCTTCAACACATGCTGTCGGCAGGTCGCTGCAGAATTCCAAGGTCAAAAAGCATTTCATCACATCCTGGATTGAAGGATCTGGTGGGAGGAGCCAACGACTTACCCGATTGGGAATCCATCCTGGGCCGCAGTGGTGAGTGTGGTGTTTGTCCTTTGCTAGATAATGTTCCAAGTGTCCTGACTCAGCACAGACATGATTGTCAACAGCTTACTCTGTGTCCCAAAAAGCCCTACAGCTCAAGGTTGGCGATGTAGCTCAGTGGTAAAGTGCATTTCTGAGGTCCATGATTCAATCCCCTGCATCTCCAAGAAGTTCATAGATGATGCCTACATTTTGAGCAAAGGCTACTGCTTCTGTATCCAACAGTGACCCTCTAAGTTGGAAATGTGAAGACCTGGCAGAATTCCTGTCACCCTTCGATAGCTCAGTTGGTAGAGCGGAGGACTGTAGGTTCAACAGCAGCAATCCTTAGGTCGCTGGTTCAAATCCAGCTCAAGGAGGCCACCTTTTTACTTCTGGATGACTTTTAACAACGTGTAGTGTAGGGATGGGAGGTGGAGGGTTGTATCTTGACAAAACGTGTTCCCTGACCGGGAATCGAACCCGGGCCGCGGCGGTGAGAGCGCCGAATCCTAACCACTAGACCACCAGGGACTGGCCCTTGTCCTGTGTCTTTGATGTTGTCTCCTTTTCTAGATAATCTTCTTGACTCAGGAAAGACAAGAGGGTCAACAGCCTACTCTACCATTCTATAGCTTTGTGTCCCAAAAATCCCTGCCACTCAAGGTTGGGGATGTAGCTCAGTGGCTGAGCTTTTTGATAACAGAGGCTGCCGAGCTTCATTTTCAATCGGTGCTGTGGCTTCGGTGCAGGCATTGGCTATGTGGAAAAGGGGACATAGGTTGCATTGGCCGGGAATCGAACCCTGGTCAACTGCTTGGAAGGTTGGCGATGTAGCTCACTGGTAAAGTGCATGTCTGAGGTCCATGATTCAATCCCCTGCATCTCCAAGAAGTTCATAGATGATGCCTACATTTTGAGCAAAGGCTACTGCTTCTGTATCCAACAGTGACCCTCTAAGTTGGAAATGTGAAGACCTGGCAGAAATCCTGTCACCCTTCGATAGCTCAGTTGGTAGAGCGGAGGACTGTAGGTTCAACAGCAGCAATCCTTAGGTCGTTGGTTCAAATCCGGCTCGAAGGAGGCCACCTTTTTACTTGTGGATGACTTTTAACAACGTGTAGTGTAGGAATGGGAGGTGGAGGGTTGTATCTTGACAAAACGTGTTCCCTGACTGGGAATCTAACCCGGGCCGCGGCGGTGAGAGCGCCGAATCCTAACCACTAGACCACCAGGGACTGGCCCTTGTCCTGTGTCTTTGATGTTGTCTCCTTTTCTAGATAATCTTCTTGACTCAGGACAGACAAGAGGGTCAACAGCCTACTCTACCATTCTATAGCTTTGTGTCCCAAAAACCCCTGCCACTCAAGGTTGGGGATGTAGCTCAGTGGCTGAGCTTTTTGATAACAGAGGCTGCCGAGCTTCATTTTCAATCGGTGCTGTGGCTTCGGTGCAGGCATTGGCTATGTGGAAAAGGGGACATAGGTTGCATTGGCCGGGAATCGAACCCGGGTCAACTGCTTGGAAGGCAGCTATGCTCACCACTATACCACCAATGCTTTCAAATGGAAGCGCTTTGGCTCAATGCTTCAACACATGCTGTCGGCAGGTCGCTGCAGAATTCCAAGGTCAAAAAGCATTTCATCACATCCTGGATTGAAGGATCTGGTGGGAGGAGCCAACGACTTACCCGATTGGGAATCCATCCTGGGCCGCAGTGGTGAGTGTGGTGTTTGTCCTTTGCTAGATAATGTTCCAAGTGTCCTGACTCAGCACAGACATGATTGTCAACAGCTTACTCTGTGTCCCAAAAAGCCCTACAGCTCAAGGTTGGCGATGTAGCTCAGTGGTAAAGTGCATTTCTGAGGTCCATGATTCAATCCCCTGCATCTCCAAGAAGTTCATAGATGATGCCTACATTTTGAGCAAAGGCTACTGCTTCTGTATCCAACAGTGACCCTCTAAGTTGGAAATGTGAAGACCTGGCAGAATTCCTGTCACCCTTCGATAGCTCAGTTGGTAGAGCGGAGGACTGTAGGTTCAACAGCAGCAATCCTTAGGTCGCTGGTTCAAATCCGGCTCGAAGGAGGCCACCTTTTTACTTCTGGATGACTTTTAACAACATGTAGTGTAGGGATGGGAGGTGGAGGGTTGTATCTTGACAAAACGTGTTCCCTGACCGGGAATCGAACCTGGGCCGCGGCGGTGAGAGCGCCGAATCCTAACCACTAGACCACCAGGGACTGGCCCTTGTCCTGTGTCTTTGATGTTGTCTCCTTTTCTAGATAATCTTCTTGACTCAGGACAGACAAGAGGGTCAACAGCCTACTCTACCATTCTATAGCTTTGTGTCCCAAAAATCCCTGCAACTCAAGGTTGGGGATGTAGCTCAGTGGCTGAGCTTTTTGATAACAGAGGCTGCCGAGCTTCATTTTCAATCGGTGCTGTGGCTTCGGTGCAGGCATTGGCTATGTGGAAAAGGGGACATAGGTTGCATTGGCCGGGAATCGAACCCGGGTCAACTGCTTGGAAGGCAGCTATGCTCACCACTATACCACCAATGCTTTCAAATGGAAGCGCTTTGGCTCAATGCTTCAACACATGCTGTCGGCAGGTCGCTGCAGAATTCCAAGGTCAAAAAGCATTTCATCACATCCTGGATTGAAGGATCTGGTGGGAGGAGCCAACGACTTACCCGATTGGGAATCCATCCTGGGCCGCAGTGGTGAGTGTGGTGTTTGTCCTTTGCTAGATAATGTTCCAAGTGTCCTGACTCAGCACAGACATGATTGTCAACAGCTTACTCTGTGTCCCAAAAAGCCCTACAGCTCAAGGTTGGCGATGTAGCTCAGTGGTAAAGTGCATGTCTGAGGTCCATGATTCAATCCCCTGCATCTCCAAGAAGTTCATAGATGATGCCTACATTTTGAGCAAAGGCTACTGCTTCTGTATCCAACAGTGACCCTCTAAGTTGGAAATGTGAAGACCTGGCAGAATTCCTGTCACCCTTCGATAGCTCAGTTGGTAGAGCGGAGGACTGTAGGTTCAACAGCAGCAATCCTTAGGTCGCTGGTTCAAATCCGGCTCGAAGGAGGCCACCTTTTTACTTCTGGATGACTTTTAACAACATGTAGTGTAGGGATGGGAGGTGGAGGGTTGTATCTTGACAAAACGTGTTCCCTGACCGGGAATCGAACCTGGGCCGCGGCGGTGAGAGCGCCGAATCCTAACCACTAGACCACCAGGGACTGGCCCTTGTCCTGTGTCTTTGATGTTGTCTCCTTTTCTAGATAATCTTCTTGACTCAGGACAGACAAGAGGGTCAACAGCCTACTCTACCATTCTATAGCTTTGTGTCCCAAAAATCCCTGCAACTCAAGGTTGGGGATGTAGCTCAGTGGCTGAGCTTTTTGATAACAGAGGCTGCCGAGCTTCATTTTCAATCGGTGCTGTGGCTTCGGTGCAGGCATTGGCTATGTGGAAAAGGGGACATAGGTTGCATTGGCCGGGAATCGAACCCGGGTCAACTGCTTGGAAGGCAGCTATGCTCACCAATATACCACCAATGCTTTCAAATGGAAGCGCTTTGGCTCAATGCTTCAACACATGCTGTCGGCAGGTCGCTGCAGAATTCCAAGGTCAAAAAGCATTTCATCACATCCTGGATTGAAGGATCTGGTGGGAGGAGCCAACGACTTACCCGATTGGGAATCCATCCTGGGCCGCAGTGGTGAGTGTGGTGTTTGTCCTTTGCTAGATAATGTTCCAAGTGTCCTGACTCAGCACAGACATGATTGTCAACAGCTTACTCTGTGTCCCAAAAAGCCCTACAGCTCAAGGTTGGCGATGTAGCTCAGTGGTAAAGTGCATGTCTGAGGTCCATGATTCAATCCCCTGCATCTCCAAGAAGTTCTTAGATGATACCTACATTTTGAGCAAAGGCTACTGCTTCTGTATCCAACAGTGACCCTCTAAGTTGGAAATGTGAAGACCTGGCAGAATTCCTGTCACCCTTCGATAGCTCAGTTGGTAGAGCGGAGGACTGTAGGTTCAACAGCAGCAATCCTTAGGTCGCTGGTTCAAATCCGGCTCGAAGGAGGCCACCTTTTTACTTCTGGATGACTTTTAACAACGTGTAGTGTAGGGATGGGAGGTGGAGGGTTGTATCTTGACAAAACGTGTTCCCTGACCGGGAATCGAACCCGGGCCGCGGCGGTGAGAGCGCCGAATCCTAACCACTAGACCACCAGGGACTGGCCCTTGTCCTGTGTCTTTGATGTTGTCTCCTCTTCTAGATAATCTTCCTGACTCAGGACAGACAAGAGGGTCAACAGCCTACTCTACCATTCTATAGCTTTGTGTCCCAAAAATCCCTGCAACTCAAGGTTGGGGATGTAGCTCAGTGGCTGAGCTTTTTGATAACAGAGGCTGCCGAGCTTCATTTTCAATCGGTGCTGTGGCTTCGGTGCAGGCATTGGCTATGTGGAAAAGGGGACATAGGTTGCATTGGCCGGGAATCGAACCCGGGTCAACTGCTTGGAAGGCAGCTATGCTCACCACTATACCACCAATGCTTTCAAATGGAAGCGCTTTGGCTCAATGCTTCAACACATGCTGTCGGCAGGTCGCTGCAGAATTCCAAGGTCAAAAAGCATTTCATCACATCCTGGATTGAAGGATCTGGTGGGAGGAGCCAACGACTTACCCGATTGGGAATCCATCCTGGGCCGCAGTGGTGAGTGTGGTGTTTGTCCTTTGCTAGATAATGTTCCAAGTGTCCTGACTCAGCACAGACATGATTGTCAACAGCTTACTCTGTGTCCCAAAAAGCCCTACAGCTCAAGGTTGGCGATGTAGCTCAGTGGTAAAGTGCATGTCTGAGGTCCATGATTCAATCCCCTGCATCTCCAAGAAGTTCTTAGATGATACCTACATTTTGAGCAAAGGCTACTGCTTCTGTATCCAACAGTGACCCTCTAAGTTGGAAATGTGAAGACCTGGCAGAATTCCTGTCACCCTTCGATAGCTCAGTTGGTAGAGCGGAGGACTGTAGGTTCAACAGCAGCAATCCTTAGGTCGCTGGTTCAAATCCGGCTCGAAGGAGGCCACCTTTTTACTTCTGGATGACTTTTAACAACGTGTAGTGTAGGGATGGGAGGTGGAGGGTTGTATCTTGACAAAACGTGTTCCCTGACCGGGAATCGAACCCGGGCCGCGGCGGTGAGAGCGCCGAATCCTAACCACTAGACCACCAGGGACTGGCCCTTGTCCTGTGTCTTTGATGTTGTCTCCTTTTCTAGATAATCTTCCTGACTCAGGACAGACAAGAGGGTCAACAGCCTACTCTACCATTCTATAGCTTTGTGTCCCAAAAATCCCTGCAACTCAAGGTTGGGGATGTAGCTCAGTGGCTGAGCTTTTTGATAACAGAGGCTGCCGAGCTTCATTTTCAATCGGTGCTGTGGCTTCGGTGCAGGCATTGGCTATGTGGAAAAGGGGACATAGGTTGCATTGGCCGGGAATCGAACCCGGGTCAACTGCTTGGAAGGCAGCTATGCTCACCACTATAACACCAATGCTTTCAAATGGAAGCGCTTTGGCTCAATGCTTCAACACATGCTGTCGGCAGGTCGCTGCAGAATTCCAAGGTCAAAAAGCATTTCATCACATCCTGGATTGAAGGATCTGGTGGGAGGAGCCAACGACTTACCCGATTGGGAATCCATCCTGGGCCGCAGTGGTGAGTGTGGTGTTTGTCCTTTGGTAGATAATGTTCCAAGTGTCCTGACTCAGCACAGACATGATTGTCAACAGCTTACTCTGTGTCCCAAAAAGCCCTACAGCTCAAGGTTGGCGATGTAGCTCAGTGGTAAAGTGCATGTCTGAGGTCCATGATTCAATCCCCTGCATCTCCAAGAAGTTCATAGATGATGCCTACATTTTGAGCAAAGGCTACTGCTTCTGTATCCAACAGTGACCCTCTAAGTTGGAAATGTGAAGACCTGGCAGAATTCCTGTCACCCTTCGATAGCTCAGTTGGTAGAGCGGAGGACTGTAGGTTCAACAGCAGCAATCCTTAGGTCGTTGGTTCAAATCCGGCTCGAAGGAGGCCATCTTTTTACTTGTGGATGACTTTTAACAACGTGTAGTGTAGGAATGGGAGGTGGAGGGTTGTATCTTGACAAAACGTGTTCCCTGACCGGGAATCTAACCCGGGCCGCGGCGGTGAGAGCGCCGAATCCTAACCACTAGACCACCAGGGACTGGCCCTTGTCCTGTGTCTTTGATGTTGTCTCCTTTTCTAGATAATCTTCTTGACTCAGGACAGACAAGAGGGTCAACAGCCTACTCTACCATTCTATAGCTTTGTGTCCCAAAAATCCCTGCCACTCAAGGTTGGGGATGTAGCTCAGTGGCTGAGCTTTTTGATAACAGAGGCTGCCGAGCTTCATTTTCAATCGGTGCTGTGGCTTCGGTGCAGGCATTGGCTATGTGGAAAAGGGGACATAGGTTGCATTGGCCGGGAATCGAACCCGGGTCAACTGCTTGGAAGGCAGCTATGCTCACCACTATACCACCAATGCTTTCAAATGGAAGCGCTTTGGCTCAATGCTTCAACACATGCTGTCGGCAGGTCGCTGCAGAATTCCAAGGTCAAAAAGCATTTCATCACATCCTGGATTGAAGGATCTGGTGGGAGGAGCCAACGACTTACCCGATTGGGAATCCATCCTGGGCCGCAGTGGTGAGTGTGGTGTTTGTCCTTTGCTAGATAATGTTCCAAGTGTCCTGACTCAGCACAGACATGATTGTCAACAGCTTACTCTGTGTCCCAAAAAGCCCTACAGCTCAAGGTTGGCGATGTAGCTCAGTGGTAAAGTGCATGTCTGAGGTCCATGATTCAATCCCCTGCATCTCCAAGAAGTTCATAGATGATGCCTACATTTTGAGCAAAGGCTACTGCTTCTGTATCCAACAGTGACCCTCTAAGTTGGAAATGTGAAGACCTGGCAGAATTCCTGTCACCCTTCGATAGCTCAGTTGGTAGAGCGGAGGACTGTAGGTTCAACAGCAGCAATCCTTAGGTCGCTGGTTCAAATCCGGCTCAAGGAGGCCACCTTTTTACTTCTGGATGACTTTTAACAACGTGTAGTGTAGGGATGGGAGGTGGAGGGTTGTATCTTGACAAAACGTGTTCCCTGACCGGGAATCGAACCCGGGCCGCGGCGGTGAGAGCGCCGAATCCTAACCACTAGACCACCAGGGACTGGCCCTTGTCCTGTGTCTTTGATGTTGTCTCCTTTTCTAGATAATCTTCTTGACTCAGGAAAGACAAGAGGGTCAACAGCCTACTCTACCATTCTATAGCTTTGTGTCCCAAAAATCCCTGCCACTCAAGGTTGGGGATGTAGCTCAGTGGCTGAGCTTTTTGATAACAGAGGCTGCCGAGCTTCATTTTCAATCGGTGCTGTGGCTTCGGTGCAGGCATTGGCTATGTGGAAAAGGGGACATAGGTTGCATTGGCCGGGAATCGAACCCGGGTCAACTGCTTGGAAGGCAGCTATGCTCACCACTATACCACCAATGCTTTCAAATGGAAGCGCTTTGGCTCAATGCTTCAACACATGCTGTCGGCAGGTCGCTGCAGAATTCCAAGGTCAAAAGCATTTCATCACATCCTGGATTGAAGGATCTGGTGGGAGGAGCCAACGACTTACCCGATTGGGAATCCATCCTGGGCCGCAGTGGTGAGTGTGGTGTTTGTCCTTTGCTAGATAATGTTCCAAGTGTCCTGACTCAGCACAGACATGATTGTCAACAGCTTACTCTGTGTCCCAAAAAGCCCTACAGCTCAAAGTTGGCGATGTAGCTCACTGGTAAAGTGCATGTCTGAGGTCCATGATTCAATCCCCTGCATCTCCAAGAAGTTCATAGATGATGCCTACATTTTGAGCAAAGGCTACTGCTTCTGTATCCAACAGTGACCCTCTAAGTTGGAAATGTGAAGACCTGGCAGAATTCCTGTCACCCTTCGATAGCTCAGTTGGTAGAGCGGAGGACTGTAGGTTCAACAGCAGCAATCCTTAGGTCGCTGGTTCAAATCCGGCTCGAAGGAGGCCACCTTTTTACTTCTGGATGACTTTTAACAACGTGTAGTGTAGGGATGGGAGGTGGAGGGTTGTATCTTGACAAAACGTGTTCCCTGACCGGGAATGGAACCCGGGCCGCGGCGGTGAGAGCACCGAATCCTAACCACTAGACCACCAGGGACTGGCCCTTGTCCTGTGTCTTTGATGTTGTCTCCTTTTCTAGATAATCTTCTTGACTCAGGACAGACAAGAGGGTCAACAGCCTACTCTACCATTCTATAGCTTTGTGTCCCAAAAATCCCTGCAACTCAAGGTTGGGCATGTAGCTCAGTGGCTGAGCTTTTTGATAACAGAGGCTGCCGAGCTTCATTTTCAATCGGTGCTGTGGCTTCGGTGCAGGCATTGGCTATGTGGAAAAGGGGACATAATTTAGGCGGCCCATTGGCCGGGAATCGAACCCGGGTCAACTGCTTGGAAGGCAGCTATGCTCACCACTATACCACCAATGCTTTCAAATGGAAGCGCTTTGGCTCAATGCTTCAACACATGCTGTCGGCAGGTCGCTGCAGAATTCCAAGGTCAAAAAGCATTTCATCACATCCTGGATTGAAGGATCTGGTGGGAGGAGCCAACGACTTACCCGATTGGGAATCCATCCTGGGCCGCAGTGGTGAGTGTGGTGTTTGTCCTTTGCTAGATAATGTTCCAAGTGTCCTGACTCAGCACAGACATGATTGTCAACAGCTTACTCTGTGTCCCAAAAAGCCCTACAGCTCAAGGTTGGCGATGTAGCTCAGTGGTAAAGTGCATGTCTGAGGTCCATGATTCAATCCCCTGCATCTCCAAGAAGTTCATAGATGATGCCTACATTTTGAGCAAAGGCTACTGCTTCTGTATCCAACAGTGACCCTCTAAGTTGGAAATGTGAAGACCTGGCAGAATTCCTGTCACCCTTCGATAGCTCAGTTGGTAGAGCGGAGGACTGTAGGTTCAACAGCAGCAATCCTTAGGTCGCTGGTTCAAATCCGGCTCAAGGAGGCCACCTTTTTACTTCTGGATGACTTTTAACAACGTGTAGTGTAGGGATGGGAGGTGGAGGGTTGTATCTTGACAAAACGTGTTCCCTGACCGGGAATCGAACCCGGGCCGCGGCGGTGAGAGCGCCGAATCCTAACCACTAGACCACCAGGGACTGGCCCTTGTCCTGTGTCTTTGATGTTGTCTCCTTTTCTAGATAATCTTCTTGACTCAGGAAAGACAAGAGGGTCAACAGCCTACTCTACCATTCTATAGCTTTGTGTCCCAAAAATCCCTGCCACTCAAGGTTGGGGATGTAGCTCAGTGGCTGAGCTTTTTGATAACAGAGGCTGCCGAGCTTCATTTTCAATCGGTGCTGTGGCTTCGGTGCAGGCATTGGCTATGTGGAAAAGGGGACATAGGTTGCATTGGCCGGGAATCGAACCCGGGTCAACTGCTTGGAAGGCAGCTATGCTCACCACTATACCACCAATGCTTTCAAATGGAAGCGCTTTGGCTCAATGCTTCAACACATGCTGTCGGCAGGTCGCTGCAGAATTCCAAGGTCAAAAGCATTTCATCACATCCTGGATTGAAGGATCTGGTGGGAGGAGCCAACGACTTACCCGATTGGGAATCCATCCTGGGCCGCAGTGGTGAGTGTGGTGTTTGTCCTTTGCTAGATAATGTTCCAAGTGTCCTGACTCAGCACAGACATGATTGTCAACAGCTTACTCTGTGTCCCAAAAAGCCCTACAGCTCAAAGTTGGCGATGTAGCTCACTGGTAAAGTGCATGTCTGAGGTCCATGATTCAATCCCCTGCATCTCCAAGAAGTTCATAGATGATGCCTACATTTTGAGCAAAGGCTACTGCTTCTGTATCCAACAGTGACCCTCTAAGTTGGAAATGTGAAGACCTGGCAGAATTCCTGTCACCCTTCGATAGCTCAGTTGGTAGAGCGGAGGACTGTAGGTTCAACAGCAGCAATCCTTAGGTCGCTGGTTCAAATCCGGCTCGAAGGAGGCCACCTTTTTACTTCTGGATGACTTTTAACAACGTGTAGTGTAGGGATGGGAGGTGGAGGGTTGTATCTTGACAAAACGTGTTCCCTGACCGGGAATGGAACCCGGGCCGCGGCGGTGAGAGCACCGAATCCTAACCACTAGACCACCAGGGACTGGCCCTTGTCCTGTGTCTTTGATGTTGTCTCCTTTTCTAGATAATCTTCTTGACTCAGGACAGACAAGAGGGTCAACAGCCTACTCTACCATTCTATAGCTTTGTGTCCCAAAAATCCCTGCAACTCAAGGTTGGGCATGTAGCTCAGTGGCTGAGCTTTTTGATAACAGAGGCTGCCGAGCTTCATTTTCAATCGGTGCTGTGGCTTCGGTGCAGGCATTGGCTATGTGGAAAAGGGGACATAATTTAGGCGGCCCATTGGCCGGGAATCGAACCCGGGTCAACTGCTTGGAAGGCAGCTATGCTCACCACTATACCACCAATGCTTTCAAATGGAAGCGCTTTGGCTCAATGCTTCAACACATGCTGTCGGCAGGTCGCTGCAGAATTCCAAGGTCAAAAAGCATTTCATCACATCCTGGATTGAAGGATCTGGTGGGAGGAGCCAACGACTTACCCGATTGGGAATCCATCCTGGGCCGCAGTGGTGAGTGTGGTGTTTGTCCTTTGCTAGATAATGTTCCAAGTGTCCTGACTCAGCACAGACATGATTGTCAACAGCTTACTCTGTGTCCCAAAAAGCCCTACAGCTCAAGGTTGGCGATGTAGCTCAGTGGTAAAGTGCATGTCTGAGGTCCATGATTCAATCCCCTGCATCTCCAAGAAGTTCATAGATGATGCCTACATTTTGAGCAAAGGCTACTGCTTCTGTATCCAACAGTGACCCTCTAAGTTGGAAATGTGAAGACCTGGCAGAATTCCTGTCACCCTTCGATAGCTCAGTTGGTAGAGCGGAGGCCTGTAGGTTCAACAGCAGCAATCCTTAGGTCGCTGGTTCAAATCCGGCTCGAAGGAGGCCACCTTTTTACTTCTGGATGACTTTTAACAACGTGTAGTGTAGGAATGGGAGGTGGAGGGTTGTATCTTGACAAAACGTGTTCCCTGACCGGGAATCTAACCCGGGCCGCGGCGGTGAGAGCGCCGAATCCTAACCACTAGACCACCAGGGACTGGCCCTTGTCCTGTGTCTTTGATGTTGTCTCCTTTTCTAGATAATCTTCTTGACTCAGGACAGACAAGAGGGTCAACAGCCTACTCTACCATTCTATAGCTTTGTGTCCCAAAAATCCCTGCAACTCAAGGTTGGGGATGTAGCTCAGTGGCTGAGCTTTTTGATAACAGAGGCTGCCGAGCTTCATTTTCAATCGGTGCTGTGGCTTCGGTGCAGGCATTGGCTATGTGGAAAAGGGGACATAGGTTGCATTGGCCGGGAATCGAACCCGGGTCAACTGCTTGGAAGGCAGCTATGCTCACCACTATACCACCAATGCTTTCAAATGGAAGCGCTTTGGCTCAATGCTTCAACACATGCTGTCGGCAGGTCGCTGCAGAATTCCAAGATCAAAAAGCATTTCATCACATCCTGGATTGAAGGATCTGGTGGGAGGAGCCAACGACTTACCCGATTGGGAATCCATCCTGGGCCGCAGTGGTGAGTGTGGTGTTTGTCCTTTGGTAGATAATGTTCCAAGTGTCCTGACTCAGCACAGACATGATTGTCAACAGCTTACTCTGTGTCCCAAAAAGCCCTACAGCTCAAGGTTGGCGATGTAGCTCAGTGGTAAAGTGCATGTCTGAGGTCCATGATTCAATCCCCTGCATCTCCAAGAAGTTCATAGATGATGCCTACATTTTGAGCAAAGGCTACTGCTTCTGTATCCAACAGTGACCCTCTAAGTTGGAAATGTGAAGACCTGGCAGAATTCCTGTCACCCTTCGATAGCTCAGTTGGTAGAGCGGAGGACTGTAGGTTCAACAGCAGCAATCCTTAGGTCGCTGGTTCAAATCCGGCTCGAAGGAGGCCACCTTTTTACTTCTGGATGACTTTTAACAACGTGTAGTGTAGGGATGGGAGGTGGAGGGTTGTATCTTGACAAAACGTGTTCCCTGACCGGGAATCGAACCCGGGCCGCGGCGGTGAGAGCGCCGAATCCTAACCACTAGACCACCAGGGACTGGCCCTTGTCCTGTGTCTTTGATGTTGTCTCCTTTTCTAGATAATCTTCTTGACTCAGGACAGACAAGAGGGTCAACAGCCTACTCTACCATTCTATAGCTTTGTGTCCCAAAAATCCCTGCAACTCAAGGTTGGGGATGTAGCTCAGTGGCTGAGCTTTTTGATAACAGAGGCTGCCGAGCTTCATTTTCAATCGGTGCTGTGGCTTCGGTGCAGGCATTGGCTATGTGGAAAAGGGGACATAGGTTGCATTGGCCGGGAATCAAACCCGGGTCAACTGCTTGGAAGGCAGCTATGCTCACCACTATACCACCAATGCTTTCAAATGGAAGCGCTTTGGCTCAATTCTTCAACACATGCTGTCGGCAGGTCGCTGCAGAATTCCAAGGTCAAAAAGCATTTCATCACATCCTAGATTGAAGGATCTGGTGGGAGGAGCCAACGACTTACCCGATTGGGAATCCATCCTGGGCCGCAGTGGTGAGTGTGGTGTTTGTCCTTTGCTAGATAATGTTCCAAGTGTCCTGACTCAGCACAGACATGATTGTCAACAGCTTACTCTGTGTCCCAAAAAGCCCTACAGCTCAAGGTTGGCGATGTAGCTCAGTGGTAAAGTGCATGTCTGAGGTCCATGATTCAATCCCCTGCATCTCCAAGAAGTTCATAGATGATGCCTACATTTTGAGCAAAGGCTACTGCTTCTGTATCCAACAGTGACCCTCTAAGTTGGAAATGTGAAGACCTGGCAGAATTCCTGTCACCCTTCGATAGCTCAGTTGGTAGAGCGGAGGACTGTAGGTTCAACAGCAGCAATCCTTAGGTCGCTGGTTCAAATCCGGCTCGAAGGAGGCCACCTTTTTACTTCTGGATGACTTTTAACAACGTGTAGTGTAGGAATGGGAGGTGGAGGGTTGTATCTTGACAAAACGTGTTCCCTGACTGGGAATCTAACCCGGGCCGCGGCGGTGAGAGCGCCGAATCCTAACCACTAGACCACCAGGGACTGGCCCTTGTCCTGTGTCTTTGATGTTGTCTCCTTTTCTAGATAATCTTCTTGACTCAGGACAGACAAGAGGGTCAACAGCCTACTCTACCATTCTATAGCTTTGTGTCCCAAAAATCCCTGCAACTCAAGGTTGGGGATGTAGCTCAGTGGCTGAGCTTTTTGATAACAGAGGCTGCCGAGCTTCATTTTCAATCGGTGCTGTGGCTTCGGTGCAGGCATTGGCTATGTGGAAAAGGGGACATAGGTTGCATTGGCCGGGAATCGAACCCGGGTCAACTGCTTGGAAGGCAGCTATGCTCACCACTATACCACCAATGCTTTCAAATGGAAGCGCTTTGGCTCAATGCTTCAACACATGCTGTCGGCAGGTCGCTGCAGAATTCCAAGGTCAAAAAGCATTTCATCACATCCTGGATTGAAGGATCTGGTGGGAGGAGCCATCGACTTACCCGATTGGGAATCCATCCTGGGCCGCAGTGGTGAGTGTGGTGTTTGTCCTTTGCTAGATAATGTTCCAAGTGTCCTGACTCAGCACAGACATGATTGTCAACAGCTTACCCTGTGTCCCAAAAAGCCCTACAGCTCAAGGTTGGCGATGTAGCTCAGTGGTAAAGTGCATGTCTGAGGTCCATGATTCAATCCCCTGCATCTCCAAGAAGTTCATAGATGATGCCTACATTTTGAGCAAAGGCTACTGCTTCTGTATCCAACAGTGACCCTCTAAGTTGGAAATGTGAAGACCTGGCAGAATTCCTGTCACCCTTCGATAGCTCAGTTGGTAGAGCGGAGGACTGTAGGTTCAACAGCAGCAATCCTTAGGTCGCTGGTTCAAATCCGGCTCGAAGGAGGCCACCTTTTTACTTCTGGATGACTTTTAACAACGTGTAGTGTAGGAATGGGAGGTGGAGGGTTGTATCTTGACAAAACGTGTTCCCTGACTGGGAATCTAACCCGGGCCGCGGCGGTGAGAGCGCCGAATCCTAACCACTAGACCACCAGGGACTGGCCCTTGTCCTGTGTCTTTGATGTTGTCTCCTTTTCTAGATAATCTTCTTGACTCAGGACAGACAAGAGGGTCAACAGCCTACTCTACCATTCTATAGCTTTGTGTCCCAAAAATCCCTGCAACTCAAGGTTGGGGATGTAGCTCAGTGGCTGAGCTTTTTGATAACAGAGGCTGCCGAGCTTCATTTTCAATCGGTGCTGTGGCTTCGGTGCAGGCATTGGCTATGTGGAAAAGGGGACATAGGTTGCATTGGCCAGGAATCGAACCCGGGTCAACTGCTTGGAAGGCAGCTATGCTCACCACTATACCACCAATGCTTTCAAATGGAAGCGCTTTGGCTCAATGCTTCAACACATGCTGTCGGCAGGTCGCTGCAGAATTCCAAGGTCAAAAAGCATTTCATCACATCCTGGATTGAAGGATCTGGTGGGAGGAGCCATCGACTTACCCGATTGGGAATCCATCCTGGGCCGCAGTGGTGAGTGTGGTGTTTGTCCTTTGCTAGATAATGTTCCAAGTGTCCTGACTCAGCACAGACATGATTGTCAACAGCTTACCCTGTGTCCCAAAAAGCCCTACAGCTCAAGGTTGGCGATGTAGCTCAGTGGTAAAGTGCATGTCTGAGGTCCATGATTCAATCCCCTGCATCTCCAAGAAGTTCATAGATGATGCCTACATTTTGAGCAAAGGCTACTGCTTCTGTATCCAACAGTGACCCTCTAAGTTGGAAATGTGAAGACCTGGCAGAATTCCTGTCACCCTTCGATAGCTCAGTTGGTAGAGCGGAGGACTGTAGGTTCAACAGCAGCAATCCTTAGGTCGCTGGTTCAAATCCGGCTCGAAGGAGGCCACCTTTTTACTTCTGGATGACTTTTAACAACGTGTAGTGTAGGAATGGGAGGTGGAGGGTTGTATCTTGACAAAACGTGTTCCCTGACTGGGAATCTAACCCGGGCCGCGGCGGTGAGAGCGCCGAATCCTAACCACTAGACCACCAGGGACTGGCCCTTGTCCTGTGTCTTTGATGTTGTCTCCTTTTCTAGATAATCTTCTTGACTCAGGACAGACAAGAGGGTCAACAGCCTACTCTACCATTCTATAGCTTTGTGTCCCAAAAATCCCTGCAACTCAAGGTTGGGGATGTAGCTCAGTGGCTGAGCTTTTTGATAACAGAGGCTGCCGAGCTTCATTTTCAATCGGTGCTGTGGCTTCGGTGCAGGCATTGGCTATGTGGAAAAGGGGACATAGGTTGCATTGGCCGGGAATCGAACCCGGGTCAACTGCTTGGAAGGCAGCTATGCTCACCACTATACCACCAATGCTTTCAAATGGAAGCGCTTTGGCTCAATGCTTCAACACATGCTGTCGGCAGGTCGCTGCAGAATTCCAAGGTCAAAAAGCATTTCATCACATCCTGGATTGAAGGATCTGGTGGGAGGAGCCAACGACTTACCCGATTGGGAATCCATCCTGGGCCGCAGTGGTGAGTGTGGTGTTTGTCCTTTGGTAGATAATGTTCCAAGTGTCCTGACTCAGCACAGACATGATTGTCAACAGCTTACTATTGTGTCCCAAAAAGCCCTACAGCTCAAGGTTGGCGATGTAGCTCAGTGGTAAAGTGCATGTCTGAGGTCCATGATTCAATCCCCTGCATCTCCAAGAAGTTCATAGATGATGCCTACATTTTGAGCAAAGGCTACTGCTTCTGTATCCAACAGTGACCCTCTAAGTTGGAAATGTGAAGACCTGGCAGAATTCCTGTCACCCTTAGATAGCTCAGTTGGTAGAGCGGAGGACTGTAGGTTCAACAGCAGCAATCCTTAGGTCGCTGGTTCAAATCCGGCTCGAAGGAGGCCACCTTTTTACTTCTGGATGACTTTTAATAACGTGTAGTGTAGGGATGGGAGGTGGAGGGTTGTATCTTGACAAAACGTGTTCCCTGACCGGGAATCGAACCCGGGCCGCGGCAGTGAGAGCGCCGAATCCTAACCACTAGACCACCAGGGACTGGCCCTTGTCCTGTGTCTTTGATGTTGTCTCCTTTTCTAGATAATCTTCTTGACTCAGGACAGACAAGAGGGTCAACAGCCTACTCTACCATTCTATAGCTTTGTGTCCCAAAAATCCCTGCAACTCAAGGTTGGGGATGTAGCTCAGTGGCTGAGCTTTTTGATAACAGAGGCTGCCGAGCTTCATTTTCAATCGGTGCTGTGGCTTCGGTGCAGGCATTGGCTATGTGGAAAAGGGGACATAGGTTGCATTGGCCGGGAATCGAACCCGGGTCAACTGCTTGGAAGGCAGCTATGCTCACCACTATACCACCAATGCTTTCAAATGGAAGCGCTTTGGCTCAATGCTTCAACACATGCTGTCGGCAGGTCGCTGCAGAATTCCAAGGTCAAAAAGCATTTCATCACATCCTGGATTGAAGGATCTGGTGGGAGGAGCCAACGACTTACCCGATTGGGAATCCATCCTGGGCCGCAGTGGTGAGTGTGGTGTTTGTCCTTTGGTAGATAATGTTCCAAGTGTCCTGACTCAGCACAGACATGATTGTCAACAGCTTACTCTGTGTCCCAAAAAGCCCTACAGCTCAAGGTTGGCGATGTAGCTCAGTGGTAAAGTGCATGTCTGAGGTCCATGATTCAATCCCCTGCATCTCCAAGAAGTTCATAGATGATGCCTACATTTTGAGCAAAGGCTACTGCTTCTGTATCCAACAGTGACCCTCTAAGTTGGAAATGTGAAGACCTGGCAGAATTCCTGTCACCCTTCGATAGCTCAGTTGGTAGAGCGGAGGACTGTAGGTTCAACAGCAGCAATCCTTAGGTCGCTGGTTCAAATCCGGCTCGAAGGAGGCCTCCTTTTTACTTCTGGATGACTTTTAACAACGTGTAGTGTAGGGATGGGAGGTGGAGGGTTGTATCTTGACAAAACGTGTTCCCTGACCGGGAATCGAACCCGGGCCGCGGCGGTGAGAGCGCCGAATCCTAACCACTAGACCACCAGGGACTGGCCCTTGTCCTGTGTCTTTGATGTTGTCTCCTTTTCTAGATAATCTTCTTGACTCAGGACAGACAAGAGGGTCAACAGCCTACTCTACCATTCTATAGCTTTGTGTCCCAAAAATCCCTGCAACTCAAGGTTGGGGATGTAGCTCAGTGGCTGAGCTTTTTGATAACAGAGGCTGCCGAGCTTCATTTTCAATCGGTGCTGTGGCTTCGGTGCAGGCATTGGCTATGTGGAAAAGGGGACATAGGTTGCATTGGCCGGGAATCGAACCCGGGTCAACTGCTTGGAAGGCAGCTATGCTCACCACTATACCACCAATGCTTTCAAATGGAAGCGCTTTGGCTCAATGCTTCAACACATGCTGTCGGCAGGTCGCTGCAGAATTCCAAGATCAAAAAGCATTTCATCACATCCTGGATTGAAGGATCTGGTGGGAGGAGCCAACTACTTACCCGATTGGGAATCCATCCTGGGCCGCAGTGGTGAGTGTGGTGTTTGTCCTTTGGTAGATAATGTTCCAAGTGTCCTGACTCAGCACAGACATGATTGTCAACAGCTTACTCTGTGTCCCAAAACGCCCTACAGCTCAAGGTTGGCGATGTAGCTCAGTGGTAAAGTGCATGTCTGAGGTCCATGATTCAATCCCCTGCATCTCCAAGAAGTTCATAGATGATGCCTACATTTTGAGCAAAGGCTACTGCTTCTGTATCCAACAGTGACCCTCTAAGTTGGAAATGTGAAGACCTGGCAGAATTCCTGTCACCCTTCGATAGCTCAGTTGGTAGAGCGGAGGACTGTAGGTTCAACAGCAGCAATCCTTAGGTCGCTGGTTCAAATCCGGCTCGAAGGAGGCCACCTTTTTACTTCTGGATGACTTTTAACAACGTGTAGTGTAGGGATGGGAGGTGGAGGGTTGTATCTTGACAAAACGTGTTCCCTGACCGGGAATCGAACCCGGGCCGCGGCGGTGAGAGCGCCGAATCCTAACCACTAGACCACCAGGGACTGGCCCTTGTCCTGTGTCTTTGATGTTGTCTCCTTTTCTAGATAATCTTCTTGACTCAGGACAGACAAGAGGGTCAACAGCCTACTCTACCATTCTATAGCTTTGTGTCCCAAAAATCCCTGCAACTCAAGGTTGGGGATGTAGCTCAGTGGCTGAGCTTTTTGATAACAGAGGCTGCTGAGCTTCATTTTCAATCGGTGCTGTGGCTTCGGTGCAGGCATTGGCTATGTGGAAAAGGGGACATAGGTTGCATTGGCCGGGAATCGAACCCGGGTCAACTGCTTGGAAGGCAGCTCTGCTCACCACTATACCACCAATGCTTTCAAATGGAAGCGCTTTGGCTCAATGCTTCAACACATGCTGTCGGCAGGTCGCTGCAGAATTCCAAGGTCAAAAAGCATTTCATCACATCCTGGATTGAAGGATCTGGTGGGAGGAGCCAACGACTTACCCGATTGGGAATCCATCCTGGGCCGCAGTGGTGAGTGTGGTGTTTGTCCTTTGCTAGATAATGTTCCAAGTGTCCTGACTCAGCACAGACATGATTGTCAACAGCTTACTCTGTGTCCCAAAAAGCCCTACAGCTCAAGGTTGGCGATGTAGCTCAGTGGTAAAGTGCATGTCTGAGGTCCATGATTCAATCCCCTGCATCTCCAAGAAGTTCATAGATGATGCCTACATTTTGAGCAAAGGCTACTGCTTCTGTATCCAACAGTGACCCTCTAAGTTGGAAATGTGAAGACCTGGCAGAATTCATGTCACCCTTCGATAGCTCAGTTGGTAGAGCGGAGGACTGTAGGTTCAACAGCAGCAATCCTTAGGTCGCTGGTTCAAATCCGGCTCGAAGGAGGCCACCTTTTTACTTCTGGATGACTTTTAACAACGTGTAGTGTAGGGATGGGAGGTGGAGGGTTGTATCTTGACAAAACGTGTTCCCTGACTGGGAATCGAACCCAGGCCGCGGCGGTGAGAGCGCCGAATCCTAACCACTAGACCACCAGGGACTGGCCCTTGTCCTGTGTCTTTGATGTTGTCTCCTTTTCTAGATAATCTTCTTGACTCAGGACAGACAAGAGGGTCAACAGCCTACTCTACCATTCTATAGCTTTGTGTCCCAAAAATCCCTGCAACTCAAGGTTGGGGATGTAGCTCAGTGGCTGAGCTTTTTGATAACAGAGGCTGCCGAGCTTCATTTTCAATCGGTGCTGTGGCTTCGGTGCAGGCATTGGCTATGTGGAAAAGGGGACATAGGTTGCATTGGCCGGGAATCGAACCCGGGTCAACTGCTTGGAAGGCAGCTATGCTCACCACTATACCACCAATGCTTTCAAATGGAAGCGCTTTGGCTCAATGCTTCAACACATGCTGTCGGCAGGTCGCTGCAGAATTCCAAGGTCAAAAAGCATTTCATCACATCCTGGATTGAAGGATCTGGTGGGAGGAGCTAACGACTTACCCGATTGGGAATCCATCCTGGGCCGCAGTGGTGAGTGTGGTGTTTGTCCTTTGCTAGATAATGTTCCAAGTGTCCTGACTCAGCACAGACATGATTGTCAACAGCTTACTCTGTGTCCCAAAAAGCCCTACAGCTCAAGGTTGGCGATGTAGCTCAGTGGTAAAGTGCATGTCTGAGGTCCATGATTCAATCCCCTGCATCTCCAAGAAGTTCATAGATGATGCCTACATTTTGAGCAAAGGCTACTGCTTCTGTATCCAACAGTGACCCTCTAAGTTGGAAATGTGAAGACCTGGCAGAATTCCTGTCACCCTTCGATAGCTCAGTTGGTAGAGCGGAGGACTGTAGGTTCAACAGCAGCAATCCTTAGGTCGCTGGTTCAAATCCGGCTCGAAGGAGGCCACCTTTTTACTTCTGGATGACTTTTAACAACGTGTAGTGTAGGGATGGGAGGTGGAGGGTTGTATCTTGACAAAACGTGTTCCCTGACTGGGAATCTAACCCGGGCCGCGGCGGTGAGAGCGCCGAATCCTAACCACTAGACCACCAGGGACTGGCCCTTGTCCTGTGTCTTTGATGTTGTCTCCTTTTCTAGATAATCTTCTTGACTCAGGACAGACAAGAGGGTCAACAGCCTACTCTACCATTCTATAGCTTTGTGTCCCAAAAATCCCTGCAACTCAAGGTTGGGGATGTAGCTCAGTGGCTGAGCTTTTTGATAACAGAGGCTGCCGAGCTTCATTTTCAATCGGTGCTGTGGCTTCGGTGCAGGCATTGGCTATGTGGAAAAGGGGACATAGGTTGCATTGGCCGGGAATCGAACCCAGGTCAACTGCTTGGAAGGCAGCTATGCTCACCACTATACCACCAATGCTTTCAAATGGAAGCGCTTTGGCTCAATGCTTCAACACATGCTGTCGGCAGGTCGCTGCAGAATTCCAAGATCAAAAAGCATTTCATCACATCCTGGATTGAAGGATCTGGTGGGAGGAGCCAACGACTTACCCGATTGGGAATCCATCCTGGGCCGCAGTGGTGAGTGTGGTGTTTGTCCTTTGGTAGATAATGTTCCAAGTGTCCTGACTCAGCACAGACATGATTGTCAACAGCTTACTCTGTGTCCCAAAAAGCCCTACAGCTCAAGGTTGGCGATGTAGCTCAGTGGTAAAGTGCATGTCTGAGGTCCATGATTCAATCCCCTGCATCTCCAAGAAGTTCATAGATGATGCCTACATTTTGAGCAAAGGCTACTGCTTCTGTATCCAACAGTGACCCTCTAAGTTGGAAATGTGAAGACCTGGCAGAATTCCTGTCACCCTTCGATAGCTCAGTTGGTAGAGCGGAGGACTGTAGGTTCAACAGCAGCAATCCTTAGGTCGCTGGTTCAAATCCGGCTCGAAGGAGGCCACCTTTTTACTTCTGGATGACTTTTAACAACGTGTAGTGTAGGGATGGGAGGTGGAGGGTTGTATCTTGACAAAACGTGTTCCCTGACCGGGAATCGAACCCGGGCCGCGGCGGTGAGAGCGCCGAATCCTAACCACTAGACCACCAGGGACTGGCCCTTGTCCTGTGTCTTTGATGTTGTCTCCTTTTCTAGATAATCTTCTTGACTCAGGACAGACAAGAGGGTCAACAGCCTTCTCTACCATTCTATAGCTTTGTGTCCCAAAAATCCCTGCAACTCAAGGTTGGGGATGTAGCTCAGTGGCTGAGCTTTTTGATAACAGAGGCTGCCGAGCTTCATTTTCAATCGGTGCTGTGGCTTCGGTGCAGGCATTGGCTATGTGGAAAAGGGGACATAGGTTGCATTGGCCGGGAATCGAACCCGGGTCAACTGCTTGGAAGGCAGCTATGCTCACCACTATACCACCAATGCTTTCAAATGGAAGCGCTTTGGCTCAATGCTTCAACACATGCTGTCGGCAGGTCGCTGCAGAATTCCAAGGTCAAAAAGCATTTCATCACATCCTGGATTGAAGGATCTGGTGGGAGGAGCCAACGACTTACCCGATTGGGAATCCATCCTGGGCCGCAGTGGTGAGTGTGGTGTTTGTCCTTTGGTAGATAATGTTCCAAGTGTCCTGACTCAGCACAGACATGATTGTCAACAGCTTACTCTGTGTCCCAAAAAGCCCTACAGCTCAAGGTTGGCGATGTAGCTCAGTGGTAAAGTGCATGTCTGAGGTCCATGATTCAATCCCCTGCATCTCCAAGAAGTTCATAGATGATGCCTACATTTTGAGCAAAGGCTACTGCTTCTGTATCCAACAGTGACCCTCTAAGTTGGAAATGTGAAGACCTGGCAGAATTCCTGTCACCCTTCGATAGCTCAGTTGGTAGAGCGGAGGACTGTAGGTTCAACAGCAGCAATCCTTAGGTCGCTGGTTCAAATCCGGCTCGAAGGAGGCCACCTTTTTACTTCTGGATTACTTTTAAAAACGTGTAGTGTAGGGATGGGAGGTGGAGGGTTGTATCTTGACAAAACGTGTTCCCTGACCGGGAATCGAACCCGGGCCTCGGCGGTGAGAGCGCCGAATCCTAACCACTAGACCACCAGGGACTGGCCTTTGTCCTGTGTCTTTGATGTTGTCTCCTTTTCTAGATAATCTTCTTGACTCAGGACAGACAAGAGGGTCAACAGCCTACTCTACCATTCTATAGCTTTGTGTCCCAAAAATCCCTGCAACTCAAGGTTGGGGATGTAGCTCAGTGGCTGAGCTTTTTGATAACAGAGGCTGCCGAGCTTCATTTTCAATCGGTGCTGTGGCTTCGGTGCAGGCATTGGCTATGTGGAAAAGGGGACATAGGTTGCATTGGCCGGGAATCGAACCCGGGTCAACTGCTTGGAAGGCAGCTATGCTCACCACTATACCACCAATGCTTTCAAATGGAAGCGCTTTGGCTCAATGCTTCAACACATGCTGTCGGCAGGTCGCTGCAGAATTCCAAGGTCAAAAAGCATTTCATCACATCCTGGATTGAAGGATCTGGTGGGAGGAGCTAACGACTTACCCGATTGGGAATCCATCCTGGGCCGCAGTGGTGAGTGTGGTGTTTGTCCTTTGCTAGATAATGTTCCAAGTGTCCTGACTCAGCACAGACATGATTGTCAACAGCTTACTCTGTGTCCCAAAAAGCCCTACAGCTCAAGGTTGGCGATGTAGCTCAGTGGTAAAGTGCATGTCTGAGGTCCATGATTCAATCCCCTGCATCTCCAAGAAGTTCATAGATGATGCCTACATTTTGAGCAAAGGCTACTGCTTCTGTATCCAACAGTGACCCTCTAAGTTGGAAATGTGAAGACCTGGCAGAATTCCTGTCACCCTTCGATAGCTCAGTTGGTAGAGCGGAGGACTGTAGGTTCAACAGCAGCAATCCTTAGGTCGCTGGTTCAAATCCGGCTCGAAGGAGGCCAACTTTTTACTTCTGGATGACTTTTAACAACGTGTAGTGTAGGGATGGGAGGTGGAGGGTTGTATCTTGACAAAACGTGTTCCCTGACTGGGAATCTAACCCGGGCCGCGGCGGTGAGAGCGCCGAATCCTAACCACTAGACCACCAGGGACTGGCCCTTGTCCTGTGTCTTTGATGTTGTCTCCTTTTCTAGATAATCTTCTTGACTCAGGACAGACAAGAGGGTCAACAGCCTACTCTACCATTCTATAGCTTTGTGTCCCAAAAATCCCTGCAACTCAAGGTTGGGGATGTAGCTCAGTGGCTGAGCTTTTTGATAACAGAGGCTGCCGAGCTTCATTTTCAATCGGTGCTGTGGCTTCGGTGCAGGCATTGGCTATGTGGAAAAGGGGACATAGGTTGCATTGGCCGGGAATCGAACCCAGGTCAACTGCTTGGAAGGCAGCTATGCTCACCACTATACCACCAATGCTTTCAAATGGAAGCGCTTTGGCTCAATGCTTCAACACATGCTGTCGGCAGGTCGCTGCAGAATTCCAAGATCAAAAAGCATTTCATCACATCCTGGATTGAAGGATCTGGTGGGAGGAGCCAACGACTTACCCGATTGGGAATCCATCCTGGGCCGCAGTGGTGAGTGTGGTGTTTGTCCTTTGGTAGATAATGTTCCAAGTGTCCTGACTCAGCACAGACATGATTGTCAACAGCTTACTCTGTGTCCCAAAAAGCCCTACAGCTCAAGGTTGGCGATGTAGCTCAGTGGTAAAGTGCATGTCTGAGGTCCATGATTCAATCCCCTGCATCTCCAAGAAGTTCATAGATGATGCCTACATTTTGAGCAAAGGCTACTGCTTCTGTATCCAACAGTGACCCTCTAAGTTGGAAATGTGAAGACCTGGCAGAATTCCTGTCACCCTTCGATAGCTCAGTTGGTAGAGCGGAGGACTGTAGGTTCAACAGCAGCAATCCTTAGGTCGCTGGTTCAAATCCGGCTCGAAGGAGGCCACCTTTTTACTTCTGGATGACTTTTAACAACGTGTAGTGTATGGATGGGAGGTGGAGGGTTGTATCTTGACAAAACGTGTTCCCTGACCGGGAATCGAACCCGGGCCGCGGCGGTGAGAGCGCCGAATCCTAACCACTAGACCACCAGGGACTGGCCCTTGTCCTGTGTCTTTGATGTTGTCTCCTTTTCTAGATAATCTTCTTGACTCAGGACAGACAAGAGGGTCAACAGCCTTCTCTACCATTCTATAGCTTTGTGTCCCAAAAATCCCTGCAACTCAAGGTTGGGGATGTAGCTCAGTGGCTGAGCTTTTTGATAACAGAGGCTGCCGAGCTTCATTTTCAATCGGTGCTGTGGCTTCGGTGCAGGCATTGGCTATGTGGAAAAGGGGACATAGGTTGCATTGGCCGGGAATCGAACCCGGGTCAACTGCTTGGAAGGCAGCTATGCTCACCACTATACCACCAATGCTTTCAAATGGAAGCGCTTTGGCTCAATGCTTCAACACATGCTGTCGGCAGGTCGCTGCAGAATTCCAAGGTCAAAAAGCATTTCATCACATCCTGGATTGAAGGATCTGGTGGGAGGAGCCAACGACTTACCCGATTGGGAATCCATCCTGGGCCGCAGTGGTGAGTGTGGTGTTTGTCCTTTGGTAGATAATGTTCCAAGTGTCCTGACTCAGCACAGACATGATTGTCAACAGCTTACTCTGTGTCCCAAAAAGCCCTACAGCTCAAGGTTGGCGATGTAGCTCAGTGGTAAAGTGCATGTCTGAGGTCCATGATTCAATCCCCTGCATCTCCAAGAAGTTCATAGATGATGCCTACATTTTGAGCAAAGGCTACTGCTTCTGTATCCAACAGTGACCCTCTAAGTTGGAAATGTGAAGACCTGGCAGAATTCCTGTCACCCTTCGATAGCTCAGTTGGTAGAGCGGAGGACTGTAGGTTCAACAGCAGCAATCCTTAGGTCGCTGGTTCAAATCCGGCTCGAAGGAGGCCACCTTTTTACTTCTGGATGACTTTTAAAAACGTGTAGTGTAGGGATGGGAGGTGGAGGGTTGTATCTTGACAAAACGTGTTCCCTGACCGGGAATCGAACCCGGGCCTCGGCGGTGAGAGCGCCGAATCCTAACCACTAGACCACCAGGGACTGGCCTTTGTCCTGTGTCTTTGATGTTGTCTCCTTTTCTAGATAATCTTCTTGACTCAGGACAGACAAGAGGGTCAACAGCCTACTCTACCATTCTATAGCTTTGTGTCCCAAAAATCCCTGCAACTCAAGGTTGGGGATGTAGCTCAGTGGCTGAGCTTTTTGATAACAGAGGCTGCCGAGCTTCATTTTCAATCGGTGCTGTGGCTTCGGTGCAGGCATTGGCTATGTGGAAAAGGGGACATAGGTTGCATTGGCCGGGAATCGAACCCGGGTCAACTGCTTGGAAGGCAGCTATGCTCACCACTATACCACCAATGCTTTCAAATGGAAGCGCTTTGGCTCAATGCTTCAACACATGCTGTCGGCAGGTCGCTGCAGAATTCCAAGGTCAAAAAGCATTTCATCACATCCTGGATTGAAGGATCTGGTGGGAGGAGCCAACGACTTACCCGATTGGGAATCCATCCTGGGCCGCAGTGGTGAGTGTGGTGTTTGTCCTTTGCTAGATAATGTTCCAAGTGTCCTGACTCAGCACAGACATGATTGTCAACAGCTTACTCTGTGTCCCAAAAAGCCCTACAGCTCAAGGTTGGCGATGTAGCTCAGTGGTAAAGTGCATGTCTGAGGTCCATGATTCAATCCCCTGCATCTCCAAGAAGTTCATAGATGATGCCTACATTTTGAGCAAAGGCTACTGCTTCTGTATCCAACAGTGACCCTCTAAGTTGGAAATGTGAAGACCTGGCAGAATTCCTGTCACCCTTCGATAGCTCAGTTGGTAGAGCGGAGGACTGTAGGTTCAACAGCAGCAATCCTTAGGTCGCTGGTTCAAATCCGGCTCGAAGGAGGCCACCTTTTTACTTCTGGATGACTTTTAACAACGTGTAGTGTAGGAATGGGAGGTGGAGGGTTGTATCTTGACAAAACGTGTTCCCTGACTGGGAATCGAACCCGGGCCGCGGCGGTGAGAGCTCCGAATCCTAACCACTAGACCACCAGGGACTGGCCCTTGTCCTGTGTCTTTGATGTTGTCTCCTTTTCTAGATAATCTTCCTGACTCAGGACAGACAAGAGGGTCAACAGCCTACTCTACCATTCTATAGCTTTGTGTCCCAAAAATCCCTGCAACTCAAGGTTGTGGATGTAGCTCAGTGGCTGAGCTTTTTGATAACAGAGGCTGCCGAGCTTCATTTTCAATCGGTGCTGTGGCTTCGGTGCAGGCATTGGCTATGTGGAAAAGGGGACATAGGTTGCATTGGCCGGGAATCGAACCCGGGTCAACTGCTTGGAAGGAAGCTATGCTCACCACTATACAACCAATGCTTTCAAATGGAAGCGCTTTGGCTCAATGCTTCAACACATGCTGTCGGCAGGTCGCTGCAGAATTCCAAGTCAAAAAAAAAGGGGACATAGGAAAAGGGGACATAGGTTGCATTGGCCGGGAATCGAACCCGGGTCAACTGCTTGGAAGGCAGCTATGCTCACCACTATACCACCAATGCTTTCAAATGGAAGCGCTTTGGCTCAATGCTTCAACACATGCTGTCGGCAGGTCGCTGCAGAATTCCAAGGTCAAAAAGCATTTCATCACATCCTGGATTGAAGGATCTGGTGGGAGGAGCCAACGACTTACCCGATTGGGAATCCATCCTGGGCCGCAGTGGTGAGTGTGGTGTTTGTCCTTTGCTAGATAATGTTCCACAATGTGCTTTCTCCCTATCCCTGTTCTTCTGACACTCAGGAGGACACCTAGATGCTACATCCCCCCTCGCAAACCTTCCAATCTCATCTACCCACCTCTTTCTACTGACCATGACTTTATCGCCACAGGCGATCTCTGGAATTGCCAGTCGGCGGTCCGGAAAGCTGACGCTATCTCAGCCTATGCATCTCTTATGGCCCTCAATTTCCTTGCTCTCACTGAAACCTGGATCACACCAGAAAACACAGCTACACCGGCAGCCCTCTCTGCCGCCTACTCCTTTTCTCATTCCCCTAGACCCTCCGGTCGAGGGGGAGGCACAGGACTCCTCATCTCGCCCAAGTGGTCACACACTGTCCTTCCCCTGGCACACTTGTCTACATCCTCCTTTGAATTTCATGCTGCTTTTGTTTCTTCCCCGGTCAAACTCCACATTGTTGTCATCTATCGCCCCCCAGGCCAACTCGGTGACTTCCTAGGCGAGATGGATGGCCTTCTCAGTTCATTCCCTGATGATGGCACTCCGCTCGTACTACTAGGTGACTTCAATTTCCAATCTGAGAAGCTTCTCTCATCTGGAGTACTTGACCTTCTCCTCTCCTTCGGCCTTACCCTGTCCCCCTCTCCTCCGACTCATAAGGCAGGCAATCAGCTCGACCTTGTCTTCACCAGATCTTCCCACACTTCCAACCTTACCGTTACCCCTCTTCCAGTTTCTGATCACCACTTTATATCCTTCTCCCTTCCCCTCAAAACTTCCTCTTCCCTCTCAGCCTCTAACCACTTGAGACCCTCTCGTCGTAACCTACGTACCCTGTCCCCCAGCGCCCTCTCTTCTTCTGTCCTATCCTCCCTACCCTCTGTCGAATCCTTCTCCCTTCTATCCACTGATGCGGCATCCTCAACCCTCCTGTCCGCTCTCACCTCATCCTTCGACACCCTCTGTCCACTAACCTTGAAGCCAGCTCGATCCTCTCCTCGAGCTCCCTGGCTCTCTGAAACGCTACATGCTTGTAGACTAGAGCTCAGAGCAGCTGAGAGGAAATGGAGAAAAACTGGCCTTTCTGATGACCTTAACCTCTATCACTCTCTCCTTGCCAACTACGCCTCCTCGGCATCAGCTGCTAAAACATCCTACTATCATTCAAAAATGCATTCTTCTGCCTCTAATCCTAGAAAACTGTTCTCCACTTTCTCTTCACTCCTTAATCCACCTCCTCCCCCTCCTCCTTCCTCCCTGTCCGCCGATGACTTTGTCACCTACTTTGAAAAAAAGGTGGACGACATCAGCAGCACCTTTCTCCCCCCACCGCTCCCTCCTCCCACTAACAATGCTAACACTGTTCCCACTAACAATGCTAACACCCCTTCCAAACTCTCCCCTCGACACTCGATCTCTGGATTGTCATCTTTTTCCCCCCTCTCCCCCGATGAGATTCTCACACTTATCACATCAAAGCGGGCAACCACATGCCTTCTTGACCCCATCCCCTCCCCTCTTCTCCAATCCATTTCCGCCGACATCCTTCCTTACCTTACCACCCTAATCAACTCCTCCCTATCCACTGGATCTGTCCCAGCGGCCTTCAAAATAGCCAGAGTCAAGCCTCTCCTCAAGAAACCTACCCTTGACCCATCATCTGTCCACAATTACAGACCGGTATCCCTTCTCTCCTTCCCTTCCAAAACCCTTGAACGCGCGGCATCTAAACAACTGACTGACTATCTCCGGAAGATGGATCACTTAGACCCCCACCAATCCGGCTTCAAGGCTGGGCATTCCACTGAGACTGCGCTCCTTGCTGTCACGGAAGCCCTCCACTCTGCCCAAGCTTCCTCCCTCTCCTCTGTTCTCATTCTCCTTGACCTGTCTGCTGCCTTCGACACAGTCAATCACCAGATCCTTCTCTCCATCCTCTCAGACCTGGGCATCTCTGGCACCGCACACTCCTGGTTTTCTTCCTACCTGGCGGGCCGCTCCTACCAGGTGACCTGGAGAGAATCGCTATCTTCTCCACGAACCCTCTCCACTGGAGTTCCCCAGGGTTCCGTCCTAGGGCCCCTACTCTTCTCCCTCTACACCAAGTCTCTTGGCTCGGTAATCTCTTCACATGGGCTCTCCTACCACAGCTACGCAGACGACACTCAACTCTTCCTGTCCTTCCCCCCGTCTGATGTACACGTGGCAACCCGTATCTCAGCATGTCTCGCTGACATTTCAACTTGGATGGCTGACCACCATCTCAAGCTCAATCTTAACAAGACCGAGCTCCTCTTCATCCCCGGGAAAGCCTGCCCTCTCCAAGACTTCTCCATCACAGTGGAGAACTCTACTGTAACCCCCTCCCTGACAGCCAAGAACCTTGGAGTGATCCTGGATAACCGACTATCCTGTGCGGAGAACATTGCAGCAACGGCTCGCTCCTGCAGATTCCTCCTCTACAACATCAGAAGGATACGACCATTCCTTACCAGAGAGGCAGCGCAACTCTTGACCCAGGCACTGGTCATCTCCCGCCTGGATTACTGCAATGTACTCCTGGCTGGGCTCCCCGCTTCAGCCATTAGACCTCTGCAGCTCATCCAGAATGCTGCTGCCCGGCTGGTATTCAACCTCCCCAAATACTCGCATGTCACCCCTCTCCTTCGCACCCTGCACTGGCTCCCGATAGCAGCTCGCATCAGATTCAAGACCCTGGTGCTTGCATACCAGGCAGCTAAAGGGACAGCCCCTGCCTACCTGAAGGAAATGGTAACCCCCCAAACCCCTGCCCGCTCACTCCGTTCCTCCACCTCGGCTGGCCGACTGGCCCCACCTCCTCTACACAGCAGTCGGGCTGCCCGATCACGTCTCTTCACAACACTGGCTCCCCGCTGGTGGAATGAGCTCCCCACGGCCGTCAGAACGGCAGAGTCACTACCCATCTTCCGTCGTAGACTGAAGACCCATCTCTTCAGGTTACATCTTAACTGCTCCTCCTGAGACATCTTCTGACCCTCACCACTACGTCTCCTAAAGACACCCGCTTTCCCCTCTACTGTGTCCCTAAGAACTTCTACTGCCCCCCTTGTACTGTTTCTCAGTTTCTCCAGTAAAAAATAAATAAATAAAAATAAATAAATAAATAAAAACGTTTTAGTAGAAGGCGATAATAGGGAGAAGGTTTTTCCTTCAATCAGTGGCCCCGGGCCCGAGCTAGAGTACTCTTCCTGCAACGAGTAGTGGACTGCTGATTCACATGCTTAGTATTCAAATGTATTGATTGTAAGTCGCTTTGGAATAAGGCGTCTGCTAAATGCCAAAAATGTAAATGTAAATGTGTCCTGACTCAGCACAAACATGATTGTCAACAGCTTACTCTGTGTCCCAAAAAGCCCTACAGCTCAAGGTTGGCGATGTAGATCAGTGGTAAAGTGCATGTCCGAGGTCCATGATTCAATCCCCTGCATCTCCAAGAAGTTCTTAGATGATGCCTACATTTTGAGCAAAGGCTACTGCTTCTGTATCCAACAGTGACCCTCTAAGTTGGAAATGTGAAGACCTGGCAGAATTCCTGTCACCCTTCGATAGCTCAGTTGGTAGAGAGGAGGACTGTAGGTTCAACAGCAGCAATCCTTAGGTCGCTGGTTCAAATCCGGCTCGAAGGAGGCCGCCTTTTTACTTCTGGATGACTTTCAACAACGTATAGTGTCGGGATGGGAGGTGGAGGGTTGTATCTTGACAAAATCCTTAAAGCCAGAAAGAAGTTTGACTATCTTCTGCTGGGACTAAGGGGTAGTGTGGCCGAGCGGTCTAAGGCGCTGGATTAAGGCTCCAGTCTCTCCGGAGGCGTGGGTTCAAATCCCACCACTGCCATATTTACAAAGATGAGAAGCTAGGATGGCGCCACAGCGAAAGAGGACAGAATACCATCTCATTCTGACCTTGTTCCAAATCTCCAAACTCTTTTCTCGACTCCATTAAAGTCCATTAAAAGGGAGAGTGGCAGGCTCAGCTTAAAAAGGCCTACAGTCAGGTAGCGTGGCCGAGCGGTCTAAGGCGCTGGATTTAGGCTCCAGTCTCTCCGGAGGCGTGGCTTCGAATCCCACCGCTGCCATATTTTTAAAGATGAGAAGCTAGGATGGCGCCACAGCGAAAGAGGACAGAATACCATCTCATTCTGACCTTGTTCCAAATCTCCAAACTCTTTTCTTGACTCCATTAAAGTCCATTAAAAGGGAGAGTGGCAGGCTCATCTTAAAAAGGCCTACAGTCAGGTAGCGTGGTCTAAGGCGCTGGATTTAGGCTCCAGTCTCTCTGGAGGCGTGGGTTTGAATCCCACCGCTGCCATCTTTAGAGAAGCTGTCCCAATACAAGCTATGCATTATATAACTAATAGCACTGTGATCTCCATCAATAGAATTTAGTATCCTTCTCCAGCTTAAAAACTCAGCTCCCTCGTCTTGCTAGGCTATTGGCCTAGTCCCTTTTCTCATCAAATCCTTAAAGCCAGAAAGAAGTTTGACTATCTCCTGCTGGGACTAAGGGGTAGTGTGGCCGAGCGGTCTAAGGCGCTGGATTAAGGCTCCAGTCTCTTCGGAGGCGTGGGTTCAAATCCCACCACTGCCATATTTTCAAAGATGAGAAGCTAGGATGGATGGCTCCACAGCGAAAGAGGATAGAATACCATCTCATTCTGACCTTGTTCCAAATCTCCAAACTCTTTTCTCGACTCCATTAAAGTCCATTAAAAGGGAGAGTGGCAGGCTCAGCTTTAAAAGGCCTACAGTCAGGTAGCGTGGCTGAGCGGTCTAAGGCGCCAGACTCAATTAGAGTGAATTGGAGGAGGTGTGTTTGACTGAGCTGTTTAACTGAGAAAACTTTTTTGTTTGTTTAATTCTTTGTTTTCTGTTTATGCGTATTTGTTTTTTTCAATTTAATTTCGGTTTCGGTTTGGAGTGCGTTCCCCCGACAGCTTAGTGCTGGTTGGGGGACGTATATCGCTTTTTTTCGTGACTGATAATGGAAAATGAACATGGAACAGATAAGACAACGACAAGTAATGATGGCATAAACGGGAAAACAACAATGTACGGAAAAGATCTGACGGTAGGAGTGGAGATTGTCGGGGAGGATAAAGTAACAATGATGGAGTTATTGCGTGGGATAAAGGCAGCATGTGGGACTGTAATCGGCTGTCGATACAAGTCACCCGGAAAATATGAAGTGACAATGAGCCATTTGAAGGGAAAGGAGAAGCTGATAGATGGGTTCAAAATCAAAAACAGTAGAATAATGGCAAGAGACATGAACAAAAATGAACTAGTCGTATCATTCATGAACTTACCAGTTTATATAGAGGACAGTGACATTCTGGATAAACTACAACTATGGAGGGTACAGGCGGTTTCCCCAATTAAGAGGAGGATGTGGCCGAGGACAGAGATAGTGGACGGGACCAGATTCTGCAAGGTGTTCACCGATCAGGTCCAGTCCCTGCCATATACTACGACATTTTCGACGCTGGAGGGCACGAAATATTTCCGCGTTATCCATGACAGGCAAAAGAGGGTGTGTCGTCTGTGCATCAAGGAGGGGCATGTGATCCGGGAGTGTCCAGAATTCATATGCCACAATTGCTGCGAGCAGGGGCATTATAAAAGGGAATGTCCCCTCACCATGTGCAAGGGCTGTTGGAGACAACCGCGGGACTGCAAATGCGGAGCGGAGGAGGAGGGCGAGCAGACCGGGCAGGAAAGTGAAGCAGCACCAGAGGCGGAGGAGGAGGAGGGCGAGCAGACAGCAGCATCAGAGGTGGAGGTGGAGGTGGACGGAGAGGGGGACATGCCCGTGCTGGAGAGCAGTGATGCGGAGGAGGGCGGAGAGGGTGAGGAAGACCCAAGGCTGACGGGAGCGGACCAGATGGGCGACACCTATGATGATGTTACGGTGGAGGACGGCCAGACGCAGGAGGATTCGCAGACGGGCGGAGTGGGGGTCGGCAAGGCGCCTACCCCGTCCCAGGGCGAAGACTCCGGTGGGTCGGGTGTGCGGGTCGCTGTCTCCAGAGGCCTGGTCTTTGGGGCAGGTGTGACCCCAGTGGTGACAGGCTCGGCCCGATTGACGCCGAGGGAGGATGCGTTGGAGATGGAGACAGGAGGAGCTGCTGGGAGACAACCTACCACTTCGTTGGGAAAGCGTCCCCTGGCTGAGGAGGGAGGAGGAGGAGGAGGAGAGAAAGGCAGAAGGAAGAAGACAGGTGAGCGAACAAAATGATGGGGTGCATTGCTTGTCTTCTTTATCTATTCATGCTGATAGCATCATTTAATGCAAATGGATTAAGAAAGGACTTGAAAATGCAGATGATGATGCTATCAGTGAAGGCGGACATATTATGTGTACAAGAGACACATTGGACGGTGGACAGCATGATACATGTTAAAAAGTACTTTTCGGAGAAGATCTTCGTTAATCATGGGACTGAGAGAGCTTGTGGAGTGGCAATTCTGGCCAGGAATGTGACTAAGATGAAGAGTATTTATAATGATGGTGGTGGGAGACTCCTTGGGGTAGAGTTTGAGCATAACAATGAAATGTACCAATTATTTAATATATATGCACCAAATAATAAGAGGGAGAGGAAGGATTTTTTTGTAAAATTAAAACCATTATGTCAGGGGAAATGTTTAGTTATTGGAGACTTTAATGTACATTGTACAAGGCTAGACACTTCGAGCCGGTTTCACAGACAAGGCTTAAGCCTAGTCCTGGACTAAATCACACTTTCAATGTAAAATCTCCATTGAAGATGCTTTTTAGTCCAGGATTAGGCTTAAGCCTTGTCTGTGAAACTGGCCCCTCATGTTTTAGGCAAGATATGTCTAGGAATTTTTTTGTTTAATTTAATAGAGGAAAATCTTTTGGTTGATTGTTGGAGGGCAGGGAATGCAAATGCACAACAGAGCTCTAGAAGACAGGTGGTGATGGGGGAAATGAAATGGAGTAGAATTGATTTGTGTTTAGTTAAGAATGATATTTTGGGGTGTATTAACAGGGTAGATTATAATTGTACTGGTCTGAGTGACCATGCAGTGCTCAAAGTGAATATGGGGGTGGGAAGGGAGGAAAGAGGGGGAGGGGTGTGGTGCTTAAATTCTAGCATGCTAAGGGAGGAGTTGTTGCAGTGTAGGGTGGGGGGATGTATTGTGAGGGAATTGGAAGATCCATTGATGGAAACTGATATTTGTAAATGGTGGGAGAATGTGAAAAGAAAAATACGGACAGTGTGTGTGAGATATGCACGGCAAAGGAGTTTTTTGCAGAAACAAGAGGGGAGGGAATTGCAAGAACGATTGGAAACAGAATTTAAATTATGCGAGCAAAATCCAAATCATGATGTAGTTGAATATTTGAAAATTGAGGGGGAATTGGGTCAGTGTGTTAAGAGGAAATGTGAGGGAGCCATGGTGAGGAGCAGAGCAAAGTATGCGCTGGAGGGAGAAAAGAGCACTTCCTTCTTTCTGGGGTTGGAGAAGAAGAGACAGGAAAGAAACTATATTAGGGAGTTAGAAAATGAGAAGGGGGAGAAGGTGGGAGATTATGTGGGTCTGTTAGGGGTGGTAGAGGGTTATTATAAAAAACTTTTTCAAAAACAGGGCAGTGATCAGGAGAGAGTGAGGGAGGTGCTGGGGCATGTAGAGGCCAAGATAGCAGAGGAGGAAAAAAAGATGTGTGACAATGGGATTTTGTTGGAAGAGATAGTAACAGCTATCAAACAATTGCAATCAAATAAAAGCCCGGGGATAGATGGTCTGACCAATGAATTTTACAAGACCTTTGTAGAGATATTGGCGCCGATATTGTTGAGGGTTTTTAATGGGATGGAAGAGGGGCAGGAGGTGCCGGATTCAATGGCTACTGGGATTTTAACCATTTTATATAAAGAAAAGGGGGATAAAGTAAGTTTAGACAATTACAGGCCTATAACTTTGTTAACAAGCGACTATAAAATCCTAACCAAGGTACTTTCAAATAGGATGAAGAGGGTCATGGGGACAATAATATCACCAACACAAGCCTACAGCGTCCCGGGCAGGGATATAGTTGACACAATCTGCACAGTAAGGGATGTAGTGGATAGTATGGGGAATAGTGAGGAGGGGGGGATTATGCTTAGTTTAGATTTAAATAAGGCTTTTGATAGGGTGGAGCACGATTTTTTATTTTCAACAATGGAGAGATTTAATTTTGGGCATAGGATGGTGAACTGGGTGAAGTTATTGTATAGTAAAGCAAAGAGTTGTGGCAAGGTAAATGGGAGCCTAACTGACTGCTTTCCGTTGGAGAGGTCAGTGAGGCAGGGCTGTCCTCTTTCAGCTCTGCTGTATGCCATCTCGGCAGAGCCGTTGGCATGCCTGGTGAAGGCGGATGTCAAATTAAAAGCAGTGGAAATGCCATTCCAAGGAAAAAGTCTTATTCACCAATATGCAGATGACACCACTTTTACGGTTAGGGATACAGATAGCATAGGGAGGATTATGAAGCATGTAAAAGTATATGGGGAAGCATCGGGGGCGAAAGTGAATATGGGAAAGTCTGAGATAATGTACATTGGGGAGGTAAATAAAGGGGATTTTCCTTTTAAAATAGCAGAGCAGCATATTAGGGTTCTGGGGGTGTTTGTAGGGTCAAATAGTAGTGTAGCGAGGGATATGACATGGACAGGGGTGTTAAATAAATTCAAAGAAACGCTGAATTTTTGGAGATTTAGGGATTTAAAATTAAGAGGGAGGGTAATTGTGGTAAATGCCCTATTAATGTCAAAGCTAATATATGTCATGGGGGCGATTGATTTGCCAGAATGGGTGTTAAAGGAGGTGAAGAGTGCTGTGGGGAGGTTTTTGTGGAGGGGGAAAAGTGTGTTGATTGCACATAATACACTGATTGCGGGGTATGAGGAGGGAGGGTTAAAATTGGTGGATTTAGAAAGTAAAAGAAAGGCTTTCCGAATAAAATTACTGAAGAAATATTTATATGACAAGGTGCAATATGGGTGGATTTTTTTTTAAAGCATTTTATTTCCATTTGTGGGGGGTGTGGGGATAATGGGTTGTTGATGTGTGTGAAGAAGAGGATGTATTCTAGAATGCCAATGTTTTATCAAGAAGTGTTTGCAGCATGGACGGAGTTCTTTCCGTTTCTGGAATACAAATGTGACACGAGCAATCTGGTGTTAAATCAACCTCTGTTTTTAAATCCAAAAATAAGTAAAGGTAATAGGATGTTTTATAATGAAGTGTTTATGGGGGCAGGGGTAAGACAGGTGAAGGATATATTAATTAATTATTAAATTAGATGCTAATCGGTGAGCTTACGAAATTACGCAAAGACGTGACAAGTGAATTTACAGCATCATTGATCACTGCCATGGCCCCAATCCAAGCCACTCTCCAAAAAATCACCGACACCGTGGCCACACACAGTACCACCATCACCGAAATGGAAACAGCTCTTACCTTCTAACATTCAGACGGAATCACTACCCTGGAGTGCGAGGTGGTCTCATTGAAATCCAAGCTGGAGACCACTACCCAGGTTCACTACCCAGGTCCACTACCCAGGTCCACTACCCAGGTCCACTACCCAGGTTCACTACCCAGGTCCACTACCCAGGTCCACTACCCAGGTCCACTACCCAGGTTCACTACCCAGGTGAATGAGAAATTGCAGCTGGCTGTCGAGGACCTGGTTTCACGATCCACAGAACGACAGAATCTCCGGGTGATTGGCATCCCAGAAGGAACGGAGGGTGATGACGCGCGTCTCTTCATGACAGCACTGTTTAAGAAAGTGGTCGGAGATGATCAATTGGACACCATGGAACTGGACCGTGCGCACCGCAGTTTGGGACCGAAACCACCGCAAGGATCCCGGCCATTCATCGTCCGCTTCCACAAATATTCGCAGACGGAATGTGTGCTACGGTGGGCTAAGAAAACCCGAGATATCTCATACGAAGGGCACCCCATCAGGATCTTTGAAGATTTCAGCGCTACACTTGCCAAGAAGCGGGCCACCTTCAACAAAGTGAGGTCTCTCCTCTTCAAGGATGGAATACGCTTCGGCCTGAGCTACCCAGCCCGCCTGCGTGTCACTATCAACGGACAGACTCACATGTTCGAATCCGCGGAGGAAGCAGAGCGATTCTACCGAGCCAATTGCAGTAAATGAAGATCGAATTTATAGCAGTAAGTGAATGACCAGGACTCTATCCACATACCCCCTCTGAATCATATTGTTTCATTTATTATTTTACTGTTGTATGTTTTATTTGTATAACCGAGATCTCGGACAAAAAACAAAAAAAAAGCATACCCAGGCAGTCTCTGCAGCTTACGGCTAGACCTGCAGAGGGCGCTATTGTTTATTGTTATTTTTTATTTTAATTTTAAAAAGAGCTCATAGACAGAGGAAGCAAACCTCATTGTAGTTAACCGGAGGTGTACATAATAATTCCTGCTTACTCATCTGTGTTACAGGATGAGTTTAGGACAAGTATGTAAGTATTGGTTTAGTTCAAAGACGTTAGTTCAGATGTCTATTCTTATTGAGTTGTGTTTTTTTGTGTTTTTGTGTTTGTCTTTTTTTTTTCCCAGTACAGGAGGAACTCATGTTATTTGTATTCATGTTTATGACTCGTTTGTAGTTGTTATCTGGATATGTGTTGCAATCTATGGGCTAACTTACCTTTTCACAATTTTATTTCAAATACTGATATGCTGTATCATGCTCAATGGCTGATATGAATCAGAGAACTACGCAAGGAGCCATTAGGTCTACAAGCTGGAATGTCAAAGGACTTGGTGGGCCTATCAAAAGAGCCAGAGTACTCTCACATCTTAAAGACATGAGGACAGACGTTGCTTTTCTACAGGAAACCCACCTGCGTTTATGTGACCACACTAGATTGCGTAAGCCCTGGGTAGGACAAGTGTTCCATTCCAGCTTCAATAGTCGTTCCCGAGGTACAGCAATATTACTGCACAAACGACTGCAGTTCTCTTTGGAACAATCTATCTTAGATCCAAATGGGCGGTACATTATAGTTGTAGGTAAATTGCTCCAAACCCCAGTCATTATGGTTTGTGTATATGCTCCCAATTGGGACTGTCCTAATTTTATGACGTCCCTATTTTCATTAATCCCATGCCTTGACTCACACAACCTTATTTTTGGGGGAGACCTTAATTTGGTTGTTATTCCTGCCCTTGACAAATCTAATCCCAAAATTCTAACCCCATCTAATATGGCTAAAACCCTCACAACACTTATGAATCAGATCAGTGGAGTGGATGTGTGGCGTTTCAACAACCCAACAACAAAAGAGTTTTATTTTATTCCCATGTTCATCGGACATACTCGCGCATTGACAATTTTTTTTTAGACAAAATACTTCTTCCTTCAGTGAAATTATGTGAGCACTCAGCTATAGTCATATCAGACCATGCCCCCCTTTTATTGGATTTAGAATTGCTCCCTAAAGGTGGAAAACATTCAAATTGGAGATTAAATACTGGGTTATTATCATCGAATACATTTTGTGATTTTATTTCGGATAAAATTAAGCTTTGTTCAAAATAACAAATCTGATTCGACTTCCCCTTCCCTCCTGTGGGAGACATGTAAAGCAGTAATTCGAGGAGAAATTATCTCTTATAGTGCCAGAGAATGTAAGCAACGAAAACAGAAACAAATTGAGCTGACGGAGGCAATTTTGCAAATTGACAGACAGCACTCATCATCTCCTAGTCCCACTCTTCAGACAGAGAGACTCAAACTCCAAACTGAATTCGATCTCATCTCTACTAACAAAACGGAACTCCTTCTGAGACGCACAAAGAGTACATATTACGAATATGGTGACAAGGCCAGCCGGCTGCTGGCATTGCAACTAAAGCATCAATCTGCCTCTCGTTTCATTACACACATTCGCAAACCCCCCCACACCCTAGTTACAGATCCAAATGAGATAAACAATGTTTTCGCGACGTACTATTCTAATCTTTACAAATCAGAGGCCCCAGCTGACGATACTTTAATGAACAATTTCTTAGATAATTTGGACTTCCCCATAATTAACGAAACAACTAAAAAGAACCTAGACAATCCACTTAGTTTAGAAGAGGTTACAAACAGTCTCAAAATGATGCAGAATGGCAAGGCACTGGGGCCAGACGGCTTCCCAGTTGATTTTTTAAAGAAATTCTCTGATCAGCTAGCTCCCTTGCTGTTGGATATGTTTAACGATTCCTTAGAGCATGGTTCCCTCCCTCCTTCTGTAACTCAAGCATCGATTTCACTCATTCCAAAGAAAAATAAAGACCCAGAAGAATGTAGTAGTTGGAGGCCTGGAAGTTTGCTCAATGCGGACATTAAACTGTTAGCTAAGACCTTAGCCAGCCGTTTGGACCCCTGTCTACCAAAATGTATTTTGGGTGACCAAACCGGCTTCATTAGGGGTAGGCAGTTGTCCTCAAATATTCGTCGCCTACTTAATATTATATTTTCTAAGTCTGACACACAAGATGCTGAAATGGTAATCTCTATGGACGCAGAAAAAGCTTTTGACCGGGTGGAATGGGGGTATTTATTTTCAGCTCTTAACAGGTTTGGTTTTGGTCAAAAATACATTTCATGGATTCAATTGTTATATAGTACTCCTACTGCTAGTGTCACTACTAACTCCAATCAATCCCAATTTTTCTCATTGCAACGTGGCTGCCGCCAAGGTTGTCCGTTGTCGTCATTACTGTTTTCGATTGCAATCGAGCCGCTTGCCATCGTTCTTAGAAGCTCACCGGTTTTTAACAGTATCTATAGAAATGGGGTTGAGCACAGGGTTTCGCTGTATGCGGATGATTTATTACTTTATGTCACTAACCTACTGCTTGCATCAATGGCATTCTAGACGTGTTACAAATATTTGGTTCCTTTTCAGGTTACAAATTGAACATCAGTAAAAGCGAATGCTTCCCCCTTAATCCTGCGGCTAAATTGATCCCAGCTCAAAGACTACCTTTCCACCTGGCCTCCTCCAATTTCCGGTACCTGGGCATTAATATCTCGCACAATTTCCTTTCACTTTATAAACTTGGACAAATTCTCACCTATTTAGATATTTTCAAATCCGAAACATTGCCCGCTGTAACTTCCCCAATTTCCCCAACCAACCACCCGATTCTCTCACTGACACAATTTTATCTCTACCAGTAATCCGTGGAGTCATCTCAATTGTAGTGGAGTTAATCATATCAGCATTATCCTCTCCTTTAGTAACTAAAAACACTTGGGAGAAAGAGCTTGGTATTACCTTTTCACCTGAATGGTGGCAGGGGGCCCTGGACAGAATCAACTCTACTTCATCCTGCGACAGACTGACACTGATACAGTTTAAGGTCCTACACAGGTCACACTTGACCAAAGCTAAACTCAGCAAATTGTATGACACTAGTGAGGTATGCGATAGATGTTCTCTCTCCGGCCACCCATACACACATGTTCTTTTCCTGTTCAAAACTGGATCCTTTTTGGTCCTCTTTTTATGAGACTCTCTCGAAGGCCTTCAATAAGCCAGTAGTCCCTAGCCCTTTATTTTCTATTTTTGGTGTTTCTGAGGAATTTTCCAGCTTCACTACCAGGGAGAACAATGTTATAGCCTTTGCTTCGCTTGTAGCCCGCAGGCGTATTTTACTGCATGGGAAGGACCAAAAGCCTCCATCTTCTAATTCTTGGTTGAAGGACTTAATGTCATTTTTATGTTTAGAGAAGATCAAATATAATATAAGGGGCTGCACTAATAAGTTCAACAAAACTTGGGATCCTATTCTTTCTTTTGTTAATGCAATTCCTTCTTTAGATGATTAGATTATTCTTATTATAAGTCTTATTACTTATTTTACAAAGCACACAGAATGCTACTATTTGTATATACAGTATATATTAATTGGTCAATGATTGGTTACAACAATGATAATTGATTGTCCTTCTTGAAGTATGAATGTTCATTCAGCCCCATGTGCAACACAGCCATTTCTTTGTTTTGTTTTGAGTCCTCTCTTGTACTGTTTTTTCTTAGTTTCCTCCTTTTTTGTACTGTACTGTCCTTTTTGTTTTGTATTGTTCTAAAAATGTAAAAACGGGTGATTGAATACTTTCAACAATTTGTCTATTTGGTATTGGTAACCCAATAAAGATACTTCTGAAAAAAAGAGGCAATCTGGTCTTCAAACAACAACAAGTGCATCACTCTCGTCATTTTATTTTGGCAAACAACTCAGGGATGGGTCTGGAGAAAATGTGTGTGTGTCTGGGTAGTTACCATATGTCTGGGTAGTTTATTACTGTAAACAGTGGAACAGTAAGTATTCAACACAGCAACAATGTTTTAATTCAACATATTTCCATTGCAGCTGTTCACATTAGACCAACCCTAGACTAACCCCAACCCTAAAGTTATTGTAATATTCTAATCCATGAAAAGATACAGTGCATTCGGAAAGTATTCAGACCCCTCCACTTTTTCCACATGTTGTTGTGATATAGCCTCAATTTAAAATGGATTAAATTAAAATAATTTGCCATCAATCCACACACAATCCCCCAGAATGACAAAGCGAAACCACTTTTCTTTTTAAAATGTCAGTACATTTATTCAAATTGGAATACAGAAATACTTCATGTACATAAGTATTCAGATTGCAATGACACTCTTAAAATGAGCTAAAATGCAAAAATGTCATCAAGAAATCACTCAATAAGTTGAATTGAGTCCATCTTAACGCAAGGATAATAGTTCATGTAATTTTGGAATCAACATCTTTGTTTTTATTGGGTCTCTGATTTGCATAGGAATCAATTACTTAACAGACAGTGGGGGTCTATCTGTTTGTTGTTTGGGGGTGGATGGGGGCGAGGCGATCAAACAAGACCAAAGTCTGTCAACAAACACTGTCGCTGGCGCTTGTTTGCTCTACTTTCAACACAGTAAACAGCAGTGATTGGCTCTTCCCAAGGTACCCTACATTTACATTTACATTTTTGGCATTTAGCAGACACCTTATCCCAAAGCGACTTAATACATTTGACTATTTGACTGAGTAAGTGAATCATCAATCCACCAGTCGTAGCAGGAAAAGTGATCTAGCTCAGGCCAGGGGCCATTGGCAGTCTCAGTGATGGAAGAAGAACGTTTTTATTTTTTATTTTTTTAAATAGACATTGGAGAAACAGTACAAGGGGGTAGTAGATGTCTCAGGAGGAGCAGTTAAGGTTTAGCCTGAAGAGATGGGTCTTCAGCCTCCCACGGAAGATCGGGAGTGATTCTACAGTTCTGGGGGGGGGCAGTGTTACGGGGGTAATGTCTCATTACCTCCAAAATATGTATTTTCCCTGAATGACCATCAAGTCACACCTATAATTATAAAAGATAACTACAGTAGATTATTGTATTTTTGTTTTTCTACCATGCAGACCCCATTTGACTATTCATCTGCTTGTTTTTGTATTATTTGTTGTATTTTTGATACGTTCATTAGCCGTATCTAGAGGGTTAGAGGAAGGTCTGAAAAAGATGCTGAAAAAGAAACAAGTTAAACAGCATTTCAGGGCCATATTTCTTTATCTGAGCATTTCAAAAGTTTAATTGTACATTGTGTATAACATTGTTGAGGCCCTGTGTGAGCCAATCATATCACACCTCTGCTCACTGAGTATGTAACAAATAATGAACTTCGATGGGGCGCGACAGTAGAGAGTGCGTCAGAGACCTAGTGTGTGTAGACCAGAGAGACGTTGTGTAGCGTGAGCCAGAGAGAGATATGATGCTGGTGTTGTGTGTTGTGGTGGCTGTGGGCCTTCTATCCCTGGGTGAGGCTGCCCCCCTCTCTAACACCTGTCAGGACATGCTGACACCACTGCAGCTGACTGGACCAGACCTGGTGAGTACCGTCTGATGATGCACCGGTAACGTTAGCTACCATAGCTAGCTAGAACCTGGTGGTAACGTTAGCTACCTAGCACCTGGGGAGTACCGTCTGTATTCATCTATCTCTACATGTCTAGTGTGTGTCTGTCTGTCTGCCTGCCTGTCTGTCCATATTCATCTTATAGTGGCTTCAAACAGTTAAGTAACCACCGTCCAGGCAAGGCAGGGGTTTTGACGCCCCATCCAAATTATTTAAACAATTTCCCTGATACAGTTCAGACCAATGGGCCCTAGGGGGGAACCATCACACATCATATTCTAATAGTTCAGTGTAAGAGTCTCTAGGCACAGAGGGAGGTCGACACAGAGGAACGGTATACTCAGAGCGTTTTATTTCACCTGTTACACTGTCAGCGTACGTCACGGACGTGCCGCTGGTTTCAGTTTCAAATAATAACAATCACAGATCTAAACAATAAATCGCTGCGTGTCAGTTCCCCTGTCGGGACACGCTCGTCGGGGGTAGAACTGAGAGTCTCTCATTCTCTCTCTATCTCTCTGTAAGAGTCTCTAGGCACAGAGGGAGGTTGACACAGAGGAACGGTAGATTGCAGAGCGTTTATTCGCCTGTTACAATACAGCGCACGTCACGGACGTGTCGCTGGTTTCAGTTTCACACAATACAATCAGAACTATACAATAAATCGCCGCGGCGTCAGTTCCCCTGTCGGGACACGCTCGTCGGGGGTAGAACTGAGAGTCTCTCTCTCGCAGTGTACTCACTGCCCTCCTCTCTCCTGGGGGAACAAACACACACAGGTTAAGAAGACCGGTTGGGTAACGAGTCTGATTACTGACACCTGTCCGCAATCAGGTCGTCACCCATCCCCCACCGCCAGTCTGGCTCCCTCTGCAGGCCAGAACGTGCCATGCTCCCCACATTCAGCAATCATTCATATTTCATTCACTCATCATGATCATTGCTCAATAGCGTTCAATAATATGCATTTGGCTCCTACACATCTACCTCTACACATCTAGTATGTCTGTCTGTCCATATTCATCTATCTGTATCTCTCTGTCTCTTTATCTGTCTGTCTGTGTCTGTCTTGGGAAAGTGTGTACAAACTTCTGACTGGTACTGTATTTGTGTCTGTCTCTCTGTCTGTCTGGTCAGCTTCTACCCACTGTAGACAATTGACTATCATCCCCAAGCACACCCCATGTATACAGACTGCGAATATTTTAAGCGCACAGCCACTTTATTACTGAACTATCTATTATTGCACCACCAGTGTATCTTGGCTTACCTGTAATATTGTCACCTTTATCTTGTATTATGCCTATTGCCTTATGTCTTGTGCTGCAATGTCAGGAACCGAAGCCTAAGAATGTTATTCTCTTGAGAGTGTGCAGTGTAATATAGGCTAACGTAACAATAAACTGGTTAGATGATGAACTGCATTTCCTTGTCTTGGTACTTGTCAATGACAATAAGGTCTAATCAAATCTAAAAGAAAAAAACATGATTTAAGATAATACATACAAAGGGAGATATCTTTTTCATATTTCATTGCATCTGTAATTATTAAACAATACTTGGATGTTATAAAATGTATTAACATAAATAATAAGGTGAACAGTAGGACGAATCACGTTTAAACTGACTCCGTTGTCGATGCAGTCTGGAACATAGATATTATAGATGAGAAAAGAGAGTTTCATAACTGTTGCGCAGAAATTGACTGGGTGAGACGCTTATATGAAACAGCTTGTTTCATATAAGCAAGAATATTTAAGATTCAGATTTATAAAACGTTGTGCATTTGCGTACGCCTGCTTCCCTTTATAAATCCCAATCAACTCTAAATTTTGAGCACCTGAACTTTAACTTTAACTGTCTTTTAACTCATTTGTCTCACCCTTTTAACGCCCTTAATTGCAAATAAAAGGTCAGTGAAACACCCCGAATTAGTCATACCGATTGCATCATGGCAGAAGAAAGAAGAGGCAAGAAACGAAATTTCACAGCTTGTGAAATCGAAGCCCTTGTTGGGGAAGTGCAAGCCCGAAAATGTATTTTATTATTTACTCGGCCATAACCAAGGCGAAAAAGGCCTCAGAGTGGGAGCATGTGAGACATGCTGTCAATTCAGATGGCACAGACGGGCGGACCTTGGCAGAGATTAAAAAAAAGTGGTCAGATATCAAAGTGGAGGCCAAAAAAAGAATTTCGCTCCATCGCCGAAGCATTGGTGCCACGGGCGGGGGAAAGGGGACACTGGAGTTAAGCCCCTTTGACGAACGCCTTGCCGCCATAATAGGGGAATCCCTCCTAAGTGGAGTGGTGACGGAGATGGAGGGGGACACCGACATGCAAGACATTTCTTATTGTTTTTAGAAGCTGCGTGTTCCAGCGGGGTCGGGGGAGCTGCAGTTTCGCAGGAACTTTTTTTGCGCAACATGAACAACGGCAGCACTGTGGTTTGCACTTTAACCAAGGAGGACAACCGGGCCGTGCGGAACGTGCCGGAGGACGAGCAGCTCCACGTCCTGCCCCTTTACAAGGTCTCGCAGAGGGACGAGTTTGGCCGGCCCGAGGGCCAGTGGGATAAGATCCAGACCGGGGCCCTGCAGGTCCTGTCAGCCTTCCCCAGAGAGGTGCGTCTGCTGGCCGACCCGGTCAAGTCAGCCCGTAAGAGGAAGCAGGAGGCGCGGCAGAAGGCCCAGGCTGAGAAACAAGACAAGAAGTTGGCACAGCCCCCCCTCACCCCGGGGAAGGTGAAGAGCGAGCCCCCCCAATAAAGGTTTCAAAAGCACTTCTGCGGAGCAGTCCCCCTCATTTAAGACAGAGCCTCAGGCGTACTACAGCCCTTACAGACCCTACCTACCCAACCCTAACTCACCCAGCACTTACAACCAGAGCACAACCATCTACCCCGCTACACCTGGAGGTCTCACCCCCCGGAGGGAGGGCCTCTCCCCCCACCGGCCCAGCCAGCCTGCCCCCCAGTACACTTATAGGGGGCTACCTGGGGCCCAGACTAACGGTTCCCATCTCAGTTATAAGACCATCAGTATGAACGGTTACTCCCCAGGTGACCAGGTGTTCCAGCAGCTCACAGATCCTTTGGAATGTACGCCCCCCGAAGGGCTCCGTGGCGACCCTCGTACGTTTAAAACGGAGCCCAGCGAGGTGCACTGCTCCCCTCTACTCAGACCCTCCCCCGGTGAAAGTACTCCCACGACCGCCTCCTTCTCCCCTCAGCCTCCCTCCGAGGGGCTCCACAGCAGACTCAACGGAGGACTCAACAGGAGAGCGGAGGAGGCGGTGGGGGTAGGTGTCAGGGGTCACAGCGTCCTGCCTCCTAGCCCCCTCCCCCCACAAATGCCCCCTCCAGACGAAGTGAAGCAGGAGGAGGTATGGTCGGACAGTGAGCACAACTTCCTGGATAATGACATTGGGGGCGTGGCGGTGGCGCCGTCTCACGGCTCTATCCTGATCGAGTGCGCCCGGCGGGAGCTGCACGCCACCACTCCCATTCTCAGACCCAACCGCAGCCACCCCACCCGCATCTCTCTGGTCTTCTACCAGCACAAGTCCCTGAACGAGCCCGGCCACGGGCTGGCCATGTGGGAGGCGAAGATGGCCAAGCGGGACCGGGAGAGGGAGGAGGAGGCTGAGAGGGTGGCCATGGGGCTCGGGCCTGCTGAGGCAGGACTGGAGGGGAGTCCAGCCAAGGGGAAGGGGAAGAGGGGTAAAGGGGCCGGGAGCATGGAGCCGGTGGAAGAGGAGGAGGACATCCATGAGGAGAACAAGAAAGTGCTGAAGGTTCCTACCCGTCAGGCGGTGACCGTCACACGGGATGGGCTCATCACTGCGTCCCCTTACGCTCTCACCCAAGTCACAGGTCCCTAAAACCGCTGGACCTGAGCTGACACTCCCCCTCACTCAGACATACACACACACACACACACACACACACACACACACCAGTGACGTGCAGTGAGGTCTATGGTTGGGGAGGCACTGGCTAGTATCAGAGCCAGATTTACACACATATGAATCTGATAGAGGTAGGTTCAATTCAATTTCATATCAGCATTCTTTGCACACGCATACAGGTAACACACGCATACAGGTAACTTACGTATTCAATTCATGTTTTATAGGCAAATGCAGTTCCACTATTCATACTCATGCAACACAAATGAATATGTGACACGGTCTGGTAAAAAGTTGTTCCATGTCGGCAACATTAAAAAATGACCGTGAGGACTTGAGGACTTTTAACCAGACCGTTTTTAACCAGACCGTTTTTAACCAGACCGTTTTAGGACTTTTTAACCAGACCGTGTCACATACTGTTTATATTGCATGGTCTTACATTTACTTGTAAGTGAAGTAGATATCCTAAAAACCATATCTATGCTCCCGCTACTATGCTATGGTTGTGCTATGGCTAGCTATGCGGTGACAGCCAGGAGAAGTTGCAGTACCACTCCATTTGAAACAGACGTATTAATTTCTGTCCCTTCGATTGAAGTAGGTCCTTAAGCTCAGGCATTGGTCTTCCACTGTTTATCGCTCCCTCTTTTGATTGAAAGATTAGTACATTATTTAAGAAGGTTATATATAATGTTTTCCATTTTTGCTGGAGCTAGCTAACATGGATGGAGAACAATCTCAATACACGTGAGATCTGCCACCCCTGGTGCTTTTTAATTGCAGTTTCATGTTCACACACACATACACACACTAACAAAGACACACACACCACCCTGTGCTACTGCCTTACCTCAATCAACTTTACATTTCTACTCTCGTTTTTATACATGGTGTAACTCCCTCCAAGCACGATGACACAAGTGGCTTTCTTCTACTGATGTATTGGTTTTATTAATCTCCAACAGCACGGCACCACTGTAACCGGCTCAGTCTGTCTCGAGTCGACTACCTGCGTTGTGTTCTGTGCTGACCGATGACAGGACGCTGATGTGTACTTTAGGCACTTTTAATACTGTACAATGCACACAAAAATAATGTTGTCATGAAACATCAAACCATGTAGGTGTCTTCTCAGCACGAGTCAACCTCTCTCCGTCTTATAGAATATAGACTGAGCTCTAATAGTAATAATAATAATAAACAGAAAATATTTAGATTTTGGCTTTTACATTTTACAACATTAAATAAACCACCTTCTTTTCACCAATCACTTTCCCCTCGCATACAGTGACATGTATGATACAAAATGCATACTTTACATCTAGCAGTTCAGTGCCATTGAACATTGAACAAAAGAAAACATTTCAACACATTATATTTTGAACCTGGTATTGGGAGTAGCAACATACCTGTACAATGTACACAAAAATAATGTTAATGTTAATGTTAATTTTATTTATAATGCGCCCCCCATCCAACTTTTACATCGGCCCGGGGCGCAGCCCGGGTAAAGGAACAGATAAAGACAAAGACAAGGAACACAGAAAGCAATCAGACACAGACGACTTAAACGTAAATCTCAGGCATACAATTCACAACAAATAGGGAGTAGACTTAGGGAATATCATTTAGGAAGAGGTGGGTTTTTAACTTGGCTCTAAAGGAGTCCAGAGTGGGGGCAAACTTGATGGCAGAAGGGAGCGCGTTCCACAGGGTCGGTGCTATCACCGCAAAGGCACGGTCACCCTTCCTCTTGAGGTTGGTACGTGGGACCCTCAGGCAGAGTTGGGCGTCGGACCTGAGCCTGGGTCTGGGCCTTGAGGAGGTAGACTGGTCCAGGAGGTCCTTGATGTAGGGTGGGGCGAGACTGTTGAGAGCTTTAAAAACAAAGGTGCAGATTTTGAACTTCACTCTCTTCTTCACTGGGAGCCAGTGAAGGGAGATGAGGACAGGGGAGATGTGGTCCCTCATTTTGGTGCCTGACACCAGCCTGGCAGCGGCATTTTGGACTAGCTGCAGGCGGTAGATGGTCTTATCAGGAAGTCCAGCATAGAGTGAGTTGCAGTAGTCGAGCCTAGATGAGATTAGCATGAGGACGACCCTCCTCAGGTCGCTGGGGGTGAGGAAGCACTTGATCTTGGCTATGATGCGTAGTTGGTAGGGGTGTAACGGATCACGGATAATCCGTGATCCGTTCGGATCGCCCTCCACGGTTCGGAACGCATGTGTACCGCGGATCAATAGCAAAATCGTAAAAAAAAAAAAAAAAAAAAAAAAAAAATTCCCTAACACCAGGGGAGCCACCCCTCCTAAATTTCGTTGTTTGGTACCTGTACTGTAGCAATGACAATAAAGACCATTCATTCATTCAAATGTAACCGGTAGAAAAACAATCATGTGCGCTTTATTCTCACTCTCTGCATGTGTACTGAGTTGACAACAACATTCATTCACTCATCTCTGTCCCAATTATATCACGTCATATCACCCGCTAAGCAGCCTGGGTGATTGTGTAAACACACACAAAAAGTACTCTGTTACTTTGCAGCAGTGATGTTATATATATGTTGTTATATATATGTTGTTATATATAGATGTTATATATATATGTGATATATATATCAGTTTTGACATCTTGAATGTTGTTTTTTTTGTTTCACACATTAAAAGTGGTGTTTTTACAGAATTCAAGGAAAATGTTGTTTTTATTAAAAAAAATATATGTTTTGTGTTGATCCGAAAAATGATCCGATCCGTGACTCAAAATCCGTGACACGATCCGATCCGTGAGTTAGGTGATCCGTTACACCCCTAGTAGTTGGTAGAAACATGCCTTCACGACGGAGCTCACTTGTCGGTCAAGGTTAAGCTCGGAGTCAAAGATGACAGATTTTCTCTTTCATAGTATTCGTTTCGTATCTCACTATGGGAACGCCCCCTGCGTGACCTCATCAGAAACTGAATTACACTGCGCCAGCCCATTGGCTGGCCCAGGCGACGCTTGTGTCACGAGGGACGGGGACCCTCCGCCTATATAAGGCGTACACACGGCGTCTGTCGTCATTCAAAAACCTCTTCTCGCTTCTCACTGGAGCTGACAACAACTGTGCGGGTGGCTAGAGCTAAACAGTCCACAGATACGAGCGACCAAACTCGTGCCGACGGGCGCTCTGCTGCTAAACTGCACTTCGTTGACGTTCACAGGAGTAGAAATACTTCTGTTGAAGAGTAGGAATACTCTGACTCGGGGTAGGGATACCCCGTGTTACGATTCGAGTAGCAATACTCACCTTGCTCGGAACGAAAAAAGTAGCGATACTCCTCGTTCTGAACGACGCGAGTAGCAATACTCCCTGTTCTGCGAGTAGGAATACTCCGAACGGTTACGGGTAGCAATACCCAGTGTGAGAGACAAAAAGTAGAAATAACTTTATCTCTATAACGCACTGCTAGCGGGTGGATAGTAATATCCCTCCCCTGGCCCCTCTGTTTTCCCTTGATAGCTGACAAGCTAACGGTGAAGTAGCGAGGCCTGCTAGCAGCTAGCCTACAACCCCTAGCCAGAAATGGCTAACGTTGAGGCTAGCGGACCTAGCACAGCCGAGACTAGCCGGAAGACCTGCTCGTGCAGCAAGTCAATGGCTAGCTGGGACACTCACTCTAAGTGTGCAGCGTGTCTCGGATTAACCCACGCCCAGGCCGCTGTTATCTCTACCGATGAGTGTATCCACTGTGCAGTGTTCCCCAAGAAACTTCTCCGCCGACGGCTAAGTCGCATGGCTAGCCTGTCGGGAGAAGATCCGCTTCTGTGTAAGGCAGCCGAAACGCTGCCATCACAGTCTAACGCGGACATGTCTCCAGGTTTACCGACACCATGCTGGGCGGACTTAGTGCCACATAGCCCTGACATCGGTTTCCCGGTACTGGATGACAAGGGGATTGACAGCTTTACCGCTGCTCGCTATGAGAGAGACTCGGACAATGATGAGGGAGGGTCGTGTGACTCAGACCTCATTTTGTCCACCGATGATGAGGAGGACTCCTCATTATCAATCGGTAGGCGCGGAGCTGAAAAGCCCCCCACGCCTGACGGAGGTAACCAACCCTCCGCCCCGTCTCTCATGGACTGCGACATGCAGGACATGTGCAAGCGAGCAGCGGAAAGGCTGAATATCCCCTGGCCCGTCGCCCAAACTGAAACTGCTATGTCACGCTTTGACGACAAAAGACTGCAGACGGCGGCTAAGACGGGGAAACAAGTTATGCCGTTCTTCCCCGAGCTACTCGATGAGATAGCAGTTACGTGGAAAGAACGGCCATTCAGCGAGAAACACCCAATAATCGGGGGTTCTCGACTCCCTCGGCCTCCGCCACATCCCACCGGTCGAGCCGGTGGTGGCGCGCCACCTGCACCCGAAGACCCCCGTATCTTCGGCTGCCCCGTCCCTACCCTCCAAGTCGGACCGCTTCCAGGCTAGCCTTACAGACAAGTGCTACAAAGCAGCGGCACTGACAGCGAGGGCTCTCAATGCCTCCGCACTCCTATCAGCCTACCAGGCTGAGCTGGAGGAGGATATGACCGCTAAACCAGACAATATGCCTACCCTATGGGAGGAAATCTGGAAAGCAGTAGTTACCCCACAGTGCGCCAGCCCGTGGGCACACTAGCTGGGGCAAGTGGTGCCCTTGGGTTTGGCCAGCCTGTTAGGAGACCTAACACAGTGCAGCAAGAAATGCAACGGTTGGTAAGTGTGTACTCAAACTCTCATACATTTTTGACTATGTACATGTTTATATTCACATCCTCTAAAAAGGTCACACTCAAAGACGCTTTACAAACTGAAAATATCGAGTAGTAAAATAAAAAGAAACAAAAAATAAATAAAAGAAAGTATAGGGGTCTAATACATTTTTAGATTACTAAATCTAAGTGTCTTTGTAGGACAATCTACTCTGTATACTGCAATTACACATAGATTTCAGGCGGAGAAACGGCGAACAAGCAACGCCAGCGTGCTCTCTCGATCTGCATTTTTTGAAAAGTGATGTCCCGATCCGATACTGATATCGCTGCGATATTGGACTTGAATGCTGGATCGCGGATCGCATCAGAAAGAAAAAGGCTGCGATCTGCGCTCTCGATCTGGTGTGTCACTCACGTGATGACAACAGTAGTAGCCAGTGGTCATGTGCATGAGAGTTGGCTAGTAGCTACCTGTGTGTGAGTCATGTCAGCAGTGTGGGAATACTTCAGTCTCGAGGGGTAGCAGCGATGTTAGTCTGTGTAACACCACTAATTTAATTAAACATTTTAAAAAACGCCACGTGGAACAGCACCAGGCATACCTGCAGCGTCTGCTGCAAAGAAAAAGCCCCTGCAACAGCAGACATTGCTACAATCAATACAGAGGCGAGAGAAACTCCCCCCAGACAGCAAAATTGTGAAAGCGATAACGGAGAAATTAGTTCAGTTGATTGTGCTCGACGACCAACCACTTTCGGTGGTAGAGAATTTGGGGTTTCGGAGCTTAATTGAGCACCCCGCGCTATACTTTGCCCAGTCGCCATCATATAACCGAAAAAGCCATCCCTCAAATGCACAACGAAGTGTGTGAGTTCCTCGCCAAACTCTTGGAGAATGTCGGCGCTATTAGCTTCACAACAGACATCTGGAGCTCAGGCGTGTGTCCAATGTCGTTGTTGAGTCTCACAGCACACTGGATAGACTCAGGTTTTACTTTGAAGAAAGCGGTGCTGCATGCCCGTGAGTTCCGTGGCTCACACACTGGGGATTCCATTAAGGCAGCCATGGAGGAAATGCTGTTCAAATGGAAGATGAACAAAAGCAGTCCATGTAGTTTTAAGAGACAATGCAAAAAATATGAAGAAGGGCATGGATCAACTTGGAGTGGCGAGTCTGGGATGCTTTGCGCACACTATGCAGCAGAAAAATGGTAGGCCATTTCAAACACTCGCCCTTGGCATATTCACGGCTGCAGGATATCCAAGTAGAACTAAATATGTTGCCTAAGCGTCTGCAGCAGGACGTTCAAACTAGGTGGAACAGCACCTAGAACACACACCACTACATGATTGAAAGCCTCATCACGCAGAAACGGTCACTCTCTGAGTATGTGGCTGAACATGACCTCTGCCCTCAGCTGCCGACTGTCTGCATGATCAGCCATCTCCTACCTTCCTCCCAGGTCTCCTTCAACAGTACATCCTCTTGATAATAGCACTTTTGGATTTGGAAAAAAAACATTTTAGCCATCAGAGATAGATAGAACAAATACTAAGAGGACATGATGCTCAGGACATTTATTATTATTTTTTTTTTTTAAATTTTGCATAGAACTTATTATACACCTGCAAAACTTTATAAAATGAATAATGAAATGTCCTTTTTGTGCTGGCGCTGCAAAAAACAGAAAGGGGAGTTTTACCATATGTTTTGGTCATGTAATTTGTTGTTAACATTTTGGAACATTTTGGAACTTCATTTTGGAACTTTGTAATTGACAGCATTATTAGCATTATGTTTAAATATTCACATTGCAAAATCATCTCGCTTGTGTCTTTTAGGCACAATCAATATGGATCCTTGGAATGAATTTAAAAAAATATATATTGATCTTGCTTTGATTGCTGCAAAGAAGTGTATTGCAATCCATTGGAAATCCGATTACTCTCCTACAATATCACATTGGTTAAATGAAATCTCTAGCTACATTCCATTAGATAAAATATACTATAATATAAGACATAAGAGTCAGGACTTTGTAAAAATATGGCAACCACATATAGATTTTATGGCAAGAAGGGCAGCTTCAGGTACTATTGTTTGATGGACAGTGTTTCTTGTAGGGATGCACGGTGATGTGAATTGCTGTTAATATCATAGCGCATCCCTAATGAATGTATTATTGTGTGTGTGTGTGTGTGTGTGTATGTAGGCATGTGTGTTTTGTCTTATTATTATAATATTTTTGTTGTGTTGTCGTTGGGCGTTGCCGCACAATGGTGGGTGGGTGGGGGGGGGGGAGGGGGTGGATACAAGGGGGCGGGGAAACAAGAAAACATGTGTTCAATTATATTGTAAAAATGTTTGAATCTTTGAAAAAAATAAAAAAGAAGAAAAAAAAAGAAGAGGCGGCCCCAGGTCATCCAGGAGTTCCAGAGCCCCGCTCCTGACGGCCCCACGATCATGCTGCTGTCACTCAAAGCTGGCGGGGTGGGACTCAACCTGACAGCCGCCTCCCGTGTTTTCCTCATGGATCCAGCGTGGAACCCTGCAGCAGAGGACCAGTGTGTGGATCGCTGTCACCGCCTGGGCCAGAAGAGAGACGTCTTCATCACCAAGTTCATCGTGAAGGACTCTGTGGAGGAGAACATGGTGAAGATTCAGAGGCAGAAGCAGGATCTGGTGGACAAGGCTTTCGGCTCCAAGAACCCCACCGACAAGAAGGCGTCACGCATTAATGAAATAAAAGCCCTCATGGAGCTGTAGACGTCCCTACATATGGGAACCTTGTTAAGAAATTCCCATTTTGAAGTTTAGTTTTGATACTGTTTGTTGTGGAATGTTCTCTCAGCACATATGTCCATCGTTACATTCCCACTCACCACACTGCCCTTGGTTAACAAGTCTCATGATACATTTACATTTTTGGGCATTTAACAGATGCCTTTATCCAAAGCGACTTTTCTTTTTTGGGATTGATGTGTGGTTTCATGTATGTGGGAATAAATGTTTTAAGTGACAAACCAAAAAAACAAACAAAAAAAAAAAAATATATTTACAAAATAAATACATCTTTCTTCTAATTCTAATAGATGCGTTTTCATTTTTGTTACCGCTGCTTCATAGGTCTGAATAACACTGACAGGCTTTATATGTGTCCCTTGAACAGAGCTTGTATAGAAAAATTATAGCATGCATCATAGGAAGGTGCCTGGGCGCCGCACAATGATAATTTCCGTCGTTTTCAGTGAAAATAATTTTGGCACCTTTTTGGGCCATCACCAGTTTGCACCCCTGCATTCCCCAAAAAAGTGATAGAAATGAGCCATTGAATTGTTGCACTCTCTCCAGCAATTCCCAGTTCCCGGTGTACCATTCTGTAAGTATTTTCTTCTTGGGGTAATAAAAAACCTAATAATGTTCTTCCATGAAAATTCTCTCCATTGTCCAGAGCTAGAGGTGGTGGATTGTATTTTACATATGTTCAACCATTCTTCCTCAGTTAGGACTATGTTTGCTTCCTTCTCCCACTTATCCCTAACATATAAGGTGGAGTGATTCTTGGTGGACTGTATACTCTTCTGTATAATTCTTGACACCAGTTTCTTGTGGGTGTTGCCCTTATACGCATCAATACAAATGTTGACGAGACTCATTTCAGAAACCTCATTATTCTTTATATTCTTATAGAAGTAGTAATGCCTCAGTTGTAAATACCTGTAGAAATCTTGTTTCTCTAGGTTGTGATTATCAATAAGATATTGAAAGGCCTGTATTGGATGAAATTAGGTAGGGATGTCCCGATCCCATTTTTTCACTACCGATACCTGGGCTTCAGGTATCTGCGATACCGATATCAATCCGATATTTGTATTTATTGTTTTACTCCTGAATAATAACAAATACTTCCCCAGTATAGTCCACAACATTTGGCTATTAAAGACTGCCAGCCTTTATTCAAGCAACAAAAACAGTACTCACTGAGTCTGTTACTCACTACTCAGTGACCAACTGGTTTCAAGTTAAAACAATTTAAACAGCAGCATTCAGCATTGTAGAAAAAAATGAGTTACTGTCTGATTTCTAGTTGTAGTGCCTTCAATTCTCTATTCGTTTCGTATCTCACTATGGGAACGCCCCCTGCGTGACCTCATCAGAAACTGAATTACACTGCGCCAGCCCATTGGCTGGCCCACGCGACGCTTGTGTCACGAGGGACGGGACCCTCCGCCTATATAACACGTACACACGGTATCTGTCGCCATTCAAAAACATTTTCTCTCTTCTCACTGGAGCTGACAACAACGGTGCGGGTGGCTAGAGCTAAACAGTCAACAGATACGAGCGACCACAACACACACACACACACACACACACACACACTGTATGGAAAGTTTGAGCGGCAGTGACGGCCGCGCGCTGCACTTAGTATTTATTCTTGATTATTTTGAACGTCTCGCTCAGCCCGTCAGTGACGGTGCAGTGTGTGTGTGTTAGCCCGTCAGTGACGGTGCAGTGTGTGTGTGTGTGTTAGCCCGTCAGTGACGGTGCAGTGTGTGTTAGCCCGTCAGTGACGGTGCAGTGTGTGTGTGTTAGCCCGTCAGTGACGGTGCTGAGCCGTGCTGTACGTTAACAAACACGTTTGTTCAGCTGTTCCTTTGTGTCGACCTCCCTCTGTGCCTAGAGACTCTTACACTAACCTTACCACCAGGTGCTAGTTAGCTACGGTAGCTAACGTTACCACCAGGTGCTAGCCAGCTACGGTAGCTAACGTTACCACCAGGTGCTAGCTAACTAAGGTAGCTAATGTTACCACCAGGTGCTAGCCAGCTACGGTAGCTAACGTTACCACCAGGTGCTAGCTAGCTACGGTAGCTAATGTTACCACCAGGTGCTAGCTAGCTACGGTAGCTAATGTTACCACCAGGTGCTAGCTAGCTAAGGTAGCTAACGTTAACACCAGGTGCTAGCTAACTACGGTAGCTAATGTTACCACCAGGTGCTAGCTAGCTACGGTAGCTAACGTTACCACCAGGTGCTAGCTAACTAAGGTAGCTAATGTTACCACCAGGTGCTAGCTAGCTACGGTAGCTAACGTTACCACCAGGTGCTAGCTAACTAAGGTAGCTAATGTTACCACCAGGTGCTAGCTAACTAAGGTAGCTAACGTTACCACCAGGTGCTAGCTAACTAAGGTAGCTAATGTTATCACCAGGTGCTGCAAAGAATACCTCTGTGTCATTGGCTGCTATAGGCATAAAAGGAGAGAAACTCATGGTGTGGCCCCCATCTTCCCCTGACCTCAACCCTATAGAGAACCGTTGGAGCATCCTCAAGCAAAATATATATGAGGGTGGGAGGCAGTTCACATCAAAACAGCAGCTCTGGGAGGCTATTCTGGCATCCTGCAAGGAAATTCAAGCAGAAACTGTCCAAAAACTCACAAGTTCAATGGATGCAAGAATTGTGAAGGTGATATCAAAGAAGGGGTCCTATGTTAACATGTAACTTGACCTGTTAAGATGTTTTTGTTTGAAATAGCTTTTGATTTCAGTAAATATGACCTCCTAACCCTAAATTCATCAAATTACCATTTTTAGTTCTTTACAACCTATAACATGTTTTGAAACTCTGTTGTGCATAATAATTTGGAACAGTGCATTTTGAGTTTTTTATTTAAAAAAAAAATACTGTTATCATTGGGAGGTTTGTTCAATAAAATTTGAATTATACTCTAATGGTTGATGACTTGAAAATTATACTGATTGTCATTTGCATCGACTATTTAGGAAAATCTGAGAAAAATATAATTTGCATAATAATTTGGAACGAGGTGTATATGGATCTATATCTATCATATGGTATATGTATATATGCTCTATATGGATCTATATGGATCGCAACAAGTGTCCAAAAAGTGTAGTTTGTTTTTCTTCTTTTGAGAGGTGATCTAATGAATCGACGCTTGAAACAGGTGGTTAATGACAGGTCGGTGCTGCAGGTCTGCGGAGTTTCCACTATGGCCGCCAGGGCTCTGCGCCAGTCACGTGACTGCAAACTATGAATAGGCGTGTTGCTCTTGAGACAGTGCTTTCAAAGAGGTATCCTTACCTTTTCTTGGTTTCTTCTATTCTCCATCTTCTAGTTGTTTTATCCAACGTATGAAGCTATAAAAACAACGTGACATGTGAGATGTCTACCAAGTTGTGATCGATGACAAGACGCACCGTGGTTTTATAGTGGTACACTAATACGTCATAATACATTGTGCGTGATGTCGTCACAATCAACAAGTGGCCCGCTGAGTTTTTTTTTTATCGTTGGAAAGCCTTATTAGTCACCTTTACAACAAGGTACAACTTGTAAGGATCATGCATTTGTGGAATGCGGCCCAAAAATATTTGCCAAAATCCCCTATATTCTTCTGTTGGTAGGCCTACCTATATAAACATATAATCATCTCAATGTATAATATGTGTTTTTAAGGGTTCGTAATATCAAAATTAACCTTGCTGTACTGTATAGCGGACACATAATGGACTGTACTCAATATAATTTCCAAGGCTAAACATGATTTCCACTACCACTGTACTAGACAACACTTCTGGTATCAACTGAGTTTCAACCATCAGTCATATGAACAATTATTGCCACTGTGACTGGAGGACACAGTAAAGGGTCAATAATGATTTGTTTCATGGTTGAAATTCAATTGATATCTATACTAGAAGTGTTGTGTTAGTACAATGGTAGTACAAATATGTTGTGTACAGTCCAGTTTACCAACTAACATGTCTGTAGAGAAGGACCAATTCAGCTGCCCGATTTGTCTGGATCCATAGAAGGATCCGGTGACCACTGCCTGTGGACACAGCTACTGTATTAAGGACTGCTGGGATCAGGATGATCAGAAGCATGTGTACAGCTGCCCCCAGGGCAGACACATTAGATTAGATTAGATTCACTTTATTGTCATTACATAGTAGGCTACAAGAAAATGCAACGAAATGATTGTGCGTCTAACCAGAAGTGCAACAAATAGCAATTATATTGCAGTGATGCAGTATTTACAGCAATCTATACAGTAAAGTGCAAATGGTAGCGTGATGTGCAATGACATACAATGGTGACTGGATGTATATGTGCAGTGGTGTATTTAAGCAATAGCTCACGACAGGCCGTTATGATGGAAAAAAAGGATTGTAGTGTTCTTAGACATGCCCGGCGGCGGGTTTGTTATGGGAAGGCGTGTTCGGTGTGTACGTGACTTGACGTAGCGTGCGTAGTAGAGAGAGAGAGAGATAGTGTCCGTGCTGTATCGCGTCTGTGCTAAAGTCTAGATAAAGTTCCCTTTCCCCCATATAACCTTGACCCCTTTATAACCTTGAGTTCCTTGAAACACAGTAAAAGAAGATAGAAGACAAATGCTAGGCTATAACTTAATAACCATAATACCCCAGAAGTATTGTCGTACTGTCTGCCAGTTACATTTTCCCCCCACAGAAGACTGATAATTTACGCACCGCGTGAGACAAGGTTCTTAAGTGTGAACCAAATGTTGTGTTTTTTATTATATGTGTGTGTTTTTACTTTTGTTCTGATTTAAAGCTGTGTGGTCTCCCCTTATTTTGTGTACAGTGCCTTGAGCCTGGGCTGTTACATGCTCGCTTCGCGTCGGGCCGAACAACGCCCCTTAGCTGTGATATAATAAGCAGTGTTTCCCCTACCATTGCCTTGGGAGTTCAACATTTAAATGTAAATGTAAATTTAAATGTAATGTTCAACATTTACACAGATGCACTTCTTTTGTCAACATGGAGCCTTTTACAGTATAAAACTCCAGCAGATCAGTATAACAAACTAAATAATAACTTGGCTTCACATACCTATGTCACTAGACGAGTAACAGAAGGAAGGTTTTCACTCCCTAAAGCTAATACACATTTTCTTAGACGCACAGTGGGATACAGAGCCATGAAGTCATGGAACCTACTACCAACAGAAATTATAAACGTGACAAGTAAACGTATGTTCAAAAAGCAGATAAGGAAACACCTGGGTACAGGTACATTCAGAATGTACCCAGAACACTGGTAAACTTCCAACACCCAGTTCATATATCATTTCTTTTTACACAATCAGCCTAGAAAGAGCGAGAGGTCTGTATTTTGAAGGATCATTTCAGAAGTGTGATGAATATAAAATGTTAATTTCTCCATGCTCTATGTATTTATTTATGAAAGTTGTGTTTTGTTTCGTATTCTGTTGAATGGGGACATTGTGATAAATAACATGACCCAATCTCTATCTAATATTATTCCCACACTGTGCAGCTCTATTATTGTGAGTCATGAGGTTGAAATGTTCCCTTATGAAATAATGCATCAATGACTCATCACTGGCCCCATTTTATACAAATGTGAGTGACAGCGGCTGGTGAAAGGTGGACCAAGTCGGCACGGTCATCTTTCCTTTTTTTGGGGGGGATTATTAAAGTGTAGATTGTAAGCTCTCAAATGATGTCATACACTGAAAGCAGTTGAAGAAGATAGTTTATTTAAATGTTGGGGCACCTCAATTCAACTCGCCCTGAACCAAAACAAACAAACACATTAGTTTCAGACTGTGCTCCATCTCGCTAGCTAGCTAACAACAACAGCTGCTCTGCATGTTCAGCACATCACAACATGCTGACAGAACAGTATAATTCACTACGTTGACATGGTTTTCTACGTACGACACGGGTAAGATCATTTCATTTCCCCACTCGATTAGACAAAATCACGCTATAATTAGTCGCTACTTGGTTTTCAGGTGTGGATTCCCCCCCCCTCCCTTTTTTTGAACTCCTCCCTTTCCTTTTTCTATTTAAACTTCCTCTTCCTGATTCACTCTTCAATTCTCCCTGATGAAGGCACAGTGTGCCGTAAACGTTGGAGCTTTTTCTTTCTTTTAAGCCTTTTATGATATCAGTCTTGCTTGACTTTTTTTTTTAAAAACATTCTTGATAGGTTGGGACAGAAGCCATATCTACCTTTTAAATTAATTATTCCTGTCAGTAGTTTGCACAAATCATTTTGTACAAACAAATTGCCTTTGCACATGGTTGGGGGAGGGGAAATTAAGTCTCTCCAAATGTTGAGACTCTCTTCCACATTGAGTGTGTGGTGTGTGTGGAGTGAGTTTTGCACTTTAAAAGCACCTTGTGTGTTTCTTCAAATCACACTTATCATTAATCATTAGTTATGATAGTATAAAATGAGTATAGGAAAATAGAATATCATAACAGCAGGTACAAAATGGTTGTTAGTACATTGGTAAAAATAAGCAATCTACAGCACTTTCTCCCAGTCAGGAGCCCCTTCCCCCCATGTCGCTCAAAAGCAGAACCTCTCTTTTATGGTTCTGTGAGACTTCAACTGACCTCAGTCACATATTATTTAAATGAACACACAGTACTTGATTTATCACTTCTAGTTATTTTAATACAAATCCCTAACAAATGTAGTAAAAAAATGTGCTTTATGGATCTGGGACCCCTTAACGTCATTATTTGATTTTTTCAAATTATCATTTCATTTCCCCACTCTATTAGACAAAATCACGCTATAATTAGTCGCTACTTGGTTTTCAGGTGTGGATCCCCCCCCCTTTTTTTTGAACTCCTCCCTTTCCTTTTTCTATTTAAACTTCCTCTTCCTGATTCACTCTTCAATTCTCCCTGATGAAGGCACAGTGTGCCATAAACGTTGGAGCTTTTTCTTTCTTTTAAGCCTTTTATGATATCAGTCTTGCTTGACTTTAAAAAAAAAACATTCTTGATAGGTTGGGACAGAACCCATATCTACCTTTTAAATTAATTATTCCTGTCAGTAGTTTGCACAAATAATTTTGCACAAACAAATTGCCTTTGCACATGGTTGGGGGAGGGGAAATTAAGTCTCTCCAAATGTTGAGACTCTCTTACACATTGAGTGTGTGGTGTGTGTGGAGTGAGTTTTGCACTTTAAAAGCACCTTGTGTGTTTCTTCAAATCACAGAGGTTGGGACAGAACCCATATCTACCTTTTAAATTAATTATTCCTGTCAGTAGTTTGCACAAATAATTTTGCACAGACAAATTGCCTTTGCACATGGTTGGGGGAGGGGAAATTAAATCTCCAAATGTTGAGACTCTCTTACACATTGAGTGTGTGGTGTGTGTGGAGTGAGTTTTGCACTCTAAAAGCACTTTGTGTGTTTATTCAAATCACAGAGGTTGGGACAGAACCCATATCTACCTTTTAAATTAATTATTCCTGTCAGTAGTTTGCACAAATAATTTTGTACAAACAAATTGCCTTTGCACATGGTTGGGGGAGGGGAAATTAAGTCTCTCCAAATGTTGAGACTCTTCCACATTGAGTGTGTGGCAGGGCTGGACTGGGACAAAAATTAGGCCCTGCCATGTGGCTCAGACCGGCCCAACACAATCGGTCCGACACCGCCGATCAACATGCTTGGCAGTCTGTTGAATATACCATTTGTAAAATAATAATAAATGTAATAATAATTTTGACATTTAGCAGACGCTTTTAATCCAAAGCGATTTACAATTACAAATTACAGGGACATTCCCCCTGGAGTAACTGAGGGCTAAGTGCCTTACTCAAGGGCACACTAGTAGTGGTGTGGTTTCAGGCGGGATTTGAACTCACAACCTTCTGATCACAAGTCCAACTCACTATCCACTAGACCAGTGATTTTCAACCTTTTTTGAGCCGCGGCACATTTTTTACATTTACAAAATCCTGGGGCACACCACCAACCAAAATGACACTCTAACACAGTACATATAATACATATAGTTTTTTTATGTATTTATACTCACTTAGTGTGAAACCTGGGCCTGTTTCGATGAACACAAAATGGATATCCTGGCAGTAATGGTAGAAAGACACACACAAAGCTCTTCCTCAACAGATCTCAGTCTCTCTCTGTTTTTAGTTTTTATCGCAGTCAAGCTTGAGAAGCTCAGCTCACACAGATATGTTGTTGAAAACGGGAGCAATGTCAAAATGGCTTTGTTGGCCAGAATGGGGAACTCCTTGGCAACAGATAACCAAAAACTGTCCAAAGGAAGATCAGCAAACTTTAGCTTTAAACCACAATCTTGTTTCAGTTCAATGAGTTCCTCTTGCTCCTTTAAAGTCATGTCCTTTCCAGCAACGGATGCTGAGCTGTATGGGTCCCTAACCCAGTCAAGGCATTCTGTGAAGGCTGAATAGAAATAAAATGACAACTTCTCCTCAAGAGTTTTCAAATGTGTGCCAATCACCTCGCACATTGCAGCAGTGTTGCCATCATGCAGTTTCTCGGTGAGTGGGAACATCTCAAGGTTGCCACGCTGCACATGTTGTTGCCAGAGCTGCACCTTTAAACGGAATCCGTTCATTTTATCAGTGCTTGTAAGCAGGTTTTCATTTCGGCCTTGCATCTGTGTGTTCAGTTCATTCAGATGATGAAATATATCAGCCAGGTATGCCAGCTTTGCACACCACTCATCACTTGCAAGCAGCTTTGAGTAATCGGAACTCTCGTTTGTCAGAAAAACTTTAAGTTTTATATATATACAACATATAGTGAACAACATATAGTGAACAACCGACAACAGGAGAGGAAACAGAGGGATCTAAATAGCCACAGCTAAACAAGACACACCAGGTAGCAATCACAGTAATTAGGACAGACAAAAATACATACATAAACACCAGAGGACGCCAAAGGGTCGCTCCACAATAAGAGCAATTACTCAGAATGCAAAGAGATGAGTCCACTGCTTTAGGTTTCAAAGCGACCCCCCAAACCTTCAGAACCCCCCCCCCCCCCGACGAACGGCACCTGCCGTTCACCTGGGTACCTCAGGATGTAGTTGGCGGAAGTCTGTGATCAGTTTTGGATCCAATATGTCCCTCGGAGGCACCCAGGACCGTTCCTCCGGCCCATACCCCTCCCAATCTACCAAAAACTGAAAACTCCTACCCCTCCGACGGCAATCCATAATCCTCCGTACCGTATAGGCTGTCTGTCCATCAATGATGCGTGGCGGGGGAACAGGGGGGGGTGGCGGGGACATGGGGCAAGTGACAAAGGGCTTCAGGAGGGACACTGACGTTGACATTGACGTTGTAGCCGGCGCCCTTCCCCCGGCCCACCCTGTCGTAGTCGGCGTCCTCCGACGTGGGGAAGAATTTGCCGTTCTCGTAGCGGTGGATGGACGTGTACATCACGCTGAGGGAGGGAGGGTAAAACATACACACACGTCTCTCACAGCAAACTGGCAGACACGGGGTACGGGGGGGGGCAGACTTTAGAACTGAGTGAGCAGCAACGATGGAACGCGTGTGGCGTTTGTGAGGCATTCTGTGACCAACCTGTCGTCCTCCTCGAACATGTGCTGGGTGCCGTTGCCGTGGTGAACGTCCCAGTCCAGGATGAGGACCCGCAGGGGCTCCGGGGAGAGGGACTGCGCGTAGCGGGCGGTCAGGGCGGCCGTGTTGAATAAGCAGAAGCCGCAGGCGGTGTCCTTTTCGGCGTGGTTGATATAGATCTATACCAACCACGAAGGTCGGGTGAACCCGCATGGAAGGTGGGAGTAGTAGTCTATACACCACCGGGTTCACTCGCCGCACCACCTTGAATGGACCCACGAAACGAGGCGCTAGCTTCCTGGACTCGACCCGGAGGGGAAGGTCCCGGTTCGAGAGCCACACCTTCTGCCCCGGGCGAAAGATCGGGGCCAGGCGACACCTGCGGTTGGCCTGAGGCTGGGACCGAACCGACGCCCGCTGAGGCGCCGCCCTCACCCGCCTCCAGGTCCGGCGACAGCGACCGACGTGGGCTTGGATGGAGGGCACCTCACCCAGGAGGGCACTGGATGAAGCTCTTTCATCATCTTGTCCAGTTTTTTCTTCATGCGTGTGTCATTTTGGGGGGTCAGCACGGGGGTGTCTTTTGGCTGCATAGAACGATGTGCCCTTCTCTTGAGCGCAGGAATGGCTTCATCATTGAAGGCAGGATACAGCTCTTCATCCACATGTTCACCGTCATCTTTACATCTGGCCACCCAGAGAACAGATACAAGCCTCACACCAGTCTTCTGGGCTTTATCCCATGTGGCTGGATGGCCGTGTTGAAAGACCACATGGGTGACTCGCTTATTTAATCTTTTTGTCACCTCAGCTCCCATATCGCACAGCTGCTGGATGATGGACTTGGAGTATAGTCATTCGATACTTATTTCCTAAGCAGGCGAGGAACGATAAGGCTACGAAGACCCGTACACACACAATGAACGCAACATATAGTGAACAACCGACAACAGGAGAGGAAACAGAGGGATATAAATAGCCACAGCTAAACAAGACACACCAGGTAGCAATCACAGTAATTAGGACAGACAAAAATACATACATAAACACCAGAGGACGCCAAAGGGTCGCTCCACAATAAGAGCAATTACTCAGAATGCAAAGAGATGAGTCCACTGCTTTAGGTTTCAAAGCGACCCCCCAAACCTTACAGTACCCCCCCCCGACGAACGGCACCTGCCGTTCACCTGGGTACCTCAGGATGTAGTTGGCGGAAGTCTGTGATCAGTTTTGGATCCAATATGTCCCTCGGAGGCACCCAGGACCGTTCCTCCGGCCCATACCCCTCCCAATCTACCAAAAACTGAAAACCCCTACCCCTCCGACGGCAATCCATAATCCTCCGTACAGTATAGGCTGTCTGTCCATCAATGATGCGTGGCGGGGGAACAGGGGGGGATGGCGGGGACATGGGGCAAGTGACAAAGGGCTTCAGGAGGGACACTGACGTTGACATTGACGTTGTAGCCGGCGCCCTTCCCCCGGCCCACCCTGTCGTAGTCGGCGTCCTCCGACGTGGGGAAGAATTTGCCGTTCTCGTAGCGGTGGAGGGACGTGTACATCACGCTGAGGGAGGGAGGGTAAAACATACACACATGTCTCTCACAGCAAACTGGCAGACACGGGGTACGGGGGGGGGGGCAGACTTTAGAACTGAGTGAGCAGCAACGATGGAACGCGTGTGGCGTTTGTGAGGCATTCTGTGACCAACCTGTCGTCCTCCTCGAACATGTGCTGGGTGCCGTTGCCGTGGTGAACGTCCCAGTCCAGGATGAGGACCCGCAGGGGCTCCGGGGAGAGGGACTGCGCGTAGCGGGCGGTCAGGGCGGCCGTGTTGAATAAGCAGAAGCCGCAGGCGGTGTCCTTTTCGGCGTGGTTGATATAGATCTATACCAACCACGAAGGTCGGGTGAACCCGCATGGAAGGTGGGAGTAGTAGTCTATACACCACCGGGTTCACTCGCCGCACCACCTTGAATGGACCCACGAAACGGGGCGCTAGCTTCCTGGACTCGACCCGGAGGGGAAGGTCCCAGTTCGAGAGCCACACCTTCTGCCCCGGGCGAAAGATCGGGGCCAGGCGACACCTGCGGTTGGCCTGAGGCTGGGACCGAACCGACGCCCGCTGAGGCGCCGCCCTCACCCGCCTCCAGGTCCGGCGACAGCGACCGACGTCGGCTTGGACGGAGGGCACCTCACCCAGGAGGGCACTGGATGAAGCTCTTTCATCATCTTGTCCAGTTTTTTCTTCATGCGTGTGTCATTTTGGGGGGTCAGCACGGGGGTGTCTTTTGGCTGCATAGAACGATGTGCCCTTCTCTTGAGCGCAGGAATGGCTTCATCATTGAAGGCAGGATACAGCTCTTCATCCACATGTTCACCGTCATCTTTACATCTGGCCACCCAGAGAACAGATACAAGCCTCACACCAGTCTTCTGGGCTTTATCCCATGTGGCTGGATGGCCGTGTTGAAAGACCACATGGGTGACTCGCTTATTTAATCTTTTTGTCACCTCAGCTTCCATATCGCACAGCTGCTGGATGATGGACTTGGAGTATAGTCATTCGATACTTATTTCCTAAGCAGGCGAGGAACGATAAGGCTACGAAGACCCGTACACACACAATGAACGCAACATATAGTGAACAACCGACAACAGGAGAGGAAACAGAGGGATATAAATAGCCACAGCTAAACAAGACACACCAGGTAGCAATCACAGTAATTAGGACAGACAAAAATACATACATAAACACCAGAGGACGCCAAAGGGTCGCTCCACAATAAGAGCAATTACTCAGAATGCAAAGAGATGAGTCCACTGCTTTAGGTTTCAAAGCGACCCCCCAAACCTTACAGTACCCACCTGGGTACCTCAGGATGTAGTTGGCGGAAGTCTGTGATCAGTTTTGGATCCAATATGTCCCTCGGAGGCACCCAGGACCGTTCCTCCGGCCCATACCCCTCCCAATCTACCAAAAACTGAAAACCCCTACCCCTCCGACGGCAATCCATAATCCTCCGTACCGTATAGGCTGTCTGTCCATCAATGATGCGTGTATTTAGGTCCCCCTGTTTGTCTTACTGGCTGTTTGTCTTACTGGCTTTTTGTCTTGTTGACTGTTTGTCTTACTGGCTGTTTGTCTTACTGGCACATTACCTTTAATGTGTAAAGGTAGAAGCCTTTACACATTTTACATGCACTCACAACAATGTGCCCTGTGTCCTAGACAGTCAAGGCTCAGAACATTTTGATCTTTGTGGTTTCTGGTCGGCCACCCCATGTAACATGTATTGTAGTCCTTCATTGAAAAACAAGGACAATACACTTACCATCATTTGATAGAGGATCAAACGATCTCTTTGGAGAGCAACTAAAGATGTAAATACCAGACAACCTAAATACTTGCTTTAGGGGGAACAGGGGGGGGGTGGCGGGGACATGGGGCAAGTGACAAAGGGCTTCAGGAGGGACACTGACGTTGACATTGACGTTGTAGCCGGCGCCCTTCCCCCGGCCAACCCTGTCGTAGTCGGCGTCCTCCGACGTGGGGAAGAATTTGCCGTTCTCGTAGCGGTGGAGGGACGTGTACATCACGCTGAGGGAGGGAGGGTAAAACATACACACACGTCTCTCACAGCAAACTGGCAGACACGGGGTACGAGGGGGGGCAGACTTTAGAACTGAGTGAGCAGCAACGATGGAACGCGTGTGGCGTTTGTGAGGCATTCTGTGACCAACCTGTCGTCCTCCTCGAACATGTGCTGGGTGCCGTTGCCGTGGTGAACGTCCCAGTCCAGGATGAGGACCCGCAGGGGCTCCGGGGAGAGGGACTGCGCGTAGCGGGCGGTCAGGGCGGCCGTGTTGAATAAGCAGAAGCCGCAGGCGGTGTCCTTTTCGGCGTGGTTGATATAGATCTATACCAACCACGAAGGTCGGGTGAACCCGCATGGAAGGTGGGAGTAGTAGTCTATACACCACCGGGTTCACTCGCCGCACCACCTTGAATGGACCCACGAAACGGGGCGCTAGCTTCCTGGACTCGACCCGGAGGGGAAGGTCCCGGTTCGAGAGCCACACCTTCTGCCCCGGGCGAAAGATCGGGGCCAGGCGACACCTGCGGTTGGCCTGAGGCTGGGACCGAACCGACGCCCGCTGAGGCGCCGCCCTCACCCGCCTCCAGGTCCGGCGACAGCGACCGACGTGGGCTTGGACGGAGGGCAACTCACCCAGGAGGGCACTGGATGAAGCTCTTTCATCATCTTGTCCAGTTTTTTCTTCATGCGTGTGTCATTTTGGGGGGTCAGCACGGGGGTGTCTTTTGGCTGAATAGAACGATGTGCCCTTCTCTTGAGCGCAGGAATGGCTTCATCATTGAAGGCAGGATACAGCTCTTCATCCACATGTTCACCGTCATCTTTACATCTGGCCACCCAGAGAACAGATACAAGCCTCACACCAGTCTTCTGGGCTTTATCCCATGTGGCTGGATGGCCGTGTTGAAAGACCACATGGGTGACTCGCTTATTTAATCTTTTTGTCACCTCAGCTCCCATATCGCACAGCTGCTGGATGATGGACTTGGAGTATAGTCATTCGATACTTATTTCCTAAGCAGGCGAGGAACGATAAGGCTACGAAGACCCGTACACACACAATGAACGCAACATATAGTGAACAACCGACAACAGGAGAGGAAACAGAGGGATATAAATAGCCACAGCTAAACAAGACACACCAGGTAGCAATCACAGTAATTAGGACAGACAAAAATACATACATAAACACCAGAGGACGCCAAAGGGTCGCTCCACAATAAGAGCAATTACTCAGAATGCAAAGAGATGAGTCCACTGCTTTAGGTTTCAAAGCGACCCCCCAAACCTTACAGTACCCACCTGGGTACCTCAGGATGTAGTTGGCGGAAGTCTGTGATCAGTTTTGGATCCAATATGTCCCTCGGAGGCACCCAGGACCGTTCCTCCGGCCCATACCCCTCCCAATCTACCAAAAACTGAAAACCCCTACCCCTCCGACGGCAATCCATAATCCTCCGTACCGTATAGGCTGTCTGTCCATCAATGATGCGTGGCGGGGGAACAGGGGGGGGTGGCGGGGACATGGGGCAAGTGACAAAGGGCTTCAGGAGGGACACTGACGTTGACATTGACGTTGTAGCCGGCGCCCTTCCCCCGGCCCACCCTGTCGTAGTCGGCGTCCTCCGACGTGGGGAAGAATTTGCCGTTCTCGTAGCGGTGGAGGGACGTGTACATCACGCTGAGGGAGGGAGGGTAAAACATACACACACGTCTCTCACAGCAAACTGGCAGACACGGGGTACGGGGGGGGGCAGACTTTAGAACTGAGTGAGCAGCAACGATGGAACGCGTGTGGCGTTTGTGAGGCATTCTGTGACCAACCTGTCGTCCTCCTCGAACATGTGCTGGGTGCCGTTGCCGTGGTGAACGTCCCAGTCCAGGATGGGGACCCGCAGGGGCTCCGGGGAGAGGGACTGCGCGTAGCATCAATGATGCGTGGCGGGGGAACAGGGGGGGGTGGCGGGGACATGGGGCAAGTGACAAAGGGCTTCAGGAGGGACACTGACGTTGACATTGACGTTGTAGCCGGCGCCCTTCCCCCGGCCCACCCTGTCGTAGTCGGCGTCCTCCGACGTGGGGAAGAATTTGCCGTTCTCGTAGCGGTGGAGGGACGTGTACATCACGCTGAGGGAGGGAGGGTAAAACATACACACACGTCTCTCACAGCAAACTGGCAGACACGGGGTACGGGGGGGGGCAGACTTTAGAACTGAGTGAGCAGCAACGATGGAACGCGTGTGGCGTTTGTGAGGCATTCTGTGACCAACCTGTCGTCCTCCTCGAACATGTGCTGGGTGCCGTTGCCGTGGTGAACGTCCCAGTCCAGGATGGGGACCCGCAGGGGCTCCGGGGAGAGGGACTGCGCGTAGCATCAATGATGCGTGGCGGGGGAACAGGGGGGGGTGGCGGGGACATGGGGCAAGTGACAAAGGGCTTCAGGAGGGACACTGACGTTGACATTGACGTTGTAGCCGGCGCCCTTCCCCCGGCCCACCCTGTCGTAGTCGGCGTCCTCCGACGTGGGGAAGAATTTGCCGTTCTCGTAGCGGTGGAGGGACGTGTACATCACGCTGAGGGAGGGAGGGTAAAACATACACACACGTCTCTCACAGCAAACTGGCAGACACGGGGTACGGGGGGGGGCAGACTTTAGAACTGAGTGAGCAGCAACGATGGAACGCGTGTGGCGTTTGTGAGGCATTCTGTGACCAACCTGTCGTCCTCCTCGAACATGTGCTGGGTGCCGTTGCCGTGGTGAACGTCCCAGTCCAGGATGAGGACCCATGGGGCTCCGGGGAGAGGGACTGCGCGTAGCGGGCGGTCAGGGCGGCCGTGTTGAATAAGCAGAAGCCGCAGGCGGTGTCCTTTTCGGCGTGGTTGATATAGATCTATACCAACCACGAAGGTCGGGTGAACCCGCATGGAAGGTGGGAGTAGTAGTCTATACACCACCGGGTTCACTCGCCGCACCACCTTGAATGGACCCACGAAACGGGGCGCTAGCTTCCTGGACTCGACCCGGAGGGGAAGGTCCCGGTTCGAGAGCCACACCTTCTGCCCCGGGCGAAAGATCGGGGCCAGGCGACACCTGCGGTTGGCCTGAGGCTGGGACCGAACCGACGCCCGCTGAGGCGCCGCCCTCACCCGCCTCCAGGTCCGGCGACAGCGACCGACGTGGGCTTGGACGGAGGGCACCTCACCCAGGAGGGCACTGGATGAAGCTCTTTCATCATCTTGTCCAGTTTTTTCTTCATGCGTGTGTCATTTTGGGGGGTCAGCACGGGGGTGTCTTTTGGCTGCATAGAACGATGTGCCCTTCTCTTGAGCGCAGGAATGGCTTCATCATTGAAGGCAGGATACAGCTCTTCATCCACATGTTCACCGTCATCTTTACATCTGGCCACCCAGAGAACAGATACAAGCCTCACACCAGTCTTCTGGGCTTTATCCCATGTGGCTGGATGGCCGTGTTGAAAGACCACATGGGTGACTCGCTTATTTAATCTTTTTGTCACCTCAGCTCCCATATCGCACAGCTGCTGGATGATGGACTTGGAGTATAGTCATTCGATACTTATTTCCTAAGCAGGCGAGGAACGATAAGGCTACGAAGACCCGTACACACACAATGAACGCAACATATAGTGAACAACCGACAACAGGAGAGGAAACAGAGGGATATAAATAGCCACAGCTAAACAAGACACACCAGGTAGCAATCACAGTAATTAGGACAGACAAAAATACATACATAAACACCAGAGGACGCCAAAGGGTCGCTCCACAATAAGAGCAATTACTCAGAATGCAAAGAGATGAGTCCACTGCTTTAGGTTTCAAAGCGACCCCCCAAACCTTACAGTACCCACCTGGGTACCTCAGGATGTAGTTGGCGGAAGTCTGTGATCAGTTTTGGATCCAATATGTCCCTCGGAGGCACCCAGGACCGTTCCTCCGGCCCATACCCCTCCCAATCTACCAAAAACTGAAAACCCCTACCCCTCCGACGGCAATCCATAATCCTCCGTACCGTATAGGCTGTCTGTCCATCAATGATGCGTGTATTTAGGTCCCCCTGTTTGTCTTACTGGCTGTTTGTCTTACTGGCTTTTTGTCTTGTTGACTGTTTGTCTTACTGGCTGTTTGTCTTACTGGCACATTACCTTTAATGTGTAAAGGTAGAAGCCTTTACACATTTTACATGCACTCACAACAATGTGCCCTGTGTCCTAGACAGTCAAGGCTCAGAACATTTTGATCTTTGTGGTTTCTGGTCGGCCACCCCATGTAACATGTATTGTAGTCCTTCATTGAAAAACAAGGACAATACACTTACCATCATTTGATAGAGGATCAAACGATCTCTTTGGAGAGCAACTAAAGATGTAAATACCAGACAACCTAAATACTTGCTTTAGGGGGAACAGGGGGGGGGTGGCGGGGACATGGGGCAAGTGACAAAGGGCTTCAGGAGGGACACTGACGTTGACATTGACGTTGTAGCCGGCGCCCTTCCCCCGGCCAACCCTGTCGTAGTCGGCGTCCTCCGACGTGGGGAAGAATTTGCCGTTCTCGTAGCGGTGGAGGGACGTGTACATCACGCTGAGGGAGGGAGGGTAAAACATACACACACGTCTCTCACAGCAAACTGGCAGACACGGGGTACGAGGGGGGGCAGACTTTAGAACTGAGTGAGCAGCAACGATGGAACGCGTGTGGCGTTTGTGAGGCATTCTGTGACCAACCTGTCGTCCTCCTCGAACATGTGCTGGGTGCCGTTGCCGTGGTGAACGTCCCAGTCCAGGATGAGGACCCGCAGGGGCTCCGGGGAGAGGGACTGCGCGTAGCGGGCGGTCAGGGCGGCCGTGTTGAATAAGCAGAAGCCGCAGGCGGTGTCCTTTTCGGCGTGGTTGATATAGATCTATACCAACCACGAAGGTCGGGTGAACCCGCATGGAAGGTGGGAGTAGTAGTCTATACACCACCGGGTTCACTCGCCGCACCACCTTGAATGGACCCACGAAACGGGGCGCTAGCTTCCTGGACTCGACCCGGAGGGGAAGGTCCCGGTTCGAGAGCCACACCTTCTGCCCCGGGCGAAAGATCGGGGCCAGGCGACACCTGCGGTTGGCCTGAGGCTGGGACCGAACCGACGCCCGCTGAGGCGCCGCCCTCACCCGCCTCCAGGTCCGGCGACAGCGACCGACGTGGGCTTGGACGGAGGGCAACTCACCCAGGAGGGCACTGGATGAAGCTCTTTCATCATCTTGTCCAGTTTTTTCTTCATGCGTGTGTCATTTTGGGGGGTCAGCACGGGGGTGTCTTTTGGCTGAATAGAACGATGTGCCCTTCTCTTGAGCGCAGGAATGGCTTCATCATTGAAGGCAGGATACAGCTCTTCATCCACATGTTCACCGTCATCTTTACATCTGGCCACCCAGAGAACAGATACAAGCCTCACACCAGTCTTCTGGGCTTTATCCCATGTGGCTGGATGGCCGTGTTGAAAGACCACATGGGTGACTCGCTTATTTAATCTTTTTGTCACCTCAGCTCCCATATCGCACAGCTGCTGGATGATGGACTTGGAGTATAGTCATTCGATACTTATTTCCTAAGCAGGCGAGGAACGATAAGGCTACGAAGACCCGTACACACACAATGAACGCAACATATAGTGAACAACCGACAACAGGAGAGGAAACAGAGGGATATAAATAGCCACAGCTAAACAAGACACACCAGGTAGCAATCACAGTAATTAGGACAGACAAAAATACATACATAAACACCAGAGGACGCCAAAGGGTCGCTCCACAATAAGAGCAATTACTCAGAATGCAAAGAGATGAGTCCACTGCTTTAGGTTTCAAAGCGACCCCCCAAACCTTACAGTACCCACCTGGGTACCTCAGGATGTAGTTGGCGGAAGTCTGTGATCAGTTTTGGATCCAATATGTCCCTCGGAGGCACCCAGGACCGTTCCTCCGGCCCATACCCCTCCCAATCTACCAAAAACTGAAAACCCCTACCCCTCCGACGGCAATCCATAATCCTCCGTACCGTATAGGCTGTCTGTCCATCAATGATGCGTGGCGGGGGAACAGGGGGGGGTGGCGGGGACATGGGGCAAGTGACAAAGGGCTTCAGGAGGGACACTGACGTTGACATTGACGTTGTAGCCGGCGCCCTTCCCCCGGCCCACCCTGTCGTAGTCGGCGTCCTCCGACGTGGGGAAGAATTTGCCGTTCTCGTAGCGGTGGAGGGACGTGTACATCACGCTGAGGGAGGGAGGGTAAAACATACACACACGTCTCTCACAGCAAACTGGCAGACACGGGGTACGGGGGGGGGCAGACTTTAGAACTGAGTGAGCAGCAACGATGGAACGCGTGTGGCGTTTGTGAGGCATTCTGTGACCAACCTGTCGTCCTCCTCGAACATGTGCTGGGTGCCGTTGCCGTGGTGAACGTCCCAGTCCAGGATGGGGACCCGCAGGGGCTCCGGGGAGAGGGACTGCGCGTAGCATCAATGATGCGTGGCGGGGGAACAGGGGGGGGTGGCGGGGACATGGGGCAAGTGACAAAGGGCTTCAGGAGGGACACTGACGTTGACATTGACGTTGTAGCCGGCGCCCTTCCCCCGGCCCACCCTGTCGTAGTCGGCGTCCTCCGACGTGGGGAAGAATTTGCCGTTCTCGTAGCGGTGGAGGGACGTGTACATCACGCTGAGGGAGGGAGGGTAAAACATACACACACGTCTCTCACAGCAAACTGGCAGACACGGGGTACGGGGGGGGGCAGACTTTAGAACTGAGTGAGCAGCAACGATGGAACGCGTGTGGCGTTTGTGAGGCATTCTGTGACCAACCTGTCGTCCTCCTCGAACATGTGCTGGGTGCCGTTGCCGTGGTGAACGTCCCAGTCCAGGATGAGGACCCATGGGGCTCCGGGGAGAGGGACTGCGCGTAGCGGGCGGTCAGGGCGGCCGTGTTGAATAAGCAGAAGCCGCAGGCGGTGTCCTTTTCGGCGTGGTTGATATAGATCTATACCAACCACGAAGGTCGGGTGAACCCGCATGGAAGGTGGGAGTAGTAGTCTATACACCACCGGGTTCACTCGCCGCACCACCTTGAATGGACCCACGAAACGGGGCGCTAGCTTCCTGGACTCGACCCGGAGGGGAAGGTCCCGGTTCGAGAGCCACACCTTCTGCCCCGGGCGAAAGATCGGGGCCAGGCGACACCTGCGGTTGGCCTGAGGCTGGGACCGAACCGACGCCCGCTGAGGCGCCGCCCTCACCCGCCTCCAGGTCCGGCGACAGCGACCGACGTGGGCTTGGACGGAGGGCACCTCACCCAGGAGGGCACTGGATGAAGCTCTTTCATCATCTTGTCCAGTTTTTTCTTCATGCGTGTGTCATTTTGGGGGGTCAGCACGGAGGTGTCTTTTGGCTGCATAGAACGATGTGCCCTTCTCTTGAGCGCAGGAATGGCTTCATCATTGAAGGCAGGATACAGCTCTTCATCCACATGTTCACCGTCATCTTTACATCTGGCCACCCAGAGAACAGATACAAGCCTCACACCAGTCTTCTGGGCTTTATCCCATGTGGCTGGATGGCCGTGTTGAAAGACCACATGGGTGACTCGCTTATTTAATCTTTTTGTCACCTCAGCTCCCATATCGCACAGCTGCTGGATGATGGACTTGGAGTATAGTCATTCGATACTTATTTCCTAAGCAGGCGAGGAACGATAAGGCTACGAAGACCCGTACACACACAATGAACGCAACATATAGTGAACAACCGACAACAGGAGAGGAAACAGAGGGATATAAATAGCCACAGCTAAACAAGACACACCAGGTAGCAATCACAGTAATTAGGACAGACAAAAATACATACATAAACACCAGAGGACGCCAAAGGGTCGCTCCACAATAAGAGCAATTACTCAGAATGCAAAGAGATGAGTCCACTGCTTTAGGTTTCAAAGCGACCCCCCAAACCTTACAGTACCCCCCCCGACGAACGGCACCTGCCGTTCACCTGGGTACCTCAGGATGTAGTTGGCGGAAGTCTGTGATCAGTTTTGGATCCAATATGTCCCTCGGAGGCACCCAGGACCGTTCCTCCGGCCCATACCCCTCCCAATCTACCAAAAACTGAAAACCCCTACCCCTCCGACGGCAATCCATAATCCTCCGTACCGTATAGGCTGTCTGTCCATCAATGATGCGTGGCGGGGGAACAGGGGGGGGTGGCGGGGACATGGGGCAAGTGACAAAGGGCTTCAGGAGGGACACTGACGTTGACATTGACGTTGTAGCCGGCGCCCTTCCCCCGGCCCACCCTGTCGTAGTCGGCGTCCTCCGACGTGGGGAAGAATTTGCCGTTCTCGTAGCGGTGGAGGGACGTGTACATCGTTCCTCCGGCCCATACCCCTCCCAATCTACCAAAAACTGAAAACCCCTACCCCTCCGACGGCAATCCATAATCCTCCGTACCGTATAGGCTGTCTGTCCATCAATGATGCGTGGCGGGGGAACAGGGAGGGGTGGCGGGGACATGGGGCAAGTGACAAAGGGCTTCAGGAGGGACACTGACGTTGACATTGACGTTGTAGCCGGCGCCCTTCCCCCGGCCCACCCTGTCGTAGTCGGCGTCCTCCGACGTGGGGAAGAATTTGCCGTTCTCGTAGCGGTGGAGGGACGTGTACATCGTTCCTCCGGCCCATACCCCTCCCAATCTACCAAAAACTGAAAACCCCTACCCCTCCGACGGCAATCCATAATCCTCCGTACCGTATAGGCTGTCTGTCCATCAATGATGCGTGGCGGGGGAACAGGGGGGGGTGGCGGGGACATGGGGCAAGTGACAAAGGGCTTCAGGAGGGACACTGACGTTGACATTGACGTTGTAGCCGGCGCCCTTCCCCCGGCCCACCCTGTCGTAGTCGGCGTCCTCCGACGTGGGGAAGAATTTGCCGTTCTCGTAGCGGTGGAGGGACGTGTACATCGTTCCTCCGGCCCATACCCCTCCCAATCTACCAAAAACTGAAAACCCCTACCCCTCCGACGGCAATCCATAATCCTCCGTACCGTATAGGCTGTCTGTCCATCAATGATGCGTGGCGGGGGAACAGGGGGGGGTGGCGGGGACATGGGGCAAGTGACAAAGGGCTTCAGGAGGGACACTGACGTTGACATTGACGTTGTAGCCGGCGCCCTTCCCCCGGCCCACCCTGTCGTAGTCGGCGTCCTCCGACGTGGGGAAGAATTTGCCGTTCTCGTAGCGGTGGAGGGACGTGTACATCGTTCCTCCGGCCCATACCCCTCCCAATCTACCAAAAACTGAAAACCCCTACCCCTCGGACGGCAATCCATAATCCTCCGTACCGTATAGGCTGTCTGTCCATCAATGATGCGTGGCGGGGGAACAGGGGGGGGTGGCGGGGACATGGGGCAAGTGACAAAGGGCTTCAGGAGGGACACTGACGTTGACATTGACGTTGTAGCCGGCGCCCTTCCCCCGGCCCACCCTGTCGTAGTCGGCGTCCTCCGACGTGGGGAAGAATTTGCCGTTCTCGTAGCGGTGGAGGGACGTGTACATCGTTCCTCCGGCCCATACCCCTCCCAATCTACCAAAAACTGAAAACCCCTACCCCTCCGACGGCAATCCATAATCCTCCGTACCGTATAGGCTGTCTGTCCATCAATGATGCGTGGCGGGGGAACAGGGGGGGGTGGCGGGGACATGGGGCAAGTGACAAAGGGCTTCAGGAGGGACACTGACGTTGACATTGACGTTGTAGCCGGCGCCCTTCCCCCGGCCCACCCTGTCGTAGTCGGCGTCCTCCGACGTGGGGAAGAATTTGCCGTTCTCGTAGCGGTGGAGGGACGTGTACATCACGCTGAGGGAGGGAGGGTAAAACATACACACACGTCTCTCACAGCAAACTGGCAGACACGGGGTACGGGGGGGGGCAGACTTTAGAACTGAGTGAGCAGCAACGATGGAACGCGTGTGGCGTTTGTGAGGCATTCTGTGACCAACCTGTCGTCCTCCTCGAACATGTGCTGGGTGCCGTTGCCGTGGTGAACGTCCCAGTCCAGGATGAGGACCCATGGGGCTCCGGGGAGAGGGACTGCGCGTAGCGGGCGGTCAGGGCGGCCGTGTTGAATAAGCAGAAGCCGCAGGCGGTGTCCTTTTCGGCGTGGTTGATATAGATCTATACCAACCACGAAGGTCGGGTGAACCCGCATGGAAGGTGGGAGTAGTAGTCTATACACCACCGGGTTCACTCGCCGCACCACCTTGAATGGACCCACGAAACGGGGCGCTAGCTTCCTGGACTCGACCCGGAGGGGAAGGTCCCGGTTCGAGAGCCACACCTTCTGCCCCGGGCGAAAGATCGGGGCCAGGCGACACCTGCGGTTGGCCTGAGGCTGGGACCGAACCGACGCCCGCTGAGGCGCCGCCCTCACCCGCCTCCAGGTCCGGCGACAGCGACCGACGTGGGCTTGGACGGAGGGCACCTCACCCAGGAGGGCACTGGATGAAGCTCTTTCATCATCTTGTCCAGTTTTTTCTTCATGCGTGTGTCATTTTGGGGGGTCAGCACGGGGGTGTCTTTTGGCTGCATAGAACGATGTGCCCTTCTCTTGAGCGCAGGAATGGCTTCATCATTGAAGGCAGGATACAGCTCTTCATCCACATGTTCACCGTCATCTTTACATCTGGCCACCCAGAGAACAGATACAAGCCTCACACCAGTCTTCTGGGCTTTATCCCATGTGGCTGGATGGCCGTGTTGAAAGACCACATGGGTGACTCGCTTATTTAATCTTTTTGTCACCTCAGCTCCCATATCGCACAGCTGCTGGATGATGGACTTGGAGTATAGTCATTCGATACTTATTTCCTAAGCAGGCGAGGAACGATAAGGCTACGAAGACCCGTACACACACAATGAACGCAACATATAGTGAACAACCGACAACAGGAGAGGAAACAGAGGGATATAAATAGCCACAGCTAAACAAGACACACCAGGTAGCAATCACAGTAATTAGGACAGACAAAAATACATACATAAACACCAGAGGACGCCAAAGGGTCGCTCCACAATAAGAGCAATTACTCAGAATGCAAAGAGATGAGTCCACTGCTTTAGGTTTCAAAGCGACCCCCCAAACCTTACAGTACCCCCCCCGACGAACGGCACCTGCCGTTCACCTGGGTACCTCAGGATGTAGTTGGCGGAAGTCTGTGATCAGTTTTGGATCCAATATGTCCCTCGGAGGCACCCAGGACCGTTCCTCCGGCCCATACCCCTCCCAATCTACCAAAAACTGAAAACCCCTACCCCTCCGACGGCAATCCATAATCCTCCGTACCGTATAGGCTGTCTGTCCATCAATGATGCGTGGCGGGGGAACAGGGGGGGGTGGCGGGGACATGGGGCAAGTGACAAAGGGCTTCAGGAGGGACACTGACGTTGACATTGACGTTGTAGCCGGCGCCCTTCCCCCGGCCCACCCTGTCGTAGTCGGCGTCCTCCGACGTGGGGAAGAATTTGCCGTTCTCGTAGCGGTGGAGGGACGTGTACATCGTTCCTCCGGCCCATACCCCTCCCAATCTACCAAAAACTGAAAACCCCTACCCCTCCGACGGCAATCCATAATCCTCCGTACCGTATAGGCTGTCTGTCCATCAATGATGCGTGGCGGGGGAACAGGGAGGGGTGGCGGGGACATGGGGCAAGTGACAAAGGGCTTCAGGAGGGACACTGACGTTGACATTGACGTTGTAGCCGGCGCCCTTCCCCCGGCCCACCCTGTCGTAGTCGGCGTCCTCCGACGTGGGGAAGAATTTGCCGTTCTCGTAGCGGTGGAGGGACGTGTACATCGTTCCTCCGGCCCATACCCCTCCCAATCTACCAAAAACTGAAAACCCCTACCCCTCCGACGGCAATCCATAATCCTCCGTACCGTATAGGCTGTCTGTCCATCAATGATGCGTGGCGGGGGAACAGGGGGGGGTGGCGGGGACATGGGGCAAGTGACAAAGGGCTTCAGGAGGGACACTGACGTTGACATTGACGTTGTAGCCGGCGCCCTTCCCCCGGCCCACCCTGTCGTAGTCGGCGTCCTCCGACGTGGGGAAGAATTTGCCGTTCTCGTAGCGGTGGAGGGACGTGTACATCGTTCCTCCGGCCCATACCCCTCCCAATCTACCAAAAACTGAAAACCCCTACCCCTCCGACGGCAATCCATAATCCTCCGTACCGTATAGGCTGTCTGTCCATCAATGATGCGTGGCGGGGGAACAGGGGGGGGTGGCGGGGACATGGGGCAAGTGACAAAGGGCTTCAGGAGGGACACTGACGTTGACATTGACGTTGTAGCCGGCGCCCTTCCCCCGGCCCACCCTGTCGTAGTCGGCGTCCTCCGACGTGGGGAAGAATTTGCCGTTCTCGTAGCGGTGGAGGGACGTGTACATCGTTCCTCCGGCCCATACCCCTCCCAATCTACCAAAAACTGAAAACCCCTACCCCTCGGACGGCAATCCATAATCCTCCGTACCGTATAGGCTGTCTGTCCATCAATGATGCGTGGCGGGGGAACAGGGGGGGGTGGCGGGGACATGGGGCAAGTGACAAAGGGCTTCAGGAGGGACACTGACGTTGACATTGACGTTGTAGCCGGCGCCCTTCCCCCGGCCCACCCTGTCGTAGTCGGCGTCCTCCGACGTGGGGAAGAATTTGCCGTTCTCGTAGCGGTGGAGGGACGTGTACATCGTTCCTCCGGCCCATACCCCTCCCAATCTACCAAAAACTGAAAACCCCTACCCCTCCGACGGCAATCCATAATCCTCCGTACCGTATAGGCTGTCTGTCCATCAATGATGCGTGGCGGGGGAACAGGGGGGGGTGGCGGGGACATGGGGCAAGTGACAAAGGGCTTCAGGAGGGACACTGACGTTGACATTGACGTTGTAGCCGGCGCCCTTCCCCCGGCCCACCCTGTCGTAGTCGGCGTCCTCCGACGTGGGGAAGAATTTGCCGTTCTCGTAGCGGTGGAGGGACGTGTACATCGTTCCTCCGGCCCATACCCCTCCCAATCTACCAAAAACTGAAAACCCCTACCCCTCCGACGGCAATCCATAATCCTCCGTACCGTATAGGCTGTCTGTCCATCAATGATGCGTGGCGGGGGAACAGGGGGGGGGTGGCGGGGACATGGGGCAAGTGACAAAGGGCTTCAGGAGGGACACTGACGTTGACATTGACGTTGTAGCCGGCGCCCTTCCCCCGGCCCACCCTGTCGTAGTCGGCGTCCTCCGACGTGGGGAAGAATTTGCCGTTCTCGTAGCGGTGGAGGGACGTGTACATCGTTCCTCCGGCCCATACCCCTCCCAATCTACCAAAAACTGAAAACCCCTACCCCTCCGACGGCAATCCATAATCCTCCGTACCGTATAGGCTGTCTGTCCATCAATGATGCGTGGCGGGGGAACAGGGGGGGGTGGCGGGGACATGGGGCAAGTGACAAAGGGCTTCAGGAGGGACACTGACGTTGACATTGACGTTGTAGCCGGCGCCCTTCCCCCGGCCCACCCTGTCGTAGTCGGCGTCCTCCGACGTGGGGAAGAATTTGCCGTTCTCGTAGCGGTGGAGGGACGTGTACATCGTTCCTCCGGCCCATACCCCTCCCAATCTACCAAAAACTGAAAACCCCTACCCCTCCGACGGCAATCCATAATCCTCCGTACCGTATAGGCTGTCTGTCCATCAATGATGCGTGGCGGGGGAACAGGGGGGGGTGGCGGGGACATGGGGCAAGTGACAAAGGGCTTCAGGAGGGACACTGACGTTGACATTGACGTTGTAGCCGGCGCCCTTCCCCCGGCCCACCCTGTCGTAGTCGGCGTCCTCCGACGTGGGGAAGAATTTGCCGTTCTCGTAGCGGTGGAGGGACGTGTACATCGTTCCTCCGGCCCATACCCCTCCCAATCTACCAAAAACTGAAAACCCCTACCCCTCCGACGGCAATCCATAATCCTCCGTACCGTATAGGCTGTCTGTCCATCAATGATGCGTGGCGGGGGAACAGGGGGGGGGTGGCGGGGACATGGGGCAAGTGACAAAGGGCTTCAGGAGGGACACTGACGTTGACATTGACGTTGTAGCCGGCGCCCTTCCCCCGGCCCACCCTGTCGTAGTCGGCGTCCTCCGACGTGGGGAAGAATTTGCCGTTCTCGTAGCGGTGGAGGGACGTGTACATCGTTCCTCCGGCCCATACCCCTCCCAATCTACCAAAAACTGAAAACCCCTACCCCTCCGACGGCAATCCATAATCCTCCGTACCATATAGGCTGTCTGTCCATCAATGATGCGTGGCGGGGGAACAGGGGGGGGTGGCGGGGACATGGGGCAAGTGACAAAGGGCTTCAGGAGTGACATTGACGTTGTAGCCGGCGCCCTTCCCCCGGCCCACCCTGTCGTAGTCGGCGTCCTCCGACGTGGGGAAGAATTTGCCGTTCTCGTAGCGGTGGAGGGACGTGTACATCACGCTGAGGGAGGGAGGGTAAAACATACACACACGTCTCTCACAGCAAACTGGCAGACACGGGGTACGGGGGGGGGCAGACTTTAGAACTGAGTGAGCAGCAACGATGGAACGCGTGTGGCGTTTGTGAGGCATTCTGTGACCAACCTGTCGTCCTCCTCGAACATGTGCTGGGTGCCGTTGCCGTGGTGAACGTCCCAGTCCAGGATGAGGACCCGCAGGGGCTCCGGGGAGAGGGACTGCGCGTAGCGGGCGGTCAGGGCGGCCGTGTTGAATAAGCAGAAGCCGCAGGCGGTGTCCTTTTCGGCGTGGTTGATATAGATCTATACCAACCACGAAGGTCGGGTGAACCCGCATGGAAGGTGGGAGTAGTAGTCTATACACCACCGGGTTCACTCGCCGCACCACCTTGAATGGACCCACGAAACGGGGCGCTAGCTTCCTGGACTCGACCCGGAGGGGAAGGTCCCGGTTCGAGAGCCACACCTTCTGCCCCGGGCGAAAGATCGGGGCCAGGCGACACCTGCGGTTGGCCTGAAGAAGTTGTGCCAATGTGACGGGGTGTATCTTTGCATGAATCACTCTCAGCTGGATGGCTCACGTTCATTTATTCTGTAGAAAACAGTGCATCAAATTCTGGACACGGGACTTGCAGGGTCATCGAGCTACATTCTGGAGGAGGTCCACCGAACTTCCTCTGTCCGTTGTCCTGAACCATTTCGTAACCAGTCTTGTCTATCAGCTCCAGAAGCTTGGCCTGGTTCGAGCTCTCCTGGTTCCAGCAGCTCTCCGTCACCATCTCCTCCCCCAACACGTTATCTCTGTCAACGTCCATCACTGCCGGCACCTTAACGTATTATTATTCTTGTTGTGTAACTCAGCTAGCTGTTGTTAAACAATGAAGTAATTCTCCCGCCTGCTGATCTGCTCTGATGTTCGCCTTCTTCACATAACTCCTCATTATGTCTTCCCACTCACGCACATTCACTGCGTCCTTATCATCCCCTCTGAACGTTGGAGGCTCCTTCACCCTCCTGTGAGGTACCAACTGGGCTTGGGACAGGTCTAGACTCTGGGTGGATGTATCAGTGGGCTCGGTCTGTGCATGTGCAGTGCTAAGAGGGGGTAGCGTTGAGTCAAGGCGTGCAAGTATGCTATCCGCCAGCTGTAGACCAACATCTCTAATTATGTCACTCATCTGGCTCACTACATCAGGTAACTGGAAAGCAGAGATTGGGGATGGGGTATCACTGACCTGTGTGCTCGGTGCATGATCAATGTCGTGGCTCTGAGAAGGAACTGTGTCCCCACTAACTGAAAGGGCCCCAACAGCATCCTGACTACCCACAACATGAACATCACCCCCCTGAACAGGACTATCATAACCCAACACTGGAATCCCCCTACCTCCACTGAGGAGCATCGCTCTACCCCTCCCAATGCTACTGTTTAGTGGCGTACTGAAACATCCTGGTCTGTAGCTCATGTTGAATTACAATTCAATAAAACAGTACTATACAGACTAATCAGATAAAAGACCAGTAAAGAAAAATGTCACCAAAACAGCAATAAAACTAAAATAAATCACAGATCACATGTGTGATCACATTCATTAATTCAACAAATCACTTGTGCATAACATCACCGAATGAACTGAGTGAAACCATACGCCGCCCACCAGACAGCACGCAGGAGCGGTCCAGCAGAGTGGTCCAGCAGAGTGGTCCCGGGTCAAGGTGAAGAGTTGACTTCAGGTCCATAGGTCACGGCACCAATGTAGTAAGTGCACTTAGCAGATGGGTAGCCCCACCATGTGTCAAAATTGCACAGCCTTACATCAAATGGTTAGAGAGTTTTCATACTAATAATGTGAATAATAGTACAATAATAATAAGTGCTCCAGATCATTATGAAGACACATTCATACCATAGGCCCCAGAGTAAAGAAGACTCTTATGCAGGGCGCCAGAGTAAAGAAGACTCACATGCAGGGCGCCAGAGTAAAGAAGGCTCTCATGCAGGGCGCCAGAGTAAAGAAGACTCTCATGCAGGGCGCCAGAGTAAAGAAGACTCTTATGCATTAGGCCCCAGAGTAAAGAAGACTCTTATGCATTAGGCCCCAGAGTAAAGAAGACTCTTATGCATTAGGCCCCAGAGTAAAGAAGACTCTTATGCATTAGGCCCCAGAGTAAAGAAGACTCTCATGCATTAGGCCCCAGAGTAAAGAAGACTCTTATGCATTACATTTACATTTACATTTTTGGCATTTAGCAGACGCCTTATTCCAAAGCGACTTACAATCAATACATTTGAATACTAAGCATGTGAATCAGCAATCCACCAATCGTTGCAGGAAGAGTAATCTAGCTCGGGCCCGGTTATTAACAATAACCGCACAGTAAGCGATGAAACAAAAGAGGAGAAAGCAAGTCTCCGATAAATGCTTAAATAATAATAGGAAACAAAACAACAAAACAAAAAAGGGAGATCCCAAAACGCCGTCAATAGAACAAGGCAGGGCAAGGTACTTACAATAGTCATTCAATACTTATTTCCTAAGCAGGCGAGGAACGATAAGGCTACGAAGACCCGTACACACACAATGAATGCAACATATAATGAACAACCGACAACAGGAGAGGAAACAGAGGGATATAAATAGCCACAGCTAAACAAGACACACCAGGTAGCAATCACAGTAATTAGGACAGACAAAAATACATACATAAACACCAGAGGACGCCAAAGGGTCGCTCCACAATAAGAGCAATTACTCAGAATGCAAAGAGATGAGTCCACTGCTTTAGGTTTCAAAGCGACCCCCCAAACCTTACAGTACCCACCTGGGTACCTCAGGAGGTAGTTGGCGGAAGTCTGTGATCAGTTTTGGATCCAATATGTCCCTCGGAGGCACCCAGGACCGTTCCTCCGGCCCATACCCCTCCCAATCTACCAAAAACTGAAAACCCCTACCCCTCCGACGGCAATCCATAATCCTCCGTACCGTATAGGCTGTCTGTCCATCAATGATGCGTGGCGGGGGAACAGGGGGGGGTGGCGGGGACATGGGGCAAGTGACAAAGGGCTTCAGGAGGGACACTGACGTTGACATTGACGTTGTAGCCGGCGCCCTTCCCCCGGCCCACCCTGTCGTAGTCGGCGTCCTCCGACGTGGGGAAGAATTTGCCGTTCTCGTAGCGGTGGAGGGACGTGTACATCACGCTGAGGGAGGGAGGGTAAAACATACACACACGTCTCTCACAGCAAACTGGCAGACACGGGGTACGGGGGGGGGCAGACTTTAGAACTGAGTGAGCAGCAACGATGGAACGCGTGTGGCGTTTGTGAGGCATTCTGTGACCAACCTGTCGTCCTCCTCGAACATGTGCTGGGTGCCGTTGCCGTGGTGAACGTCCCAGTCCAGGATGAGGACCCGCAGGGGCTCCGGGGAGAGGGACTGCGCGTAGCGGGCGGTCAGGGCGGCCGTGTTGAATAAGCAGAAGCCGCAGGCGGTGTCCTTTTCGGCGTGGTTGATATAGATCTATACCAACCACGAAGGTCGGGTGAACCCGCATGGAAGGTGGGAGTAGTAGTCTATACACCACTGGGTTCACTCGCCGCACCACCTTGAATGGACCCACGAAACGGGGCGCTAGCTTCCTGGACTCGACCCGGAGGGGAAGGTCCCGGTTCGAGAGCCACACCTTCTGCCCCGCATGGAAGGTGGGAGTAGTAGTCTATACACCACCGGGTTCACTCTCCGCACCACCTTGAATGGACCCACGAAACGGGGCGCTAGCTTCCTGGACTCGACCCGGAGGGGAAGGTCCCGGTTCGAGAGCCACACCTTCTGCCCCGGGCGAAAGATCGGGGCCAGGCGACACCTGCGGTTGGCCTGAAGAAGTTGTGCCAATGTGACGGGGTGTATCTTTGCATGAATCACTCTCAGCTGGATGGCTCACGTTCATTTATTCTGTAGAAAACAGTGCATCAAATTCTGGACACGGGACTTGCAGGGTCATCGAGCTACATTCTGGAGGAGGTCCACCGAACTTCCTCTGTCCGTTGTCCTGAACCATTTCGTAACCAGTCTTGTCTATCAGCTCCAGAAGCTTGGCCTGGTTCGAGCTCTCCTGGTTCCAGCAGCTCTCCGTCACCATCTCCTCCCCCAACACGTTATCTCTGTCAACGTCCATCACTTAACGTATTATTATTCTTGTTGTGTAACTCAGCTAGCTGTTGTTAAACAATGAAGTAATTCTCCCGCCTGCTGATCTGCTCTGATGTTCGCCTTCTTCACATAACTCCTCATTATGTCTTCCCACTCACGCACATTCACTGCGTCCTTATCATCCCCTCTGAACGTTGGAGGCTCCTTCACCCTCCTGTGAGGTACCAACTGGGCTTGGGACAGGTCTAGACTCTGGGTGGATGTATCAGTGGGCTCGGTCTGTGCATGTGCAGTGCTAAGAGGGGGTAGCGTTGAGTCAAGGCGTGCAAGTATGCTATCCGCCAGCTGTAGACCAACATCTCTAATTATGTCACTCATCTGGCTCACTACATCAGGTAACTGGAAAGCAGAGATTGGGGATGGGGTATCACTGACCTGTGTGCTCGGTGCATGATCAATGTCGTGGCTCTGAGAAGGAACTGTGTCCCCACTAACTGAAAGGGCCCCAACAGCATCCTGACTACCCACAACATGAACATCACCCCCCTGAACAGGACTATCAACCCAACACTGGAATCCCCCTACCTCCACTGAGGAGCATCGCTCTACCCCTCCCAATGCTACTGTTTAGTGGCGTACTGAAACATCCTGGTCTGTAGCTCATGTTGAATTACAATTCAATAAAACAGTACTATACAGACTAATCAGATAAAAGACCAGTAAAGAAAAATGTCACCAAAACAGCAATAAAACTAAAATAAATCACAGATCACATGTGTGATCACATTCATTAATTCAACAAATCACTTGTGCATAACATCACCGAATGAACTGAGTGAAACCATACGCCGCCCACCAGACAGCACGCAGGAGCGGTCCAGCAGAGTGGTCCAGCAGAGTGGTCCCGGGTCAAGGTGAAGAGTCGACTTCAGGTCCATAGGTCACGGCACCAATGTAGTAAGTGCACTTAGCAGATGGGTAGCCCCACCATGTGTCAAAATTGCACAGCCTTACATCAAATGGTTAGAGAGTTTTCATACTAATAATGTGAATAATAGTACAATAATAATAAGTGCTCCAGATCATTATGAAGACACATTCATACCATAGGCCCCAGAGTAAAGAAGACTCTTATGCAGGGCGCCAGAGTAAAGAAGACTCTCATGCAGGGCGCCAGCGTAAAGAAGACTCTTATGCATTAGGCCCCAGAGTAAAGAAGACTCTTATGCATTAGGCCCCAGAGTAAAGAAGACTCTTATGCATTAGGCCCCAGAGTAAAGAAGACTCTTATGCATTAGGCCCCAGAGTAAAGAAGACTCATGCATTAGGCCCCAGAGTAAAGAAGACTCTTATGCAGGGCGCCAGAGTAAAGAAGACTCTTAAGGCCTTTGCACACCAATGCGTGCGTTTACGCCTGCGTATTTTTAATCCGTCATCCGGAAAAAAACGTTACGCACAGAGACCTTGCACACCGGTCCGTTGCGTAGTCCGTTGCGTTTTTTTACGTTGCGAACTTTCAGGGTCTGTTGACACTCCTACTCTCCTCTCCTCTCCTAACCCTTTCGCAATACGCAACATGGAGTCTTCAAGCAGTGAGGATGATTTTGGGCTCCTCTCACTTCTTGAAAATAGGAAAAGGAAAAGGAAATATTGGATCCACCCCATCCTCAGAACTCGTCGGCAGCAAGGGGAGTTTCAACTGCTAATAAAAGATCTGAGGAATGAATCTTTTATTTCGAACATGATTTAAAAATAAAAAAATAAAAACGAAAAACTAATAATGACCACTAGTCTAATCTTTCGTAATCAATACATACCATTCCCGATTCCAGTCTGCTCTCCAATACTCTGCCATATTCTGTCTTTATATTCTGAATCTTTGTAATCACGGCTCTTTTTTTCATAAAGAGCTTTGTGCTCTGACACAAGTAGTATTAGCTTCTCGGAGGCCATCACTTTCTCTTATTTTATCACTTTACTTTACCTCAGAGATGTGTGTCTCTCACTATTTACCTCAGAGATGTGTGTCTCTCACTATTTACCTCAGAGATGTCTCTCACTGTTTACCTCAGTGTACATTCGTACGGTGGCCAGAGTTAAATAAAAAACTACTCTCAAAACGCTTTTGACGGACGCGAAAACGCAGAAAATCGAACCTGTTGCGTTTTTTTTTTGACGGACGAATAATTACGGATTGGTGTGCAAGCGTGGTTGACACAACATGAGTTCTAATTTATTTTTTTAACGGACGTAAAAAACGCGTTGGTGTGCAAGGGCCTTTATGCAGGGCGCCAGAGTAAAGAAGACTCTTATGCATTAGGCGCCAGAGTAAAGAAGACTCTTATGCAGGGCGCCAGAGTAAAGAAGACTCTTATGCATTAGGCGCCAGAGTAAAGAAGACTCTTATGCATTAGGCCCCAGAGTAAAGAAGACTCTTATGCATTAGGCGCCAGAGTAAAGAAGACTCTTATGCATTAGGCCCCAGAGTAAAGAAGACTCTTATGCAGGGCCCCAGAGTAAAGAAGACTCTTATGCATTAGGCCCCAGAGTAAAGAAGACTCTCATGCATTAGGCCCCAGAGTAAAGAAGACTCTTATGCATTAGGCGCCAGAGTAAAGAAGACTCTTATGCATTAGGCCCCAGAGTAAAGAAGACTCTTATGCAGGGCGCCTGAGGCAATATCCCAATAGAAATGTAATCATAATAAGAATCATATACAAGAATCATAACAAGACATATAAGGAATCATTAGAAATATACATGAGCTAGAAAATGGTAGGCCTACTGAAGAAAGATGGTCATACATTCTCCCTCCCTCCCTGATACTAAACAACAAAGTAATTACTATTAAAGTGATTATTACTATAAATATATTAACTTTAACTTCATGAAGCAGTTTAATTGGAGTTGTGTTAGCCACATAAAGAAAATACATATCTAAAACTGAATTATGAAGGTTACTATGGGATTAGGTTAGAGAGAGGGAAGGAATGAGGATTGTGTTAGTTACAAGCAATATCCCCCTACCTGGTCCTACCCTTAAATGTCCACTAGATGGCAGGCATGTATCAGCATAAAGCAGGGGTCTCCAACCTTTTTTCATCTGAGAGCTACTTTGAAAAAATTTAAGTGGCCGAGAGCTACTCATATCTTATTACTTTAAGTAAGTACTTTACTTACCTTCATTCACATAACGTATTCTTTTGTCTTTTTGTCTCTTTCACAAAATATTTTGCATGTGTGTAATAAGTGTGTTGACTCATTCCTACCCTTAGTGAGATGACTGTCACTGCATGGAGTCTACTACAGTTGTGTATGCTGGAGTGTATCCACTTAGGTTCACTCTTATAGAGTCATTTAAATGGTCATCTGTCAGGCTTGTTCAGAATGTAGATTTCATTACATTCATATCAGAAAAAGCTGATTCGCAAACGTATGTAGACAAATAAAGCAAATACTTTCAGGGCTGCTTGGTGAATATTCTTATAGTTGTCTGGGTCTACCAGGCTCCAGAAATGTTGTGAATGTTGTTGCGATTGTAGCTGGACATTATTCTGGAGATTAAACCTCCATCTCCATCTCTACAGGATTGACACTGAACAGTTCATCTATCTGCTCTCAGTGTTTCCCCTAGGTTTGCTGCCTTGGGGGGGTGGCATGGACTGTGGCATGGAACCCCCCCCCCCTCGGTGATGATAACTCAGCATTAAGGGTTGGTTGGGGGTAAGACCCTGCGACATACCAGCGTCATGTCCAGGGGGTGTACTTGTACATCAAGCCGCCTCACGCTACAGAAACAGGAAAATCCTGCCCTATGGGCCATTAGGCTCGAGAACCATCGGTTCACAAGGCTACTTATGTGGTCTTGATTACCTGTCCACTTTCTCACCTGGTTCTTGCTGTCTCTCTCTCTGGTGTGCCGACACCATCCTGCTCTCTCTCCTTCTCTCCCTCTCTATCCTCCTCTCTCCCTCTTTTGCTGTCAACCAAAAGGCAAACATAACGGTGCCGCATCAATATGCCGACAGACCGTTGTGCCGACAGCCCTCCCTGCATGTGAATGCTCTCCGCTTCTCTGTTACGGTACATGTGGGAAAACTAGGGTTAGGGTTAGGTGCTATGTCGACTTGGTACATGCTGGCATGTCTAACCCTAACCCTAATCCTATCCCTAACCCTAACCCTACCCCTAACCCCAACCCTACCCCTAACCCCAACCCCAACCCTAACCTTAACCGTAGCACCCTAGCACCTAACCCTAACCCTAACCCTAACCTTAACCGTAGCACCCTAGCACCTAACCCTAACCCTAGTTTTCCCACATGTACCGTCTTGTCAGCTCTCGCAGAAATCCGCTAATAAACTGTCGGCATCGTGGTCCGTCGGCACAGCGGGTGGCCCCCAACATAACAACCAGAGTATTTATAATCTAATAAGAGGTATAAATTGATCCATATCAATTTATAACATTATTATAATTGAATATTGGATTGCTGTGGGCAATGCAGTCAGATAATGTCATTTTGACTTTACTCTCACCTGAAAAAAAATTGTATGTCCATCTATAAAAAACAGACATTTCCAATGCTTCAATCCACTGTCCATGTACTGTAAATATGCCATTATGGTATTACCATGAAACCCAATTCTAGCAGAATAAGAAAGATTGTATATCTACTTTAAGTAAAATAATAAAGTGCATCCAGTTAGCTCTTTAGCTGGCAAGTGTGCAGCAGACTAGCTCATCTAATCACCTCTGAGCTAGCTAGTTAGAACAGGAGACGAAAGGAGACCAGAGGGAGAGAGAGGCAGAGAGAGAGAGAGAGTACCCGTTCCCAGAGTCCCGTCTGTCTGAGCTCCCCCCCCTCCCCGGGTGGCACCCACCCCCCCCCCCCACCTGCCCCCCTCCATCATGACCACCAGAGGAAGCAGTCGCCCCAACGGCACGCTGCCCCAGACCAAGATCTGCCAGTTCAAACTCGTGCTTCTGGGGGACATGGCTGTGGGCAAGTCCAGCTTGGTTCTGCGCTTCGTCAAGGGCCAGTTCGACGAGTTCCAGGAGACCACCATCGGAGGTAAGGGGGAGGAGGGGTTTGGTTTGGTTTGTTTATTTGGATCCACTATTAGATACAGCAAATATGCAGTAGCTATTCTTCCTGGGGTCCTCATACCATACTTTCAAACAATTTTTCATCTTAAACACTTAAATACAGACAATACACTTCCATAACATTCATACATACATACATACATTAGCTCTATTATTTACATTTAACCACTACGCCAGCCAGACCGCTGTGATGACAGCAATGCAAGTTGAGACAATTACTTTTTTTACACTCTTTTCTTTATTGATCTATCGATCTATCACACTTTCAAAATATCAAGTTATCTATCACACAATCAAACTATCTATCGATCGATCACACTTTCAAAATATCAAATTGTGGTGATT